>NC_022021.1:46999118-47043739 GCF_000317375.1 Microtus ochrogaster
CTGTCCTGGAACTAGTTTTTGTAGACTAGGCTGGTCTCGAACTCACAGAGATCCACCTGACTCTGCCTCCCGAGTGCTGGGATTGAAGGCGTGCACCACCACCAGCTGCCTTGGGTAATTTTTAACGACTGTTTTAGGAGGCCTCGTGTCCATGTTCCTTACAGCACTCACCCGTGTTTGCTAGTTCCCACACCTTCATCAGCCCAGGATTCCTCTTCAGAGACGCAGAATATTCTTTCAGATAAAACCTGATTTTCATTTGCTAGTCTCTAACAAATATCACATTTACACTATATGCAACACAGGACATAATTGTTTTAAGAGAAAGCATTAAAAACTATGATTCTACACCCAGAGATACTTGGAACTAATGAAAGAAGAAGCACGGTCCCTGGGACTGGCCGACTGTGGTGTCAGTACCTTATCCCGCGCTCGACTGAGTTCCCGTTGGGTCATATACATAGTAATGCTTTCAGGAACTCATGTATAAAAATTACTGCTCGTTCCTCTAGTAATTGAATTTTCACTAAATTTAAGCTTACAGAATGGACAAGGCCATATTTCAAGGCAGTCCTACTTAAATCCATGGAAATAATTTATTTGAAACTCTGGAGCCGAGAATATTTCTCTGAACCTGCAGGCAAGAGTCACTGGTGTGACTACCCTTACCTTCGGATATGGCCTTCTTGAGGGGCAGGGCTTGGGAAGCGAAACACCTGTTTGATGCCACAGTGTCTGCCCACCATAGCGTCAGATTTCAGACTGGAGTATGTAATGTTTTCCGACGTGGGGCTACCTGCTGATTAGCTTCTTCCACAGCCCCACCCCAGTGGGCTCACTCCTGTTGAGGAGGGAGTCTGTGGGAACTCTCTCACTCAGTTTCTCTGTCTCCTAGTCCAGTCCACATCCTTGAAGTCGGTCACCCGAGGCATCTCTTCCCCAAAGCCGTGGTTTCTCGTTTGTGCTTCCCAAGACCCCACAATTCTTGGAGTTTGTTTTTGATACAAGAAGATGACTTGTGCAGAATTTTAAACCTAAGTGTCCCTCAGTAAGTTCTGTTGTCACATTGCCTGGGGACCTTTCTTTACTGTGCTGCCCGTGGGAAAGGGATCCAATATCATCTTGGATCTCACCCCCACATAAATGAGATTCAAGATGGCCTCGTTTTTTACTCCTTGAGGGGTGTAAATGTGTATGTTTTCAGAAGTAGTCAGTCAGAGCAAAGTCAACTGGTAAGTGGATAGGGCAGGTGCCGTGATCCAACGCTGCTGTCTTAGCCTCACGCTCTAGAGATCTCTTCTACCACAATGCTTCCAGACCACCCTCATTCGAGCTTTATCACCACCTTCCCTTCTGGGAGGTGCTTGCAATGTTATTGGAATAAATGTAGTTACTACTCTAGCACTGTGAAAATGTTCTAGATTGTTCCTTGCCCGTCTTCAATCAGCCTTATCCTCCTTAACCTCTAGTCAGAAGGAATTGTTTTGGTGGTAAGAGGTGATGAATCCACTCTGCCAGCCCAGGCTTCCACTTCGATGTGCCTCTCCCCCATGGTGGAGGTTGGGAGCTGGTGGGATGTTCTGGAGCCAGTTTTGTCACTAGTGTAGGATATTTTATATCCATTTTTCTTACAATAATACAGTATTTGCAGATTGTATGTATATCATAGTTCTATGGGCCACATATAAAAAGTGAACCAGGCAACCTGGCCTCCTGTCCAGTTTGCTTCTTGGAGAATAGGAGAGAAAAGTTAATGCTTTTGCTTGCCTGTGGGATTTGGGGCTTGTTTTTGTATCCCTCCCCCCCCCCATGAACCATATGCTTCTAACACGCTGCACTAGTGATTAACACTAAACTAAATCCCATCCTAGATAGGAATTTGCACATACAATTACAAACCGTTGGGCACAGGTGTGTAGGATGCTTGAGCAATGGCTATATTGGCTTCTTAGGTCGCCCACAGGCCACACAACCACGCCGTCCAAGTCTGGTCTATGTTCCACGACCTTATTAACCATCACAAACCACCTGGAACAGAGTCAACAGAGGCAGTAATAAAGATGATAGAATGTTCTAGAAGTGTTTGGCTTTCATTGCTGGTGGAACGGGCACAGCAACGGTGCGACCTCAGATCTGGGAAGAAATAGAGCTCTACTCTTATATGGAAATCGGGCTGGGTTGGAGTTCCCAAAGCCAACCCAGCTTTCATAGGTCACACCCTGGCTGTGCGCTTGTTGAACTACGTGAATCACGAGCTGCTTAAAATCAATACTTGAGCTGTGAGCGGGTCCAGAGTTTTTAAAAATGAATACCTTCCGTGACACGTGAATCGATGGATTTTGTGATTAATAATCTACTGAATGCCACCAGCTCTGACCTCAGACATGTATAAATTTGTGTGCTTCAGGTGTGTATTTTTCTGAATCACAGCAAAGGGAAGCAAAGAAACCCTGAGAATCAAGTGACCAAGAGATATTTAACTTGGTCATCTCCGTTGCAGGCTAGGACAGGTGCAAAACCAAGCCATGAAGTTTCAGACTTAGTGAGCTACATGAAATCACTGGGGCTTTGGCAAATATCCAGACAGTATCTTCATCCAAAATCTTATAGTAATTATACTTATCAAATGAATTACAGACAGCTAAGTGAGAAAAATGTGAAAAACAAAAACGAAAACCTTGCTACTATAGCTAGCACATCCAAGTTCAAAGAACTGTCCTTTTTTTTTTTTTTGCATTAGATATGAGCACAAATTTCACCCAGAGCAATGGCTCTTATTAGTGTGTCGTCTTCAGCCCAAATGTGCCACTCTACTGAGTTTACTATTACACACTCCAATCAAACACACCTCAGAGTGCGACTTTATTTAGAAATAAGTCTTGTTTGGGTATTATAATTTGTATAATGAATACATGGACCATAACGAGGTTGTCATCATCAGTATGTGTTGGGCCCTGATCTCATAGCTCATGACCTTACAAGAAGAGGGAATTTTGTTCCAAGAACAGGAGACTGTCTTGTGATATCTGACGGTTGTTGTAAGCAAAAGCCAAGGAATACCAAAGGCCTTTTCCCTGCTAAAGTCTGCCACAGAGGCGTAGGCAGAGTCCTCCTGATTTCTAAAGGAGTTCCCACTACTGTGCTGATTTAAGACACCCAGCCTCAAAATCTGTAGGAGCCATTCATCTGGTTAAGATGTTTGTCAAACAGGCCTAGAAAACTACAGCATTATCCATACGAAGCCAAATATGCAAAGAACATTCAACATTTGGAGCCACTATGCATTTAGCCAAAGTGACTTTGTTTTGGTGTTATGTAAAATAACTATAGGTATTAGTATAGTATTTAAAAATATTGTACTACTTATGGGATCTCTAGGGTTAAGACATATAGCTGAATTGCATGTCGGTGTTAGTCTAGCAAGAATTAAAAACTAACCACACAGATACATCAGTTGAACTTGGAGGAGGTTCCCTTCCAGCCTCGTGATCTTGAGGGACTGCCCACAGGAAACAAATTGAGTCCCTGAGATAATCAGGAAGCAGGAATTGTGTGGATCCCTGTGAAAAGTGAACAGTCGCATTTGACACGAGACATAAAGGCGATGGCACGCATTAGACAGCTCTCCCAAAATCACTAAGATATTTGACCTCAACACAGTGAAATTTGTGTCACTCTGTAGCAGACATTAATGCCAAATGAAGGAGACTAGTGAAGACAGCCATGTTCCAGGTTGGCCAGACTGACACTCTTCAAACTCCATGGAATCCCCCACTTGCTTCAATTTTCATCTGAGTTTCGCTTTTTTTTGAACGAAGATGTGGCCTCACATTCCCTGACAATTTGTTCATAACGGTGGTGACAATGTGACACTCTCCAGTGTGTCACAGAAATACATGACATAAGAATATAAATGCAAACATGCGAAAATGAAATCCCTCAGGTGGTTATTAAGTTTTGGTGCTGTGTAATTAAGCTAGTTTTTTTTTTTCAAATGTTATCCTTTGCTGGTATCTAATTAGCAGATCCATCTGCTGACGGAGCAGTGGCCCATCTGCCTGGGATGTTGTTCTCTTCATTGTTATGAAAAGCATCCGCCACTGCTAGTCCCCATCTAATTAACTTCTCTGCCTGTGGAATGTGATAATACACAACTCTGTTTATACACTTCTGAGGACTGGGGATTTATGTGTGTGTAACAAGTGCATAAAAAGAGGCAATCTTTTTTCTTTCTAACATGTGACTTGAGATCACAGCTTCATTTGTCAGGGCTGGAGCATGTCCCTCTACCCAGTCTACTGTGAAACAGTGGGAAGTTCCTCCCATCCTCGGGTTCCAAAAGCCTAACAGTCGCGGTCTGTTGTTGTTCTGGATGCTTCTTTATGGACGGGACTGTAGCACTGCAACTTGCCTAAGAGGGAGAATGCCCAATCATGTCAATGAGCTTGACCTGTGCCACCTTGAAGCTACCGTACCAGGAAAAGGGTCCACTTGCTGCTGTGTGGTCTGATCAACGATGCAGTAGACTCTTTTATTTCTAGTTCTGAAATGATTTTATTTCAAGATATTGAAAAAGTACTTTTAATTCAAATTAATACCTGATGTGACCAAATATTATCTTTCTTGTCCCATCAAATGTTATAGGACAGAAGGAATTCTACTCAGTAGATATTTAATAAATATTAAACGATGAAATATTAAATGATGTAAAGAACTACAGCAAAACTTTTAAAACAGATTTAGTATCCCAGAAGATATTTATGTGTCTCTACAGAAAAATGGGCTACATGTCCAAATCCTTAGTCTTTATAAATGTAGATTGATTTATCTTCAAAATCGTTGATTCTCTGATTATTTAAATAACCACTGTTATTGTTTTGTTTGCTTCTGACATGTTTAATAAGCTTGAAATGTTGGATAATAAAATATTCATGTTTCCTTTTTCTCCTCTGGTAGAAAAGACAAAGGATAACAAAAACAAAATTTAAGTTTTAAAAAAATATTGAAGAAGTAAGACTGAGTTGTACTGAGATTGGAGATGTAAAAACTGCTTTTCATTTGTTTTGACTGACAGAAAAACAGATTTGAGTTGGTTTAAATGTAGCTAGAATGAACGTGAAGCTAAGTATATGGAACACTTCCTAAGTCAATTATGGGTTTTGCTCCAAAATAATGATACACATACAAATAGCCAGTCTCGGTGAGGCTGGGTATGGAGCTGGAGTGGAAGGCCTTTCATCAACAAGGATGGGCCCTTACAATAAAGGGCATGAGAACGGAGCTCCAAGGGAGCTGAGCTCGCAGAGAAGAGCAGAACCTTTGAGAAGCCAAATCTAGTGCAAGACAATTCCACTAGCCCCTGTGGCTGTCTCCTGGGGCAGCGTGTTTTCATAGCTTCCAGAAGATCCATAAGGCAAAGTCGATTCTGGTGAATAAAGAGGAGGCTGCTGCTAGGTTAATCCGGAACTCTTGATTCTCACGTAAATCTAGAAAAGTCTCTTCCCAACTCCATATCTTATACAGCTCCGCAGTAGCTGACAATCTGTTTCCCTCACTGTCTTCCCTGGGTAAATCCCCACCATTAAATTATAATTTCCTTTTCCTTCTGTTCGTGAATAATAGGAAACTGTAGAAAGCTAAACAGTCATGGTTTTCAATTAATTCTGGATTTGAATGCGGCTGCCATGCTGGTGGTACAAAGTTGGAATGCCTCCAGAAGTCATTTCTCTACTTCAAATAAGAGGAAAGTTAGCTATGTACTGTTCTCCTATTGATCCAATAAACTTGTGTGAGCAGTTGCTGCTTTTCAGTCTTCTGGACGAAGTAATAAAATATTTATGAAAACTCATTCTCTTCTTTTCCTATTTCTTTTCACTCCTGGTCCTTGGCCAATATTTATCTTGAAAATGTGAAGGCCACTTGAGCAGCAGGTAGAATTGGGCAGCTGTTTGTTTACTGGCAGCAGTGAGATCTATCTAACTTTGATGGCATTTGAATAATATTCTCCCTTAATCCTGGGGCTCACCCTGCTACTCAGACCTCTTATGTTTATTCAGGAGATTATTAATATTTTACTTTGTTCTTGCATTACTGTGCATTGAATCTCAGGTTTCCCACTTGGCAGGCAAAGGCTCCATCCTCAGCTCTCTGTTTTATGGCCCCACTAGGTCACCCAGGCTGAGCATAACTCATCTACAGCCCAGGCAGACTTGAAACTCATGAGCTTTCCTTTCTAACTTACATCAGCATTTAAGGCATGGGTGTCTCTGTGTGTGCAAATGCATCAGATGGCTGCAGGTATACTTATGTGTTTGTATACATATGAATGTGTGTGCGTGCATGTGTGTGTGTGTGTGTGTGTGTGTGTGTGTGTGTGTGTGTGTGTGTCAGAGGAGTCGATCATGGGTATCATTTCTCTGGTGCCACCTACTTTGGTGGGTCTTGTTTCTTTTTCATCATGGTCTCTCACTTGTCTGAAACTCACTGGTGAGACTAGACCATCTGGGTAGCAAGCTCCACAGCCCTTTCTGTCTCCACTTCCTCAAAGCTGGGCTCTCAGGCCTTCATATAGAGCACTTTACTAACATTTTAACTAACAGTGGCCTGACCATATCTTCTCCTGCATTTTGGAGAATTGAAAAACAGTTCTCTCTGGTGCACAGGGTGTAGAGGCAGTATTTTTCTGCTTATTATTGTGTATTGGATTTAGTTTAGTTTATTATTTGAAATTTTCTGACCTAACAAGGTTGCTCCTCACATGTTTTCCTGACAATAACTTCACTGGTCCATAACTCTGAATCTTCAGAAATCTAATTTTGCTAGTTAGAAAAATATTACAACAAGAAGATATGAAAAAAAAAAGGAGAAATGCTTTCCATATAAAATTTCTCACAGCACAAAATAGTAGGAAAAAACAATAGTTCCATGGCTAACCTGGTGTTAAGCAACTTGCAGACACGGCTTGTGGATCGCCTCTGTCTTGGGAACACCCACAATCATCTTATGTGTCCCAGGGTCTCTTTGCGGCTAGTGGTGCTCATACATTGCTCAACTTGGTCAGCATGGGGTAGATTTGAAAAGCTTGAAGAATATTCAACAGCATGGCTCTAAATAGAGCTAGTGGCCGCATGGAGATGGGCAACAGTCACTGTGCTCTGGGCACAAACCCATCAGACCCTTGCTGTCGTGTCTATGGATACTGTGGTAGCTGGAACATGCGCAGTCATCCCTGGCATTCTCCGTGTGTGTTGATGCATGACACACTGTGATCTGAGTGGTCCAGATCTTTTAAGCTGGTTGCTTACCCTGATTTTCCTCACGTAATCAATCTTGTTTAACCAGTCACTGTACCTGAATGTCCTGCTACTTTGAATATGAGTGGAAAAGTCTTTTAAATGTCTTAATTTTGAAGTTAAATGTGAGCCCATGACTTGTTATCCTGTATTTGATGTTAATTCTATACCACTGGGAAGGTGTTAGCACAAAGATGCGCCAATGATCTAATATAGCCACTGAGACCTTCCTATTTTCCCTCTTCTTCCAAAGCCCTAAAGTTTTGCCCGTGTTCTCTTTGCAGGCTGTGGAGTGGGAGTGTGATGAAGCTACCAAGAAGGCCTGTTACAGCAAGGGCAAATCGAAGGTAAGGAAAACAGAGGGTACGGGTACCCCACCCTGTGCTGGGAACTGCATATAAAATGTTAGGTTCCTGCTAGGAGGAATCCCTGCAAAGTGGGACACGCATGAAGAGTAAATGTTCCGTGTTTTGACATTCAGTGGAAATGAGTCACAGCCAACAGTCACTTCATGAAAGATCAGAAAGTAAATTAAGACCTAATGGGTACTTTGAATCATTATATAAGATTCAAAATAAACTCGCTATGATGCTGTTAGAAAAATATAAGAAAAAATTTTAAAATAGTATTTAGTTTGTCTCTTCTATATTTTGCAGCTAACTACAGAGAACAGTTATGTAGTTGCATTATCTTGTTCCTACTAAACAAATATTCAACACTTGCCCGATAAAAGCTCTGCACCAGAATGATACGAGATGCAATCTTGATGGTCTTTGCAAATCCTTGTGATTTGTTCTATCTCTGTCAATGCTGAAATCTACACTCCCAGATTCTCCTTAAAAAAACCACTGAGGTTGGGGGTGCATGCTAGTACTCACACACGATGCTTTCAAACAATTTGGGGTTGGCTGCACACACAGGACTTTATCTTTCTAGGAACTCTGTCTTCAGGAAAGGTGAACTTTGTTCCCTGTGGAGTTTCCCTGGCAGCTGTTCTCCAGCGCAGTGAGCCCTGAAAAGTCTGCAAACCAACAGAGGCAGAACACATTGGTAGAAAGAGGAGAATGTAGACTCTCTCTAATGCTGACCGCACTTTGGTCCGTGGGGAAATGCCCATACAGGCGGCATGGGCAGAAGCGGCTGGCGGAGCAGCATTGGCCTCAGGGCCACGAGCATGCGGGACAATACAGCACATGGAGTGGGCAGGAGCAAGGGGCTCTCAGCTGTGTGACGATAACAGTGTGACCGTCTGTCTTGCTCCCTGTCCCTTAGGAAAATGGTTCTGAGAATTGGACGATGAAGCAGATCTCAGCAGTGTAGAAGGAGAGAGGTGATAATAAGCTTAGCTAAGCTGAAATACATGGCTGCAGAAAGGAAGGGAAGGGTGAGAGGAAGAGGGAGCGAAAGAAGGAAGAGAAGGGGAGGGAGGAGAGGAAAGAATGCAGAAATTGATAGACCTTGTTTGCCAAAAGATATTTAATCATCAGAAATACCTCTGAGCTAAATCATTAAAAATTTACAAAACTACACTGGCAGCTCCAGGTTGCAAAGAACCAGAATATGAAATTCTTGCAAATAAATGAGTGTATAATGATATAAATAAAAAAAATAGTAGAGAACTCTCTAACTTGCTTGGTGAGTTCTGTAAAACACAGCAAGGTTGGGAGATGTGACTTCTCCATGGCTGTTGGCTCTCTGGGATGTTGCTGCTCAATCATTGGATACATCTGAGCACTCTTATTTATCCCTGCCAGCCAGGCATCCAGAGTACGCTCCATTCCCTTGTGTGGTTTTTCCTGAGGAGCCGCGAACAAACATCTGTTCACCCTAGACAGAGAATCATCAGCAGACAGAAGAAATGATCCCACCCAAATTGTACTTGGCGAACCAGTCACTGTATTGAGGTTGCCTTTGGGAGCTCAAGTGAGAGGTTATGGACTAGTGAGGAATCACGTATAGGGAAGGTTGCAATCTCCAGTATTCAGGTCCCTTCTCCTAAAGCTCCCTAAATCTCCCTATCCTGAGCAGTAAAAGGAGGGAGACCAGTTACACAGTTACAAAGGGTGGGGATAATGATAGGGAAATAGCTTGGCTCACTGCTCACAGGTGGACACACTGGGCTCTCAGCGCTTCAGCTTCAACACTGTTACACAGTGCCTGCCTGGTGACATAGTTACTTTCCAGAAGGCCTAGGCACTAGCTGGTAAGCTGGCTGCTCTTTCTCCCCATTGGGCTGCCCCTCTCCCCTTCTCCCCTTTCCTTTTTATTTTCTCTTCGCTATTGGCCAGTTTCTCTTCTCTTCTTATTTCCTGTGACTGTGGTTGCACTGGTCAATAGGTGCCCTACAATGGAGTCTGTGTCTGTAACTTTGGTTTTTGTTTTAGATTTTGCTAACCTCAGACCTGAGAATCGCCCCTGCTCCCCCTCCTCAATACTGTCCTCACTGCTCATGAGAATCTTATTCTCTCTTCTCAAACTGCTATTGGCGTGAGTACTGTTCCCAGCATGCTTTGCTCAGTTCTTAGGGCACAGCCGATGTGTTCCAACCCTCCTTCCATCCGTTATCCATCTTGGAAAGCCCTGTAGGCTTCTGTCTTTGCCTCATGATGCTGTGCTAATCATCCAATGCCTGACCACGAGCTGTGCCAATGGTTTCTTTATGGCTGTGGTGCCCGTCTGCAGCCCTCTGGCACACAGGGTGGAGGTTGCCAGTCCTGTATGAGTGATGAACACACTAAGCTCACTCCAGTGGGTCTCATTCAGTTGACCATCCTCACCACTTTAGATGGTGGGGGCAGGAAGTATTTTCAAGGAGTCTTTTTCTTTCGTGCAGTCTGTTTAGCAGCTCACCTGCCTCTGCCCATCATGGCATGGCAACCCAATACAACTAAATTTACTCCAGACATTCCCAGGGAATTGGTGACTTAATTTATCAAATGATTTATGCATTGTCAATTTTTACATTGCTCATTTTTTTAATCCCTTGGAGTATTTTTTTTTTTATTTTACCAGGAACCTATGGTATATTTGGTTCCCAGACTTTGGAGAATGCTAACAGTTAATTCTATTCCCCTTCCTGGAGCTCCAACTCTTTGTGGTCCTTGTGTGTTAGGAGAGAATACCAAGACCTGCATGGTCATCCAGTTTTCTCTCAGCATAGGCTACAAGTCCTTAATCAGAGCATGCACGTGGCTTCATTTCCTAGTTTGTTGTCACTACTGGGGAAATTGCTCAGCTGAACTCAGCAACCCACATCCCACCTCAAGTGGTGACCTTTTGTTAATTTCTTATTTAGAAACTAATTTGATAGACTAGTATCATCCATGGCCAGTATGTAATACACCCCCCGATCCAAGAAGGAACAAATTGCCAATACACAAAATTGAGTTTTTCTAATACAAATAAGGAAAATGAGGAAAGAAATGCCCTCACATCAAATCATCCCTCTGTAGTTCGTATGATTTGGGTTTTTAATGGACTAAGAATAATGGCAAATCTTGGTAATTATAAGTTAATTTCAACTGTGTTTGTTCACCCTTAAGATTAATGTATTAAAATAAATGAAGATAAATTTCACACACCGTATATTGTGTGCAAGATAAATCAAATTTTATTTTAGGTTGTAGTAAATGTGATTGTTAGTTTACCCAGAGTTTTAAAATGTAGTGTTCCATTGAACTAGAATTCAGTTTATGGAGTCACTTGTTGAGCTGATTTCTGCCTATAATTCTAATTCCTGGGGAAGCTGATTCAAGGAATCACTAGAGTCCCAGAGATTGAGGACAGCCTGGTGTAACAGTGAGACCCTGTCTCAAAACCAGAACAGAATAAAGTAGAAGATCAGGTACTGTGCACTGTAAAAACTCATGTTTACCAAATGAGTTGCTAGCTTCACTAACCTGTTAGTATAGGTAACACTGTAGCCTGGCCAAGGAGGTGACAACAAATGATACCTTACCCTAACTGCCTTCCCCAAATCCTCTTTCCTTAATTCCCATCTCTTTTCTTTCCTCACCTGGGCACTGGCACATTTCCCACCCAGTGGGGAACCCAAGCCTAGCACCTGGGACACATAAAAGGAAGAGAACAAGACAGCCTCTGAAGAAGCACCCCAAGAGTGGTGGCCATGGGCAGGCCCTCAGCTCAGATTTCAGACATCCCGAAGATCCAAATCAAGTAACATTTCAATGTGGCCAGAATACAGTGTCTCTTTGGAGGGATGGAATTCACACTTTTCTTGGTGGTCATTAATTTATAAGGAAAATTCAGATACTTACTAAATTTGCTCATGCTGTAGTATTCTGAAAATGTGCACAGAATTACAAAGTCTCTCTTCTCCCTACAGTAGAAAGAACAATGCAAAAATGTGACATTTTAAAAATGCAAGCAATTCAGGCGTTTTAACTAACTCAGTTCTTTTCTACTGTCCCCAAAAGCTGTGTGTGCCATACAGTACAATGCATTTCACTACCCAGCCATTAAGATGTGGTGTGTGGAAGGAGGTGGTTGAGCCTACATCACGGCTTCTTCCTGCACCCACTTCTCTGGTTAGAACATTCCTCAGCTGGCTACAGAGCTCGGGATTCCTCCCCTGGTGTTCCTGGGTCAAGGAAAAGCATTCTTTCATGTGGTGGGGGCATGAAATTTATAACCTAGGGAATCGGGGCCACAAGAAGTTACTCAAATCTTTGATTAAGGCTTGCAAGGAAAGTAGACACTGAGATTGTGGATCCTGAGTACGGTCTGGGTTTTAATTTACTTCTAGATGTTTCTGCTCACTATGGCTAAAATGCTGTAAGTACCTACATGCATTAAAGCCGGGGAAAGAATTCATTTTTATTGATGCAAAAGCAGTATAACAAGATCCATTACAATTCATTGTCTTTGAAATATGTGTTATTGAAATCAAACTTTAGAACACTTTAAATACATTTCACATAAATATTATTTTAGACACAAATAGCTAATTGTCTCAGCAGCTAACAAGAACGCCTTGTCTGTTGTTGATTCTTCTGTCTGGACTCAGCTGCCTCCCTCATGGCATTTCAGGACTACACAAAGGAAACATAAGTAATTATTAAAGAATGAAAGAGCTGCTTTGTGCATTTATGACATTTCATAATTTTCAAAAAGTTCTTGTTCATGATCTCATTTCAGTACTTTTGACACTAAGTTCCTAGCATTATTGTGCTAAATGGTGGGAGAATTTGGATTAGGATCTAAGGCTTTGTATTATTGTTCATTTTGTGTCCTGTGTCCTGCCTCCTTGGGTATCAACTTATGCTTGTAAAGAGGTCAACTCCTAGTAACTAAGAAAAGATAGTCATGGTACCTTCTGCCTGGGAACTGGTGATGGAGGGCTGGAGCTTGATGTTTTTACCTGAAATGTCAATGTTTAGAATGGTTATGAGTTTAACGACTCACGAGGGATGCTCTAGACATGCCTGTATGCTACACGATTGCTTTAAGAGCTAAAACCCTTCATCCCAGACAAGGCACCTTCTGCAGATTATGCACACCAGATACTGTGTATTTGTGTGATTTTTCTTAATTAAAAGTTTTTTCCTTACATTAGTACCTAAACAACATAAAATCTGCTCACATAGAATTTATATTCTATAGGTACTAAAAAATAATCTACAGGTAATTAAAAACATATGGTAAGATATGTACAGCTTAGAGACAAATTCTACATATTTTTGTATGAGGCGTTTGAGCATCCTTATATTTTGTTATTTTGTTACCTAGGGAGAGTCATAGAACCATGGGAGATGATTCTGGATTGCATCATAAGCGTGTATATATACTCATCTGCACACACACACACAAATATAGATACACACACACACACATATATTGTTCCTTCTGATCACCTTAGATGTGAATAAAGGTAATATATCATTAAAAGGAAGACACATATATTGTGGGTAACATAAAGTTGTCAACTTCCCAATCTCGTTCTTACCTCATTAAAATTGATAAGCAGTTCATGCGTTGCCGAGAAGACAGCAGCGGGTCCACCTTGCTTGACAGATGTAGCTGCACACAGCTACACATTTTTTTGATAGAGTGTTCCTTTCCCCTTTTTTGCATTTTATTTTGCTTGAACTTGCCCCAGCCTTTCTTTAAGAGAATGAGATGTTTTAAGAATATGTTTTCACATTTTCAAATAAAAGGTAGTGGCTTGTGCATTAAAGAGGACAGAATCAGTAAGGGAGCGCACAGAAGGTGGGAGCCGAGCTAAGCCTTGGCTGAACTCAGGTCTTAAAAGCGTTGAAGACACACAGTGATCTCCTCTGGGTGTCATGTTTGAAGGACCTATAAGCAAGCTTGATTTGGTCCAACTGGTGACATTTAGCCTTTTTAACTGACCTTTTCTATGCCAGGAGGATGGATGTCCATATGATGGGTCTTCTAGAATATATTCTATTACCCTCAATCGGTTCCACTCATCACAAGCCCCTTGGATTTCTAAAGGCTATAATCTGACTCCCACTCTGTCAGAGAGATGGAACACAGGCCTCCTTCTCTGACCACCTTGGTTCTGGTCTCCTTCTCTGACACCCTGGTCCCTTCCATGGCTCCGTTCCTTCTCAACATTCAGTTGGGGAAACTGGTCAAGGCCTAGCGAATTCTTACAAAGTCCTCATTATCAGAACATGCTCCTTTACCCTCCACTGCAGCTAAAATAATTCCCCGTGCTCTCTCATCCTTGTTTCTTTGATTAAAGAACCACTTGAGCCTTTTGCGCTTCTCTCTGTACATTTATTTCTATATCACACACCCCTGCTGACATTCTGCTTCCCATCAGGCTGTGACATGCCTGCAGGAAGGTGGCAGCCTTCTGTCTCCCTGGCACTGTGTTTTCATTTGGGAGACTTGAATAAACACACTGTTATCTCCGTCTTTCCCTTTCCTTTCATAACTAACTGGGTTGCCCGCTCTCCCCTTGCCAGGTCTGCAGACATCAGGAGCTGCTCAGGTCTTTTCAGTCGGAACAATTTCCCTTTGGCTTGTTCTTTACAGCAGAGTGGTTTCCTCTAGTGAGACTCACTCTTTGGGGTGGCCTCTTGCTTTAAGAAAAAAATTTCTGTTCCCCCTCACATTGTCCTCGAAAGAATTCCAAAGGCAGCACTCCACCCTCGTCACCGTCTGTAATTTTCCATCCCAGTCTTTATTACAGGGTCATTATCATGACGGTGTATCCATGAATTCCATCAAGGACACTCCGCCCTGTGTTCTGGAAGGTCTTGGTGGAGGCAGCTCACACAGACCGCCCTTGGTTTCCTAGGTTAGTTCTCCCTTTGATCCACTTGATCCAAACTCCTAGGTTTCTGTGCCCTGGTCCCCTCACCTGGGAAAGGATCTTTGAAGCCTTTCGTGCAGGTCTTTGCTCCTTGGAACTCTCCTGACCTGTTCCATTTGGGAACAAAACAAGTTTTGCTCCTCCAAGTGCCGTACTTTCTCAGTACCCACGTGGTTACAATTATACATACTTTCCAAATTTTCTGCTAACCTGCTCCATTTGGGAACAAAACAAGCTTTGTTCCTCCAACTGTTCTACTTTTCTCAGTACCCAAGAAGTAATAATCATTCATACTTATTTTCCAATTTTCTGCTAACTTGGATCTTTCTTGTTGTTTATTCTTTGTCTCTTTGGGAGGTCCACCACCCAGCTCCCAAATAATCCATGGATATTATTATAAATATCCAGTCTTAGCTTTACTTGTTTCTAGCCAGTTTTCTTAACTTAAATAATCCCATCTACCTGTGACCTCTGGACTTTTATCATTTGCTGTTCTATACCTTTCTTTCCTTCTTACTCTGTGGCTTGCTGGGTGGCCGGGTGGCTGGACCTTTGATGTCCTCCTCTCCTTCTCCTTTTCTTGTTCCTCCATCTCTTTTTCTCCTTCTATTTAATCTCTGCAAGCCAGCCCCACCTTTCCTATCTCCACCCAGCCTCTGGCCCTTCAGCTCTTTATTAGCCCAATCAAGGTGCTTTAGACAGGCAAAGTTACAAAATTTCACAGTTAAACAAATGCAGCATTAAAGAATGCAACCCATCTTTGCATCATTAAACAAACGTTCTACAGCATAAACAAACATCTTCAGGTAATGTTCCACAGCACTTTCTGTTGTTGTTTTTTGTTTGTTTGTTTGTTTTCTCCGTTTTCTCAGCCAGTCATGATATGTTGCTTTTATTGTTAGCAATGGAGCAAAGAGAATCATGTGTATTTGATAGCTCACTTTTCTTCCAGAACTCAAATTCTTGTGAGTGAGCAATTTGCATTGTCTGAGCCAGGCTATAGAGCAGAGCGGATGATGCAAACTCTTACTGTTACTGACAGTGAAGCTCATGTGACAAGAGAGCTGAGTTGCTATACGATTGGATCTTTCTTGTCAGGGATTCAAATCATCACGGTACTCTATGGGGAGTGCACCGTGGCATCCTGGCATGATATTAGTCCCATTGGGAGGGTCTGTTGATTGTCACCTGGTATGCTCTTTCCTGGGGAAGACATCTCTCCCTCTCTTGGTATTCTATGGTTACATAAGGTTCTTTGCATAGGATTAAGGCTACACAAGCCTTCTAAGGCAGCTAATATTTCCATGCGAAGCATCGAATAGACTAATTTTATTTATTTTCCTATATGTATCTAAGAAAACTTAATGTTTGTAGTACAATTCAAGATGAATTCATGTTTATCAAAAGAAGACATGTTTAGAAGCTATAACTAGATGCACACCTGCCTTAGTAAATACTATCCACTGAACAAGTGTCTGGATATAGATATAAGGTCAACGGTTTCGATTGCTGCCTTTGGTCAACACTGGCGAAGAACTAGTCTTTTTCTTTTTCCTGGCAGACATAGTATATCCGTGCTCACCATCCTCGTTGCCTTCAGGACTTCTCAGTGTGTCCCTGATGCTTTTGTTTTCCAGGAGGAATGCCAGAATTATATCAGAGTGCTCTTGGTGGGCGGGGACCGGCTATTCACCTGCGGGACCAATGCTTTCACACCTGTCTGTACCATCCGCTCGGTATGTGTCTGCAGTTAACCACACAAACTTCCATCGGGAGCAACCAGACATGACGCCTTCAAAGCCCCATGTAAAGGTGTCCCTGTACACCGAGGGCAAATACCCTTTGCAACATTGCAGCCTTAAGTAAATGCTTAATTTGTTCATGTCTAATCAGTCATGACTGTCATGTATATGAAGGAACAGAAACTAGTTGTATATTACATACTTAGGTATACTTTGAAACTATTTCAATGTCTTCCCAATTAATGGCCTTAAGCACCAATCATAAACACACACTTCTTTCTTGTTTCCATTATGGTAGAAATATGATCAATGACTAAAATGCTCTAGAATCACAACCCATATAGAAATAAAGTATATATAAGGTGGATAGGAGGTAGGCCAAAAATAAACGAACAAACATATCCATAAGCAGAGAAAAGGCAGGACTGCTATTATAGACAGGGAGTTTCATCTTACAGGTCCCACTGTGGAGGCATGGCAGGGTCATTAGACATGCATGCTCTCTTCCTAATTCAGGATATTAATTTAATCTTCCTTGAGAAATATAACTAGGAAACACCATTATGTTAATTTATGGATAGTACAACTTCTCTTAGAACCTTAACTTATCATCTCAGCTTACTGTTCATTATTTTAAAATTTATATTCAGTTATGGGACATAAAGAGAAGGCGCAGGAAGAGGGTACGTGCTGGCCACAAAGAGTTCCCAGCTTGGCATACATAGCTGTCAGCATGTGATCTCATTGTAAACACCCCATCTTCAGCATTTAAATTGTGAGGTTACTTTGCAGAGAACTTTTTTAAAGGGAAGATTCTGAGACTTGAAGACTTTATGTAATTTCCCCAGGACTATGCTTCCAACAGCAGAGGACAGGGTGACCTTGCTATTCCTGTATAAGCCGTTTAAGTGTCTTTTAAAACTCAGTTAAAAGTCAAGAACCAAATTGAAATCGAGCCTTGTCAAACACCAAAATACCAAACAAATAGCAACAGCTTCTCTTGTGTTTTATTAGTGGGCAACCAGAGTTTGGCAAGTCAAGGCAACACCCGACATACATGCAGTTTTCTCAAGCCTAAAAGGGAGAAAAGAAGAAGAAAAGGAAATGTGTACTACATGGTACAGAATATTGACATATGCTTATCACTAAATAGTATTTAGAACTAGGTTTTTGGTTTTTGGTCAGGCTAATACCATGAAAATTATTCCTTATTATGATGATTTATATATCTATAAATATTAAAATTAGGTTCCTCACTGAAGTAGAACATAGTAAACACACATCCTACATCAAATCAATATATAGAATATCCTTGTTTCATATTGTATCACTAGCATGAAGTTCTGTAGCTACAGACATGGAATCTCTGGCCAAGATTGTGGAGAACTGTTTTCATAACGTCAGAGTTAGGAAACCTTTTCGTCTCCCACACCCCAGAACTTACCTGGGACACTTGTCTAGCACAGGTATGTGGTGGAGGACGTGAGCACACTCGACAGGATTTCCCAAGGATAACTGGGTCCTCTCTTGTTTTCACCAATAGTTAAACAACCTGACTGAGATCCACGAGCAGATCAGCGGCATGGCACGCTGTCCTTACAGTCTCCAGCACAATTCAACAGCTCTGCTCACTGCCAGTGGGGAGCTTTATGCTGCAACCGCCATGGACTTCCCAGGGAGAGATCCGGCCATTTACAGAAGTCTGGGTTCACTGCCTCCTCTTCGAACTGCACAGTACAACTCCAAATGGCTCAATGGTAAGACCTTCATTCACCCCTGCCTCCCGCTGTTGTTTGTGATACCTGGCTTAAATATACAGTCACACTTCATAAAGAAGAGCAAAATGGTCACCTTCAAGGTATAGCACATCTAGTACTGGTAATGAGCAGTATGTTCTTTAGTACTAGGAGTTGGCATGATAGCCCCAACACTATAGGCCGTGATAATAGGTCTATATTGTCAGCTGGTGCTGACAAGAACACTCATCCATGTTATGCTGTTTCTCCCTATGTTGCTTTTGAAATCTAGGAAATTGAATGCTATGCCATAGATGCACGTAGGCTCATGTGTTTTTCTTAATGTCTACTTGATGAATTGAACAAGAGATTAGTACTATCTCATGACATTTTCAGACAGCATAAAGAACCCATTTGCCTAGAAGTAACTCCAAATAATTTGACAATCTTAAAAATGTCATTAGTGTGCGTGTCTATCATTTGGGGGCGAGCATCTTCAGAGTTTATTGCAAGGCCTTGAGAGTTCATGGGGACCCAAGTCTTGTCGCTTTAGATTCTGCCAGGCAAAGCCTGACACATTGGTCATCCTCTCCACTCTCAGATGCAGAATCATCACTGTAACTTCAGACTTCTTTCCCGATGTGGCAGTGCCCCCTGGAAGACATACCAGGCTTGTGTCTACTTCTCTTTTCTAGAACTGGAAACTGACAGAAAGTATCAGTCCATTGCAAGCAAGAAACAATTAACTGTTAACTAAACAGCCAGAGAATGGAGAGAGCAGCTACACAGATGTGGGTTGCTAGGTGAAAGCCCGGGGTGCCAAGGAAAGCCATCTCTGTGTATGTGAGTGTGTTCACACTCTCAAGGGGGTGTCTGGGACACACTATAATCCATCACCTCAGGCTTCATGTGACCGTTGTCACAAAGGTGGAATCTTGGCTTTCCTAGTATAACACTTGTTTTGATATTTCATGATCTACAAAGATTTAGTGGTCTTATTCCTATCACAAATTGTATATATGTCCCTCTCCCACCCTGATGCTGCTCGTGTGCTCAGATCATTCTTTATTATGGGAAAGGCATTGTCTTTGCGGAGGTTATTTAGTGTCATTTGTGATCTCTGTCCATTAGAGCCTAGCCATTCTTTCCTCCTCTATAAGCTAATAAAAATAAATACATATATTGTCAAATGTTGCCCAAGGGAAGCTATCTCCTTTTGAGGACTATTGGCTGTTACTCAGGAATGTCAAACATTCATCTATCTGTATGTCTTTATGTATCTCTCATCCACCAGTCATCTATCCGTCCATCACCTTTCCATCATCCATCATCTGCCTGCCATTTATCTCTCACAGGTAATTGCTGAATAATGCTGTCAAGCCGAGCATCCCAGTTTGCCTTTGGAACTCCCTCCTAGGAAAGCCACGCCATCATCTCTGTGCCTCTAGGAGTTTGACTGACTGTACTGTTTCCAAAGGGCAACGTGAATGGTTTTCTGAACTGAGAAGCAACTAGATTTCCCATATTAACACCTCTTCTTTTGAACACACTTCAGTTTAACCCACCTACTCCCTATAGATAGCCCCCTATTGTCTCTGAAGCCTTTATTGTGGTACCTTAAAGTTGCTTCCCTATATAATGGCAATTTTCACTAGCTGGAGAGAGTTGAAAATCAACTAACTTTTTTTCTGCTGGCCAGCTGCTTCAATTTAGTCTTTCTTCAAACATCCTCTTCTCTGTGAACTGTCATCCTGACTACATTATTTAAAAATTGCTTCCTGGGCTGTCTAGTCCTCATGACCCGTTACTGTGAGTTTCACCCCTAGCCATTATAATATTTTATCATTTAGCTTCCAGCTTTCAACAAAAGGGGCATGTGCCAATCACTGGAGTTTGCCTCTCTTGTGTACTGGTTTATTTTACACTTGCCGAGGTATATAATGAGTGTTTGGATACATGAATTAATGGGTGCCATAGTCTATGTCCTAGAATTCACAGATTAAAATCTTATTCCTCTCCCCCATGTGAAATATCTGGAGGATGACTGGGGGTCCTGAAGGTGGGGTCCTCATGACAGTATTGGTGCCCTCGGGAGGCTACAATGCAGAGAGCTGTCTAACCTCCTCCATCATGTGAGATCTGTGAACTTGGAAATAAGCCTTCACCTATCATGAAGTATGCTAGTAGCTTGGCTGTTAGTGTTTCGATCCATGCATTTGGGAAACAAATTTCTGTTCTTTATAATAAGCCCCTTGGTGTTTTTGCCATAGCAACATGAACAGACTAGAAAAATAAGTAAAATGGAAATTGACTGTTTTGTTTTCCTCATTAGTTTGTGAATTTCTTGAGGGCAAGGGTTAGGTGGGAGCCATGTTTTGGATTTAGTACCTTAGGCTTAGTCAGTGCTTGTTAAATGAGTAGAAGATAAGAATATTTTATAAATAGAAGAAAGAATGACTATTACATAGACAACATATCTCAGTTGAAGCCTAGAATCATTTTTAAAAAAAAAAAAACACAAAGAAACTCAAAACAACCATAAAGGCAAGACTCATATGTTTGAGAGTGGCTCAGGTACAAACATTTGAAGATGCTCCTTTTCACCCCTTCATGTCTGCCCTGCTTCAGTCATTACGTCTTCACTAATCAAATGCAGTATAATTGGCTAAATAGCAGTATGCAGGCATCTGGAGCATTAAATTGTGTGTTTGACGGTGAATATAATTTTCAAGACCAGATTTTTTCCTCTGTGCCAAAATTACTCTTTTTTTTTCAAAATTACTCTTAAAACAAATTTATGTATTTAGAGAAATTTCTTAACAGCTTTAATGCATTAAAATATTAATCATTTCTAACCCTTATTAAATGATTAGTGTGAGACAGAGCAATAAATGTTTAATAGTCAAAGCTTAAAATAGAAGCTATAAAGCTTGCCTTCATGAAAGTGACAGTCAAATTGGGGAAACAGTAAACCCGTGAAAAACAAAAGCAAAGAGTATGTCCAAAAGAATACCATGCAATTGTTTGTAAACTGAGGCAATTGTGCATTTGCTTAGCTTGGTACCTCTCTGAGAACATGGAAAGTAAACTCCTGAGTGAACTTTTAAAAGTTCCCATGAAGCTCAGTGTGGATGTTATCTATTAACACTCAGGGGCTTGCTGGTTTTCCTCCTCTGGGGAACCATTTCCCTGCCCCATTTGGTGGACACACAAATTCCTGAGTGACCTCAAATCTGAGCTTCTATGCCTGGTTGCCTCTGTAGGACTCACCTGAGATCACAAACATCCTCATAGTTAAAGTATCATGTTCTGTGAGGTGTCAAGTTTCTAGTCCAGAAAATGTTTTGGGTGACCGTCTCGAACCATCCTGGTTTCATATCTGTCTATCTTGTTTCCATTGTGCTAGCTCTCTGATATATCCAAGCCTTCAGGAGACCAATTGGAGACTTTAAAGATAGTAATTAAATTTTAATAAGTAAAGATTGGAGGAAGAAGATTCCTGTACACATGTCAAAGGGTAGTAGTTATTACCTACCCCCGAAATGGATTGGTGCCTGCCCTGTAAGGTCCGTGCGGCTCCTGGTAGCCAGTGGGCTCCATTCTGGGAACAATGAGGGTCTGGCTCATAGTGATTATACAGTGAAGTCTTCCAAATGATGTAGGCTCCCCTCTGTATGCTGTAAATACCACTGGTTAATAAAGAAACTGTCTTGAGCCCATGATAGGGTAGAAAGGAGCTGGGTGGGAAAGACTAAACTGAATGCTGGGGAAAAGAAGGACAGAGTCAGAAGTCATGCAGCTCCACCAGAGAAAGATGCTGGAACTTTACCAGGTAAGCCACTGCCACATGGTCATACACAGATTAATGGAAATGAGTTAAATTAATGTGTAAGAACTAGTCAATAAGAAGCTAGAGCTAATGGGCCAATCAGTGATTTAAATAATATAGTTTCTGTGTGATTATTTTGGGGCTGAGGAGCTGGGAACCAACAAGCAGTCTCCTTACTACATCCAATGAGGAAAATACTTTGGCTCTTTAGATTGGCATCACTGACTGCAGCTAACACATGCCAAATAAGGAATACGAAAGCAAAGAGGGCTTGGTGGGTAAAATTAAATGAATAACCAAGTTATTGTCAAGGGAAAGGAAAACACTGTAAAATATGAAGACAGATTCCATGGTCACCTTTATAACTTTTAATATATGCCTAGGGAAATGTTTAAAATGTACCTTGCTGTGAAGAGGGCTCTCTCTTTAGCCATATGACTCCTGAACCTTAAACTGGGTAGGGCACCATGACGGGGTCAGAAAATATACCACATATGTGATATAGTACAGTACAATGAATTTTTCTAATGTTCATGCCTAATCTTATTCATCAGAAAGATGTATCAGGATGAATGTTCTGTGTAGAATCCATTTGTTTTGGAAATTCTTGCGAATTATATATGCTTATCCCTTTAACATACCAAAATATCTTAATAAATTCTCTTTCTGCACAGTCTGCCTGTTGGTACATCTGCTGCAGACTAGTTACTGTACAAGGTACATGGGAGAATTGCAAAGGCTGAGTAGACACTCCAGTTGGAAGGGACACCCCACATCCATCTCACTGACAGTCTTCCCTGCAGACATCCAAAGGAGATCCTGGTCCTCAATGTCCAGGTGACACCTGAACCACACCCAATGACAACCTAGGATTTGAAAACAGATCCCACCCCATAGCCTGCACCCCATGCCTACTACGTGATAGCAACCTCCTTTGTGTTTAGACGACACATTAGGAAGTACTAGCAGCAGGCGTGAGCTCTTCCTCCCCAGTGATACATATATCTTCATGCAAAACTGCCATGGAAGAGGGCCATATGTACTTTGAGAAAGAGTTGAACATTTTCTTCATTGCAGAAGCATTGCAGAAAAAAAAAAGGTTATAATGAACTGAAATTACCCAACCAAAGAAGACAAGCTGGCAGGATGATTTAACACAGCCCTTTATGGGATGTAAGAAATCAATTTGGTACTGCTTTTTGAAAATAATATGACATTAACTGAGCACCGAGTGACTGAAAGCCGAGGAGCCTCAGAGTCCTTGCCAGTCTCGGGAGTTTCTACACTTGCCAAACAAGTCACTTGGAACCTGGGGGCTTTGATTTGCACATCTCAAAGGAGAATGGGTGATATATTTCAGTAAAGGCTCAAACAGTGTGTGCTGATTTACATGGAACTCCACCTAAAATCCATACTGGGAGAAGGAGATCTCTCTCCAGAGAAATATGAAGACATTTCCTAGCACTGGCGTAAATTAGAGAAATGCTGCCTGCTCATTGTCTCACAATTGGAGCAGCTTCCTTGTGGGAATCTGGTGTTTCTCCCCTGCTGGTTGTAAATTCACTTCCTCTCTGTCTGCCAAGGGTCCTGTGTTGGACTGTCTTCTTGACTCAAATCATATTGTTATCTCTCTATGTAAGATGCACAGTTCTGAGGGTTATAGAAATCGTTGCTGTCATCTGTTAAGCATTTGGTTTTCCCTAGTTTTCCTGCATTGGTTCCCTCCTCGCTACATATTAGACAGCCGAATCTCTGTGGTTTTATCTTTGTTTATTTTCGTTTGTGCTTTTCCTTGGACCCAATCAAACCAGGAGACAAAGATAGAGCCGTCATATGGTATTATTTATCTTGTTGTAGCTTGTCAGAAAGAAATTTAATAAAACTGTACAGTGTTGCAGCCGAGATCCTCTTCCAAATTAATTTCATGTGTTTTACTTTGGGCCTTTTAATAGATACATATATACAATATAATAATGTAATTTATAATATATAGCAGAATATATTTTATATATGTTATATTATACAGTATGTAATATTATATATGCATTTCAATATTTTTCATTTTATCTGAATTCAACTAAACATTCTAATTAAAAATCTTACAGGTATTGATCTGGCAGATCAAGTTATCATTTGTTAAAAAAATGAATCCAAAAAGCAAAAAAAAAAAAAAATCAGGAAAAAAATGAGTATCGCAAATAGAAATGTTCAATTTTCTGTGTTTACAAATATTCATGACATTAATTCTAGCTAATGTGCCTGGGAACCTGTGGGTTGGGGAGTAAGGGTGGTGGTGAGGCCACCAGAGGCTGCGTGCCTGAACTGAAGGGAGAAGCCCAGTGGACCCCACTGGCTTAGTTTCTTTGAGCAGGAATGTCTAAGCAAAGGCCTGCATACTGAGGATCCATCAGCATCAAGAAGGGAAAGTCTAGGAGGGAGCTGCTCTCTAGATGGCTGGGCGAGAAGGCAGCACAAGGCTGTAAGGCACTCCTGGGATCAGCAAAGCCATGCAAACAATGTCTTACAAGGGGCCACATTCCCCATGAGGGTGAGAGGAAAGCTTTCCTCTGCCTTGCATTCTGAGAGTTCCTGAGGTGGCAATGGTCACATGATTATAGAGTATAGCCAGGGATAAGCTTGTTCTGGGCTTCCACACCTCCCTGACACCTCAAATTCCATAGGAGTCTGAATATTCCCTCATGTGCCTGAAGCCCCAGCTCCCCATTTTGGATTATTGATCTGTCCAGGTTTTCCATCCCAAACCTTCTGTCCCGACACTGGCTCCATTCTGATCCTGTCCATCCTCACTGTTCGCTCTCAGGCTGTTGCCATCTTGCCCCAGACTAGCTGGAAGCAGCGGGGCCCTAATTTCATAAGCAGAATGGATACTTAATGAGTCCAGCTGTCAAGTAAATAGCAGTGATCTGTTGATTTATGTGTGTGTTTATTCAGTTTATATAATGAGACAGTTATGCTTTCTATCCTGGATTTTGATTATTGCCAGCTAAGTACTTGGCTGTTGGCATACACTTCTCTGACTCTCACAGTGATATTTCAAGTGGGGTATCATTATTGCCATTTCAAATCAGATAAAATAATGGTTAAATAAATTGAATAAAAGTTCATACAGCCAGTAGATGGAAGTATTGAGCTGTGTATACCTATACCTCAGTCCTACATGTATGTGATACACGTAAGGCTACATGCACACATATATGCAGACGTGTGTTGTCTATGGGGGATCTAGCTATGATTTAGCTGAAATCTCAGGAAAAGAGCTATGGTTGCAAATTATGGGTTAAGAAACCGTTAATTAAGCTTTAGTAGAGTTACCTAAGTACCGACATGAAATTGGGTGGTCTAAACACCTAGATGAAATTAAGCTTAATTTGGAAGATTTTACAAGACATTGTGTTACTTGTGACAAAGGTAACAAAGACAAGAACAGGGGAGGGGATATTGGAAAGTTATAAAATGGTATGGAAATAGCTTTATAATGACTGAACTTACAAATTAGAGTGATTTGTTGTTCGTCATATGTAAAGAGTATTTTCACTAACACATTTTCCTAACTGTGAAAAGCCTCCTGTTGGTAAAACTCTGCCTAACCGCATTTATGCTTTGCAAATCCTGATCGTCTTGAAGCTTGATACATGTGGGATATGTTTGTTTATTAATTATTGGTATTGATTGAAGTTCTGCCAAAAACAAACTAGTCGAAAAGGAACAGCAAGAATAAAGAAAGGTGCAATGATACTAGCCACCATTTGTTGTGCTCTTACTAAGTGCCGGTCCCTTTGATCCCAGTCTTCCAGAGTACGTCTTCCGTGCTCTAAGTTGTCACGCAGGGTGACAGAACATGTCACAGGCCAATGGTTCAGTCCAGAGCAGTGCTGCAGGCTACAGCAATCCCCAGATCATGCCGTTTGAGAATACCACATTCCCCTGTGAGTGTTGGGGCGTTCAAGTAGGAAGTATAGATTATGAGACTTCCTTCAGATGGCCACTCTGGGACTTTACACAGCCAGACTCATCTCTGGTGCTTGTTGCTCCGTATTCTCGTCACTCCCAGGTGCTCATATCGAGAGTCTCCTCTGGGTACGGTCATCATTCTGTGAGATGTAGCACTATTCTGATGTCCTGATGGCTAGCCCTCTTCATTTGTCTGACATATGTTGCATAATATTCTATAATCTGTACTTCAATGTCGTAAAAAATGAGAACAGTCAGCTTCCCCATCCACATATTTATAGACATGCTCAGTTAGAACCATGATTCTTTCTGTCCCAAATGAGTCAGCAGAAAAGCTTCTATTCACCTGTAGCTCTGATAGTAATGACGTATAAATGATATCTCAGCTCGTTCTTCCTCATATCCATCACAGAGAAGACAGCAATGCCTGATTTATGGCTTGTTCAATTCCTTCAAGAATGATACATACTAGTTTGCAATGAATTGCATTTTAACGAGAGACAAGGGTCAAATACTAGGAGACAGTGTGCATCTTGTGATTCTGTCTGATGACCCTGGAGTCCTTTCTTCCAGATCTGTGCCTATGAACACAGAAGATACTCAGCTGCCTGTTTGATCTGTATTTTGGTGTGTCTGTAGCGTCTGGGAAAGGAAAAGGATGCTAGATGAGTTTCAAAAGACCTGCTCTCCAAGAAATGGAGCTTCCTAATGTAGCAGCTGGTCACGCAGTCAGAGACCCATCATCATCCCAAGGTTCACTGTAGGGCAGCAGGCTGTGTTTCCAAATGGACTCAGTTCCCATGCCAGATGACCTGCAGTGCAGGAAACTGGAGAGCAACAGATCCTGCAGGCTCAACGCAGGTTTTGTTTTCTCAAGTGAGAAAGAAAGGTGCGTCCGAGCCTTTCTATCGATGCATCACTGTCATTCAGGCTTGCAAATGCGAGGGGAGGCCTTCTGTGGAGGAGGGAAGCTGTGGGCCAATCTGCTTACCTTTGCCGTGGGAAAACGACACAAGACAAAGTGGACCGTGTGCTAGAAGAGCACCTAATGGCCAGTCATAGATGTTCCTTTAAACCTGCAGTTCTGGGACTGCGTACACGCTCCGGCAATGTTCTCATTTATGAAGCCCTTGAACAGCGGGTCTCTTCTTCACACTGTTCCTCTTCCCTTTTCATCCACAATGTTCCTCAGTGCTGTTTCCTCCAGCTCCTTAACCATCTCTTCTAGACCATTCTAAACCATCCTTGCTTGTACCCAAGTAAATCTACTTAGCAACATCAGTTGAAGGTTATAGCTCTTCATAAAAGAACACTGACCAGAAATCTAATCATATTATAGTGTTTGTGTATGTGTGTGTGTGTTTCTACACTATGTGTGCAGCATATGTACACACATCTACGGAGGCACACAGGTTTGTATTTGAACATGTGGAGACCATGGAAATAACTTGTTATGTCTTACTCTCGGGCCTTCCATCTTAGTATTTGAAACAGGGCCTATTACTGAACCTGCGAATCAACATTTTGTCTAGGCAGGCTGGCCAGCGAGCTCCTGGGACCCACTTGCCCCTTCTCTCAAATGTACATACAGCCACTTCTGGCTGTTTCTTGAGTGCTTAGGATTTGAACTGTGGTCCTGAGGTCTTCTTCCTTGTATAGCAAGCGTTCTTACCCACTGAGCTACTCCTCTGCCCCCAATCCAGTTTTGAAGAACTGAAAGAATAATACGTTTTGTTTCTTCCCAGTGTTTCTTTTTCACTGCCTTGAAACTGCTAACGAGTGTGCAGGCTCTAAGGTTTGCCATCCTGATTCCGGGCTTCCTCAGTTCTCTCCCAAGCCCCGATGCTGCTTTGTGGTCTTGGCTGAGTTGTTAAACATTTTATCGTCCTTCACTATGAAGCAGCATCTTAACACATCAGCCATCTCTGTGGTGTCTGGTCCTTGTGGGTCCAGAGGCACAGAGTCAGCTTAGCTCAAGGACTAGTTCCTTAGAGTGCAGCTGTTTTTATTAGAAACTCAACAGGAAGACTTTGTGCCTGTTCTTCTACTCAACAGTTCTTCTGTACTAGAGAGATATGCACATGCTTCTTCCCCACATTCCACCCATCTTAGTGGCAGAAGACGCTATCTCTGAGGGGATTTGATAAATCTTGGTGAATTCTACCTCTCTCTTTCCAGTTGAGTACTCTTACCATTAGCCATAGGCAGAACACCTGCTCTGGTGCTGTCTGCATTTTGTCAAGTTCATTGGTTAATGTTCATTTTATTTTTAATTTATGTACAATTGTGTGTGGATGTGCACATGTGAGTGCATTGGTAATAGAGTCCAGAAGAGGGTAATGGGTCCCCTGGACTTCCATGTAGTTGTGAGCTTCCTGATGTGGCTCCTGGAAGTCTAACTTGGATCCTCTGGAAGAGCAGAGTGCACTTTTAACTACTAGACCGTAGTATCTCCATCCGTATCTCCTCCAGTTCACACAGGGTTTCCTGTTGTCATCGATGGTGGTGGTGGTGGTAGTGGTGGCAGCAGTGGCGATCGTGGTAGTGGTAGAGGTGGTGGTAGTCATGAAAGCAGTGACAGAGGTGGTGGTGGTTCTCATTGTCAAGGTGATGGCGGTGGCGGTGGGCGATTTTGCTTGTTTTGGGTATAGCTCTCAGGTTCTAATCCGGCCATTTGAACCTGGCTGGGTACAGGATACACTCTGAAATGAATTAAAAGCCTTTTCTGTGAGCCTCTGCATACAGGTGACTCTGGAAACACTATAGCTTTGTCATTGGTCCCTGTCTTTCATTTGGGTGTCTGTTTCTGCAATAATTCTCTACTCGAGATTCTTAGTTGCCATCACGTAAAAGTCCCTCACTGTTTTATCTGTGAAGTGTATAGACGCTTGACTTCATGGGTATCTCTCCAGGATCCTGACGTGTGCACTAACTGTGCACACATCTCTCATGCACCTCATGTGCTTCAGTGCAGTTCAGTTTGTTTATTTCTCGTGTATCTCTTTCAGGTTAAAAAGCAGCAGTGACCTAGAAAACAAATCCATGGTGGCATAGAAATTAAAATCATTTCTTGTCAAGATTTTCTGTGCATCCTTTGTTTACAGAATTAGCATAAGAGCACTAGAAAGAGCTAAAGAGAAAAGCAGAATAGATAATGTCGTTGTATTTATTTTAAAAATGTAGTCATATTAAGACTTTTTTGATGAGAGAAAGAGATGATTGGAAATTGGTGACAGTTTTGCTGGACATGCTAAAAGTAGGGTCAGCATTGATATTATGTCCTGACTGTCCCAGCTCCTAGATGAGCTGCTTTGTGTCCTGTTAACATCAAGGGCTTATCTTGCTGGCAGGGCTGTTCTCAGCCATCCTGTCAATAGAAGGCAAACTGAAGCAGTCGATCAGGCATCATCAAGCACAAGGCCAGGTGAATTTCTCCACCACAAAGCAACTGTCCAGGAAAGAGAATCCTCGTATATATATAGCTTCTGTGTCTTTCTAGTGACTCTGAACATCAAAGGTTATTGCCATCGTTATCCGAATTAAACCATAAAGTTCTGATGTCTACTCAATGGATTAAGCTGCCTTGAAACTAAATGAAGGAATGACCGGTGGAACTGGTTGCTGGAGTTTTTCTAGAAAAAAACGAGGGCATGTAAGTGTGTGAAAACACTCACAGCTCCGTCATTAGGCTCAGCTTCAAGTTAAGACAATGATACTTTAAACACTTGGCGTAGAATTCTAATCCCCCAGTTCCCAATAAGCTTGACAGTTAAATAAATGCCTCACCTTCGTTTTAGCATTTCCTATATTTCAGCTGATTGCGAGACCATAGCGCTCCCAGACTCTGTTTCAACACTCATTTCCTCTCTGTCTATTCCCTTGGTGACCTAGAAATCAGAAAACAAGGCTTGATTGTCACAGTTGCAGGGTCACCATAGTAACAGCGGATGCGAAAGCTAATTCAGGGTATCAACCTTGCAGTATGAGTTTTTGATTCAGTTTTCGCCATTAAAGGTATCATTTTTAGGACCTTGGTGAAAGCATATCCATTATGTCCAGTAGCATGCAAGTGTGCATGAGTTTCATTGTTATACCCTATTAGAGCCCGCTGCTCCCCAGTGCATTCAGTCCTTCCTCAGAAAGAGAGCTTCCTCTTTCTGAAGCTTAGCATTGTCGAACACTAGAACATGTATGGATCTGTGAGCCTATGTTCTCACTTAGTTTGTTTTGTTTTTCAAATATTTTGTGTCATTTCTTTGAGATCATCATACAATTGGACCATTTCCCCCTTCCCTTTCCTTCCAGCAAACTCTCCCCTTTACCCCTCCTTGCTCTCTTTCAAGTCCATGGCCTCTTTTGTCTTTAGTGTTGTTGCCTGTGTCTGTGCATAGTACATACACATATTCCCAAATGTGTGAGCTTTTCATGGTACTATTGCCTTGTGGACTTGAGTGTAGATTTAGCAGGGTGATTGAAGATAGAGTCACACTGTTGATCTTTTATTATGACACAACCATGCACAACCATGCATTTCTTTGTAGCATTTATCAGTGATCTGCTTGCGGAGTCTCTCATTTTCCTCTTATTTCTTGTAAGGATTAGTTTTTGTCAAACAGAACCATCTTTCCTTTGAAGAGAACATTATCAGACAAGACTTTTCAAGAAAGGAAAGATGTCTAATGTTAATGTTTTCTTCTCTCCTCTCATTTCCAGAACCAAACTTTGTGTCTTCTTATGACATTGGCAACTTCACTTACTTCTTCTTCCGAGAAAATGCTGTGGAGCATGACTGCGGGAAGACCGTGTTCTCCAGGGCTGCCCGGGTCTGCAAGAACGATATCGGAGGGCGATTCCTCCTGGAGGACACCTGGACCACCTTCATGAAGGCTCGCCTCAACTGCTCCCGGCCTGGGGAGGTGCCGTTCTACTACAATGAGCTGCAGGGCACCTTCTTCCTGCCAGAGCTGGACCTGATCTATGGCATCTTCACCACCAACGTGTACGTAGCTGTGGTTATATCTCTCTCTCTCTCTCTCTCTCTCTCTCTCTCTCTCTCTCTCTCTCTCTCTCTCTATTCTCTTCCTCTTTTCCTGAATGAGCCTTTTGTTCTTTGACCTCTGAGAGTTTAAAGTTGCCTTAGAGAAAGTTTTTCTTATTTTCCCGGGCTAAGAGCCAAAGAACGACAAAAAGAATCTTTTCAGTATGAATTAAATGTTAGGTAAAGATACATGCTTTGCGGGACTTGCTTCAGGAAAGCTAATTCAAAATATTTTTTTTTCACTTGTCCTCGGGAAAAAGTAGTATCAAATTATTGTATTATGAATTGCTCCTTCCTTATTGTGTGTTCTAAACACCTTGTGAAGTACAGGTACATATTAGATAAGATTTTTGGTTTTTTCCATAGGAAAGTCATGCATTTTTGCATAATAAAAACAGCATTGTCTAAAGGTCTGAGCTTTGCAGTCACATCATTCTTGCCTGGGCCTCTGCATTGCTTGAATGCAGCTGCAATTTTCCCCTCATAGCACCTTGTGTTTCTCTTGGAAAGATGCTCCTAACCACAACAACAGAGACTATTTGATTTCGGAAAGCTTGGGAAATTTCCAGAGCTCTCATTCAGTCAGTCTTTCCTAGGTGGAGTGTCTCATGTGTTGACTTTCCCCTCCTTAGCTGCCTGTCTAGGAACTAGACACCTTGGAGAACTCTGGGGTGTGCTCCTCTGTTAGCTGTGAGGTGCAGTTAAGGTTTCAGCTTGGAGCTCCAGTCTGGAGATCCAGCAATTGAGACAAAGGTCAAGCAATCCTTTCCTTTGGAAAGGATTCAGAGTAGATGTGCAGAAAAATTCCTCATAAGGGAAATGTTGACCCATTTCTCTGACGTTGCTCCCGGTTCGCTATTGATGATCAACTTACATCCTGGGAAATCTTATTTCTGTCCAAGCTAGACAATGGGCGATGTTTTCTCCACTGTCTCTGTATTTTTCCTTTAACATTTATGTGTGTGTGTGTGTGTGTGTGTGTGTGTGTGTATGTATGTATATATGTGTGTGTGTGTGTGAAAAGTGTGTATATGTGCATGCGTATATATTCACAATGTGTGGGTGCACGTGCGTTACAGCGTATGTGCATGAGGCTGGGTCCAAAGCTGATGTTGGATATCTCCTTCCATTGCTCTCCTCTATTGGTTGCTGCAGGGTCTCACACTGAACTTAGAACTTGCTAATCCTGGCCATTCCAGCTAGCCAATCTGTCCCAGTGATCCCAGTCTCTGCCTTCCAAGTGCTGGAATTAGAGGTGGCCACCATGGCTGCCTAGCTTTCCATGGGCTCCAGGGCTCTAGTCTCCAGGCCTCACACCTGGGCAGCAAGTGCTTTATCCACCAAACAGTCTCTCTAGTCCCTCCTGTGCCTCTCTCACTTTGTATCAGAAAGCCTGCCTACAAATGGCATTCCCGAAGGGTCCCTTATACCACAGCCTCCTGCTTCCTCTTTGTCTGCTCTCACCACTGCTGGTGAGTGTTCATGCTCACTGGATTTAAACCTGCGCTGCACGGTCTTCGTTCAGAATGAAGTTAGGAAACTGTGTAGTATAGATGGCTTGCTATCACCCCCTTCACGGTGGCCATGCCCGTTGGAGATCTGCTTTGCAACCCCAGAGGTCGTTTTCACTACTTGAAGATTTTCTTTTTCATAAAAAATCAATTTATGGGTTCTAAAGTTGATTTGCTTCCCAAAACCTTGTTTAAGGACTGGTGCTGGCTGCACAAGATGGATGTCCGGGTCCTCCGCTGACATCAATCTCACACACAATGGGAGCTTGGCTTGCTGAGCTGTCCATTTGATGGCTCTGGGCCAGAAACAACAGCAGCGAGAGCTCCCATTTCCAAAGTTCTCTAAGTCCTGTGTTTGAGCCACTCCAAGGGTTTAGAAAGACGGGAAAGCGCCTCAACTGCACTCCAGGATGGCAAGCGTTCTCTATGTCAGAAGCCACCCAGCATCAGCTTCTCTCCAGACAGACAGGAACTGCAAGTTCTACTCTCCCCAAGCCAATGAGGAGGAGAAGAGCCGCAGAATGAATAGATCTACACTAAGCACCCACTTCTTTTTCATCTCCTGCAGTGGAAGCATCTGGGCTCCACATGGGGCTCTTCTCAATGCTGGACTCCCAGAAAACATTCGTCTTGTTTGAGCTGTTCCTTAGTACCATAGGCTCCTCACAGAACTCTCTCAAAGAGCTGAAATCCAGATCTTTGCTGAAAAGCAGCCAGGATGCTGCTCCCCACTCATGGCCGGGTGTCAGAAGCCTCACTGAGCAGGCTTCCTTTTCGTATATGGACATGTCTTTTACCCTTGAAGATTCCAAGCATGTGCTGCTATGAGGGAAGTCTGTAGGGTGGTTTCCTTCCCCTCTTCATTATTTGCCAGTTAAGCAAGCACAAGTTGGATGTGAGGTTCTGGAGGTCCTGTGATTTTTCTCTATGATGTAAGGAAAACACTGACTTAATTCTGACAAGATATTGGCTCAGAGCATTAATATGGAAAATACGTTCACACCCCTCGTTTAGTCTACATTTCCCTTTGAGACCCGTAGCGCAGCTTGGAATGCAGATTTGAGAAAGAAGCATTTGCCATCCCCGTCTTAGTCAAAGGGCGCTGACCTTCCAGAGCCTTCTGCTCACAGCTCTCTTGTAGAACCTGAATTCTAAATTAAGGCTTCAAATTTTTTATGTCAGTGCTCTTTAAATTTTTTCCTTGCTGACCCTTTAGATTTACAATCCCTTCTTAATAATGAATAAGATGAATCTGACAGGCATTCCTTGCAAAACACATTTGGTTTATTATTTTTTTAAAGAATGACAAACACAGATATCTGTAGATTTTGATAGGAAGAAAAGTTTGACCAGCTGCCACCTAAGTAACAGGATAAATAGGTGGAAGAGGAAGCCACGCAAGGAGAATGGCTGTCTCCGCCCACTGGAAGACAACCGCCTCCCACCCCCCACCCCCCACCCACCCACACAGCGGAATTTAAAATTCAGGAAGTTTTTTAAAATCCCTTGTTGCGCCTGTTGTAGTTGAGTGAATTTGGTCCACAGCCGGCAGGGTCATATCTGTCACTTCCCCTCATTTCATTCTCTGAATGTTTGCTTCCACGTAAAGAAAGTACAAGGCAGACCCAGGCATCACCTGGCTCCGCCTTCTTGTTAGAGAAAAGTCTTGAACTTGGAACAGCTACAGGTGAATGCCATCCCTGTGATCAGTGGAGGCCAGCTGTCACTGGCGGGCTCTGACCAGCCTGTTCCTTCTCCTTTCTCTTCTCCAGGAACAGCATCGCTGCCTCTGCTGTGTGTGTCTTCAACCTGAGTGCCATCTCGCAGGCCTTCAATGGACCTTTCAAGTACCAGGAGAACTCTCGCTCAGCCTGGCTCCCTTATCCCAACCCCAACCCAAATTTTCAGGTAATCTCAGGGGAGAGGGCATCATGAGTAAGGGAGCAGAAACCCAACATAACCTAGCGAGCCCGAGCAATTAAACCTTGGCTGCATGCACCCTGCAGCTGCAGTCTCCTGGCCCCTGGGGAACAGCACCTCCCTCCCTAGGCTTAGCTAATGTCAATAGAACACAGCCTTTTGTGGGCTATGGCGCCTGGACAAGGAAAGGGGGCCTTTTGTGAGCGTGATGACTGATGGTTAACTGAAAAAGGCCAATCCTCTGCAATGGGCTAGGAATCCAAGCTTCAATTACTGTTAATGATTATGTACTGTGTCCCCCAAATCTCTGGTCTCTAATGAATGATGTCCCAAAGAATAGGGCCCAGGGCATGGAGCAATGGGTCTTGACAAACATAATTAGAGCTCTAATTGGCAAGTATGGTGAGGCTTCCTGTTGGGAAGGGTGGATTGTGGCTGTGGCTGCTGAGAAAAGAAGCCTGGCTAGTGTTGATTCATCTTCAGTCACCCAATTAGAATGGTCAAGCTGCGATGTCCTGTGTCAATCATCCCACCTTCTATGTGCAGAAAAAGCAGAGACCGGGGGATGGTGGCTATTTATTTTGTTTGTCCTGACAGCAAGTCTATTCATCTGCTTGGGAAGCTGTAACAAAATGACACAGTTTAGATGGTATTGAGAGAGAGAGAGAGAGAGAGAGAGAGAGAGAGAGAGAGAGAGAGGCTTTATTTCATCATAGTACCCTACACTTTCAAGATCAATATGACAACAGGATCGTTTTCTGGTGAGGCATTGAAGATGACCAGCTTTCCTTGGGTCCTCCCTCAGAAGACAGAAACATCGCTGGTATTTCTTCCTCCATCCCACTGGGCAGTGTGACTCCTATGGCACTGAATGCTTCCTAGAGGTCCTGTCTTCAGCTACTATCATGCTAAGAGATAGAATCTTCATACGAATTTGGGTGCAGCACATACAGGAACAGCCTTCCCTGTAGGCCTGTTACTGTCAACTCAGGCAAAATATTAGCCATCACCAAGTTCCTGATACTATGCCTGATGTGTCAGGTGTGTAACTTTACGTGTGGCATGAATGTGACATGTGTGATGCTGCTCTATGTCCAGAGTCTCAAGTAAAATAGCCATGGCCACATCTGGTTGGAGATCAAGCTCAGCTCCTGCCCTTACCAACAGAGGCAAAATCCCAGTCCCATCCAACTAAGGGCTTGTTAGCCGCGGTCATTGATCAGTCACAGAAGGGAGTCCTCCCCACCACGGAATCCTCCCAACCAAGGAGTCCTCCCAACCACGGAGTCCTCCCCACCATTGAGTCCTCCCAACCACAGAGTCCTCCCAACCACAGAGTCCTCCCAACCACTGAGTCCTCCCAACAACCAAATCCTCTCAACCACCAAATCCTCCCAACCACGGAGTCCTCCTAACCACCAAATCCTTCCAACCACCAAATCCTCCCAACCACCAAATCCTCCCAACCACCAAATCCTCCCAACCACCAAATCCTCCCAACCACGGAGTCCTCCCAACCACGGAGTCCTCCCAACCACCAAATTCTCCCAACCACTGAGTCCTCCCAACCACGGAGTCCTTCCAATTTTGGTTGGTTTATCATCCCAGATTATAGAAGCAGGGACTTCCAAGAAAGCAGGCTTAAGAAAAAGTTTGGATTTTTGCACTTAAATTTTGGGTAAACATCAGTCAATTACAATTGAGCTTTTTTAAATTTGTTCAATATTGTTTAAGATTTTTGACATTATGGGATTAAGAATAACTACTTTGCACATTGTATTTGGATTTTACTGCTTTCCTTGGACAAAATCAAAGTGTTATCAAAGTGTTAGTATCTTCTCATGACTTCCTTGATAGAAAGGGGAAGGAGGGATGCAAATAAAATTGAAAGTACTGGTCCATATGCTTGATTACTTCCCAAAGCATTCGATTGAAAGGGTCCATGGGGACCTTCTGTCTGGAGTCTTCTGTGTCCTACACATTGAGTAATTGTATATTTTGACTGTATTTTTTCTTTTTGATATAAGAAGAAAATATATTATCCCCTTTTAAAAAGTGTTTAAACCTGAGGTTAGAAAAAGAAAGACACATATTTATAGAGCCTGCCATTGCATTATCCCTCGGACTGCAGCTCTTCCAAATGAACTGAGGGACTCAGCAGCTTCAACCTCCTTTACACACCTAAGGCAATGTGTAGTTTAGCCCAGGCATCTAGATATATCCATAGCACATAGCTAGTAAGTGCCCTCATGTCCTGCTTTTACAATACCAGGATCACATCAACAAGTTTGCTTTCGTCTATTAGTAGGATTAGATCCATGCAGAATTGTGGAGGGGGCATGTGCCGAGGTGGTACACATGCCAGGCAAGGAGCTGGCTCAACTGACGTCATCCTCTGAGCCTAGATTTGAAACTTTGAGGAAACTAAAGTTGTAGATTATGGTAGTGGTGGTGATATATGTATATGTTTGTGTGCATCTGTGTGTTTGTGTGTGTGTCCATCTCTTACTACAGACTGGTTTCTATTTACAGATTGTGTTTAGTAGTCACATTGTTATAGGAGCCTTACTGTCAGAGAGTGTGAACTCATTTTGTAGCAAAGATCCCTCAATTAGACATATATAAGTGTTGCAACATTGACAATAACCAATGATGATATTTATATTTATTATTGTTAACATTATTGTTGTTGTTATTTTGGTTTTCTTTTTGACAGTTAGAATTTATGTAGCAAATATACAATAGGAAAGAAAACGATTAACTGGAGTAACTGGTTCAGGAAAAAGTGATCTACGAAGAGAAATACATCACACTCTGAAAACTCAATTAAAACCCACAAAACAACAGAAACCACTTGGCCACCCTTAATCAGCCCCATTCCCAACACCCTTGGTGGTATTTGTGTGCCCTGGTAGAGGGAGGAGATCTTGACACCCATAAGATCATCAGCTACTTAAAACACTGTCAGGCAGAGCTTCAGAACCTTTCTCAAGTTTTATTATCAACAATCAGAATCGCTGCAGTCAACATGAAAACATGGAGTAGTCAGACAAGAAGACAGCTTGGGAAAGGCAGGCTGAGGTTTAGCTTCATCCCGAGAGTCCGTGAACACACACTTCTCTTGGCAGTGAGGTTTGAAGGAGCAGGGGAGCCAGTGGGCAGAGACACCTTGTCGAGGGTGAAGTTAGCCCATCTGAAGCTTGACCATCAAGCTCAAGTGTGCGGGAATGAGGATAGATGAGCCTGAGACAGATAACACACAAGCATTTATTATCTTCCGGCAATTAATGTAATGTAATAGAATTACTTAACAGATATTGGACACAGCTATGCTTTTTCCACTCTTGTGGTTTCTTCTTGTGTGGGGTCCCCAGGGTAGCACAGTACCTGACAGTATCTAGGGGAGACCAGTGTATATATAAGGTTCAGCTAGAGAATTTATAGCCCTTGGAGAGCTTGGTGAGCTGCTATACAGCAAGAAATATATCCAGTAAATTTGAATAATTTTCAAAATACTGGATATTGAGATATTCATTATAGGATAGCAAGAGGAAAGAATGGTAGAAAACACTTTAAATACAGTTCTTGATAATACAAGCAGACAACATGCAGAAAACACGGCCTCCAGGAATGTGCTCTATCCTAGTGCTCTAACAGGCGCCCCCAACCCCCTCCCCCCCCCCCGTTCGTGATAGCGGTTCCTCCAGGGCAGTAGGAGGACACCCCCTTCAAAGTATACCTCCAGGTTTTCAGCACACCATCTGTTTGAAGACAGCAAGTGAATATAAACAGTAGCTTTCTGCAATTGAAGCTGACGGGTGGACCATTGCTACCACCCACCCTCCAGTATTGCCTTTGATGTCAGTACAATGACCATCACACAACAATGGCCTTTAGAGCTAGCATTCACCTGCAAAGGTTTCGAATCACATCCAGTTGGTGATCTTTCTTACTTTTCAAAACTGTTCCTAGAGGCGTGGAGAAGTGGCTCAGCTGTTAAGAACACACACAGCCTTTCCAGAGGACGCAAGTTCAATTCCCAGAACCTATATCAAGAAGTACACCCATTTGTAACTCCAGCTCCAGAGAGATCTGATTATCTCTGGCCTCTGTGGGCGCCTATTCTCTCTCTCTCTCTCTCTCTCTCTCTCTCTCACACACACACACACACACACACACACTCACACACACACACACAGAGGGGGGTGAGGGAGGGAGAGAGAGAGAGAGAGAGAGAGGGGGGGGGGGTGAGGGAGGGAGAGAAAGAAATTAAAGGTAATAGTTAAAATCTTAAAAAAAAAAAACAACTCACATTCCTGATAGACGATGTGTCCATGCTTAGAGCATTATTATTAAATACTATTTATATAAAAATCCATTGGTACAGTCTTCGCAGACCCCAAACAACTGTATGTAGAATTACTTGTTCATTTATCTGTCCCATTATTCATCCACTTATTTCCCCTTGGACACCAAAGCTCCACGGACCATGAACATCCTGCCTGCGTTTAGACAAATGCATTTACAATCTAGTGGGTAGCTTCTGCGCTCTCCAGAATGTTGTCTTCTTCCTGGCATTTACAGGGACTTAATTTATAAATGCTTTCCTCCCGTTGCTTTAGTTTGTATGTCAGCCAGGAGCCAGGAGCAGAGCTTGTGTGTTCCAACCACTTAGCATTTAAGGAGACAAGCTGAGAGGCCAGGCCTCGCTTGGGGCCACAGGTCATCTGCCGCGGGCCTTCCTTTACCCTGAACACACCCTTTACATGGTGCCCAGGTGCTCCTAACAAGAATGCAGCATTAAATTAATCACCAGGCTAGTTGTGTGGAGTGCATTTAACGCTGGGTTTCTCCAGCTCCGCAATCCACCTATCATTTTATGGCATATAGGGTATTTTATCAAATGCTACAAAAATATAATTTACTTTCAAAAAAGCAATTGCCATCTTATACTCTGAACCTCTAACCTGTTATAAAAAACCAAGTAAGGAAATGACGTGTTATAAATGGTAGTTTCGGGCCGTGTGGACCCCAGCAACCCTGCTTATGTGGAATACTGCTGAGGAGTCTCACATCCTCCTGTGCCAGGCCGTGAAGTTTACAAAGGAACCGAGAAGGACCGTGGCAGTTTTCTGATCCTGAGCTGGATGCTGAGGATGCCCTGCTGTCTTTCCCACCTGTCCATCACCTTGTCCTTGCCCCCTACCGTTGTCTGTAAGAACCATCAGCCTCCTTCCAGCCCAACGCTGAGATTGATTCCCGACCATTTCTACCCTGCCTTTCCGTGTGTCTAGCAGATCATCTTCATGATATTTTCACTTCCTGAAGACTGTTCCTTCTTTCCTGTTTCTCCATTTTTCCTCATCTCCCCCTTGCTCACCCTCCTTTCCTCGCTGCTTTTATCTCTTCCCATTACCGATTTGCCGCCGTGTGTTGCGAATCCTCAGGCTCTAACCTATTCCTGTAAGCTCTCCTCCAGCAAGAAACACTAATACATTTAGTCTTGTCGCACTATTTGTGGGGCCCGTGTGACCGATATTGTCTACAGAGTAAGATGAATAGCAGAGGATTGCCATGGAGTTCAGGGTTACTTACGAGCCCACTGTGATAGCGGGAAAATGCATACATCTGTATGTGCTCTCTGGCTTCGTATCCCACGTCATTTCCCCTTCATCCATCAGATATGGTCACATTGCAATTCGACAGACAGCTTCCAAGAGGTTCAACAGACCACTGCCTCTGCTGTTCAAATTAGAGTCAACAACAGTGCCCGCTCCATCTTAAAGTGTCTCATATCCTCTTTACCATCCATTGAGAGAGTCCAAATATAACAGGTTTCCATCCACAGTAAGAGAACAGGTCAAGAAGAGAGTTGGAGGGGTTGCCTGATCTGCACACCCACTCATGTATTGTGGCTTACTCCACTTCCAGCTTGTTCTGCCTACCTCTCTGTCTGGTAGGCACTTGAGCTGTGGGCATCTGGATAGTCAGCTTTTGTAACATGGCCTGTCTTCCCTTACAGTGCGGCACCATGGACCAGGGCCTGTATGTAAACCTGACAGAAAGAAACCTACAGGACGCTCAGAAGTTCATTCTGATGCATGAGGTGGTACAGCCAGTGACCACTGTGCCCTCCTTCATGGAGGACAACAGCCGCTTCTCCCACGTGGCCGTCGACGTGGTGCAGGGCAGGGACACACTCGTCCACATCATCTATCTGGCCACAGGTAGGAGCGCTGCCTTCCTTTAGATGGGTTTCTGCCATCTCGTCATTCCATGTCTTCAGTCCCAACGCTCACCTGGAAGCAGGGCCGTGTGTCTGTACTCTGTCGCAACAAGCCGAACCCACAATGTATGCTTACTCTTGTCAACCTACAGACCTGCTCTTAGAAATCTTACTTTCGCTCTTTCTGTCCTGCATTAGAATTTTAGCTAGAGAGACAATGTCTCCTTTCTCGGCTATTCTTGATCTCCAGTGCTTCTTGGCGTGACCATCTACATTGGTCTAGTTTGAAACAATAGATGGGCTTGTTAGAAGATGCTGCCGGGTGAAATTTTCCCAGAGATTTTCATGCTGAGTTCTGATTGGTGCACAGCAGTGCTTGAGGCAAGCTGTTCCCAATAGAGGTCCATGGAAGCATCTAAAGAAAGGAGCAAGTGCAGCAAGTGTTTCCCATATAGGCTAGACAGGAGCCACCTGTCAAACAGTATACAACAACTAGACCTCTTCAGAGTTCAAAGTCACTGAGGAATGGACGCATGCTCTCCCTCGCTGCAGGACTCTGACAGTGCAGGGTGCATAGGCTGGCCTCGGGGACTGACTCAGCCCCACCTACCTAGCCCTAGACAGAGTAATTTCACTGTGGAACGGGTTCCTCCCATTGTTTGTATAGTGTGGTGGATACTTGGCACTTCCTCAGAAAGTGTGGTTACCTTTTTATGTGGTTATGAATACTGTATCATTCATTCTTTCATAGGATTTCTCAATTTATAACTGTGTTTTAATTGCTCAGTTTATTGTATTCACAAACTTGCAATGTCTTGTTGTTCCCCATTGTCACTGAACTCATTTGGCACCCCGGGGGTGCACGGTGAACAGAGGGGTACCAGCCTGTTCTTCTAGGGCTCACATTCTTAAAGGGACATGTCTGTAATAAATCCATCACCAACAAGAGTGACAAAGAGCCAATGACTGGGTGCCAGTGGAGGGACGTGGTGATGGATATGCCTGGGAGGCTCCCGTTTCATGGCTGGACAGTGTCCCCCAGTGCCGGAGGCATTAGACACTGCACATTACAGAGAGAAACTGGGAACACTGGGAGATGAAGGGTTGGTTGCCAGTCCTGCTGAGTGGTCAGTGATGCAAGGAAAGATCCTACGATTGAATGGGGATGGTATAGACCCGTCGGGGGAAGCCTGGGGAGTCGCAGAGGGATCCTGAAGAGAAAGTCACGTGGTATAACTGCGAGGAGCAGCAGTTTGCAGAATGGGGGTGACCAGGTCCTCACGGGAAGTCAGGAGGAGAGCTGCTTTCTTCTTGTTGTTTGTTTGAAGAGAATAAAAGAAATTCCTTGCCACTATGGGATTGTGGCTCTTTATGGCTTTGTTTGTCCTTAAAAACCAGAAGGCTGCCTGACCCACGGTAGATTTGTGGAGTAAATGGACTGGATCGTCCCAAGGGTGTTCCTGGTCTTTTATTGTAAAGGTTAAAATTAATGTGGCATAGATGCTTTTTTTTTCTCTTTGGACTTCTAGAGACAGCTGAGGTTCTCATCTGGCCCTGTGGTAAGGGATGCTCAGGGGTGGAACTGAGCTAGACCACGCGCGAGCTCACAGGCTGCTGTCCTGTCCCCACCAAAGAAGGCAGTTCTGACCTGTTGACTTTCCTCAAGCTCGCTATGATCAGCAGTGAGCTCTGCAGATGACTTCAAGGAATTCTCATACTCATAATGATGAGTGCCTCTGTTATTTCTGCTTGTTGGCTAGAGCAGGCTCTCTCCTGGTTCAGATGTGGTCACCTGTCCATTGCCATACTTATAAGTAGAGAGATATTTTTGGGTTGTGTCTCTTTATTTGATTTTTTTTTTTTTTTTGGTTTTTTCGAGACAGGGTTTCTCTGTGGTTTTGGAGCTTGTCATGGAACTAGCTCTGTAGACCAAGCTAGAATCGAACTCACAGAGATCCGCCTGCCTCTGCCTCCCAAGTGCTGGGATTAAAGGCGTGCGCCACCACCGCCCGGCTTTATTTGAATTTTTTGAACAGTAGTCTTATATAGCCTGTCAAGCTGCAAGTCACTGCATAGCCTAAACTGACCTCAAGCTTCTGATCCTCCTGCCTCAGCTTCCCAGGGGCTAGGATGCATCTTTTCATAAAGGCAACAGTTGGATTATGAAAGTTTGAGCTTTATGGATTGATTAAATATATATTATGGCAAGCTCTGCTTGCTGATACATCATTTTAGGGTTGAGACCCTCAACTTATGAATCACATGGCACAGAGAACTCTATGCCCACAGGAGTATATCTGAGAATCTTTATTACAAATCATCACACGTTTGAACACATGTGAAAACAGTCCACCATAAGGAAGTTAGAGGTCTGACGTGAAACAGTAGCTGGCATCGGTTGGTTATTAAATGCTTTTAAAAGCCGTTGGCACTCCTTCTAGAAGCTTTCACACAGAAGTCTAATTTGAATGACCTCCTGGCTTGGCTCCCCAACCCCACTCTATATCATGTCATATACCTCACTCAGTTGCTTTTTGACCTGACACGCACAGATAGACGATGGGTGGCGATCCTGCCTTGCACACGTCTACCTGTGACTTCGTCCTCACAGTTCATATGATCGACAGCATCGTATTAATTGGTTTTAATTAAGTTTGTGCATTGTAAAGCAACTGCTGTTGTACCCTTAGTGGACTAAAATAGAACTAAACTTGGACAATCACTGGTAAACCACATGTCTATGACTTGCTGTACTGTGGTATTTCCTTATTGAATTGGCTGGGTCCAAACCCACAATATCTCGAGGGGTTTTGCGTGTTAGCATTAGCTTAGGCTTGTGGGCTTCAAAGGAGCCCAGGTTTACTGACTCTTTCCCCAGGTTTACTCCTTTGTAGAAAATGAGTCACACCACAATGTCTTTTTTTTGTTGTTGTTCTATTGACCTAATGTTTTGCTTCTGTTTTAATATCTTGCCCATTTAAATGCAGAGTACTTAACATGTAAGTAAGCTGTACTACCTGTAATCGCCAGTCGTGTTGGTAGGCAAAGGCTCCACATACATCCTTAGTGAGTCTTCATTGTTCACTCATCAAGTTGTTTCTCTCAAAGGGGTTTGTAGTGGAATGATGAGGTCCTGCAGAGAGTCCTGCTCTAGACCTCATGTGCAACTCAGGCAGGAGCATGGAGCACTGCTGAAAGCTGAAGGCCTGTTAGATCAGCTCCTCAAGTCTAGCTTTGGAGTTCTTATGAGTTGCAAACATGTTCCGTTAACCTCTAGGTAGGCTAGTTAACTCTTACAGCATGCCAATGTATTTTCAAAATTTTAAACTTTTAATTCACAATACGATTTAATTTTAGTAAAAGTCACTTCTTTGAAAGTTGTCTGAGTGGGAACTGGGGTACATTTCCGATGGCTACTCCTTTAGAATGCTTACAACAGGAACCTTCTAAGTGGTTGAGTCTTAAGCAGATAGACTTTTGAGTTTTTTTTACAGAAAAACTACCTGCAAGTCCTGTTGAGCACTGCAACCTGGAATTTCCCTCCTCCCTTGGTTAGAGACCAGCAGACACCATGACATCCAGTCTACTATTTGAAGGCTCTTTGAAGACCTCCCTTGTCTCCTTTGTCCCATGGGGGCCTGGCTCTTAGCTTTGCCTTGGCCTAGGGATCCTCTTATTCCACATTCCTCCTTTAGCCATGCTGCCATCTCAGAATTTCTCCTTTCCTTCTAAGATCAGCTGTGGAAGTTTCATTTTTATCTGACCTCGTTTCCGGTGTATTCAAACTATTCTGAAGTTAAATTGCATATAACTTTAGAATGGGTTAACTTTAGATTGTAGTAACTGTTGTATGACTCAGAATAGTGTAAAAATCAGAGTCAATTTTCTGGCATGCAAATTATACTCCAATAATGGATTATTTTATTCCCAAACATTTACTTAAAAGCCGCCAATAGCCGGGCGGTGGTGGCGCACGCCTTTAATCCCAGCACTCGGGAGGCAGAGGCAGGAGGATCTCTGTGAGTTCGAGGCCAGCCTGGTCTACAGAG
>NC_022021.1:47043839-47045179 GCF_000317375.1 Microtus ochrogaster
AGTTCGAGGCCAGCCTGGTCTACAGAGCTAGTTCCAGGACAGGCTCCAAAGCCACAGAGAAACCCTGTCTCGAAAAAACCAAAAAAAAAAAAAAAGCCACCAATAAAGAAAATTAAGAAAATACATAAACGTTTACAAACTTTTCAACATTATGGACTTGCAAACTCCCCTTAGAAAACTCAGAGCAGGCGATAGATGGGCACGAAGAGGAAGCCCACACAGGTTTAACTGTTTCTAGCTGTTTGAACTGATTGCATTCTTGTGTTGAGTTCTAGTAGGATAATCCTGCTTTCTCCAGCTATCGATTTTTATCTTAGAATAAAATACTTATTAAAAAGTTAGAAAAAAGCCCTGGCTGGGGACCTTTAGTAGAGAAAGCCTGAGTTCTTCAGGCAGTGGGGAAATAAGCTTAACAGAATCCTCCACTGTAGGCTCAAAAGCCCGTTGGCTGCAAATTTACTTCACTAGATATGCAAGGCAGGGCAAGAGAGGAAAAATCAGGCATAGAATGATAACGCATATGGGAGGAGATGGAAAAAGCTCACAGAGAGGAGGGAGCAGTGGAAGGTCTGTCCCGAGGAGGTAAATGGTTATATCCTATCACCATGGCAACAGAAACAAAGGTGAAGCTGGCCAGAGTGAGTATATGCCATGAGAAACAACACGGATGGATTCTAGATGGGAAGGACACACAGACAAGGCAGCAGTAAGAGCAGTCGGTGTGTCTGACACAGAGAACCATACTTCAGTGTCTATGATGTGACATAATTGCCGTGTGCTGTCTGCACACCCTGAGAAGCTGGCTCTGGGGTTGGAATCGCTCCACTTTCATTTCACACCTAAGCATGTTTGTCTGTAATTGTCCTCTAAGAAACCTTATCTGAGGGTGGGCTGTCTTCCCTCATAACTCTGACATGGAGGAGAGACCGGCTGCATAGAAAAAGCTCGTACCCTTGACTGCACTTAGAAAGTCAGTCATTTCCCACAGAGATATCTATTATGTGACTCTTACTGCTGTTTGTCCCTTACTCTTACAACCCAAGGGGATGCTGTGCCCTGCCTGAGACTCACTCTATTGATCTCATAGCTGAGTGCCTTCATGGCTCTTCCCCATTTGACCGCTGATGAATATTTTGTACGCCTGATTTGATGATTGTATGAGTTATATTCCTATTGCTGTGCTGAAACACCATGACATATAGAACAATTGTTTGTAGTAATATGAGTGGCGGGGCTGCCTTCCCAGCACCCCGCTGCCCGCACGGCTAGCTTATGCCCGGAAATAACAACACACAAACCGCATTCTTTCAATCACTGCTTGACTCTTTAGCTCTAGCCCT
>NC_022021.1:47046509-47082453 GCF_000317375.1 Microtus ochrogaster
ACTAATGGGTCAGGCAGTGATTAAAAGAATACAGTTTCCGTGTAATTATTTCGGGGCATAAGCTAAGCTAGCCATGTGGGCAGCTGGGTGCGGGGGATGCAGCCCCGCCGCTCATATTTCAACAATTGTTTGGGCTTAAAGTTCCACAGGATCAGAATCATGATGGCGGAAGAGGCAACAGGTGGCAGTCATGGTGACTGAGGCAGAATCTGATGGCTCACATCTAGAATCACAAGCACGAGCCAGAGACAACAAACTGGAAATGGGATGGATGAGTCTTTAAACCAGTGGTCCTCAACCCCTTCGGCAAACCTCGATCTGCAGAAATATTTACCTTATGATTCATAACAGCAGCAAACTTACAGTTATGAAGTAGCAACAAAAATAATTTTATGTTGAGGATCACCACAAGATGAGGAACTGTATTAAAGGGTTGTGGCATTAGGAAAGATGAAAACCCACTGCTCTAAATTCTCAAAACAGGCCTCTGGTGACATATATCTTCGAGCAAGGTCACTTCCCTTATGTCTCCCCAAACAGTGCTGTTTACCAGAAACCATGCGAGAGACATTCTCTTTCATATCAATAGCCAGAGCGAGAACGGTCCGCTTGCCTAGTTTCCTGCCTGATACTTGCTATTTATTCTTTTACGTTTGTTTGCTGTGTAGCTGCAGAACTCACTCCTTTAAAGCTGAAAAGATAAGGGCTTAGATTTCTCTGGACTGTACATTATGTCCACATGGGGAGCCAATAAATATCTTTAAAGTCATCATTAACGAAAGCTTCCCTGAGATAAGATAAGGATTGAGTCTCCATATATCAATACATACCACATCTCAGTAATAAAGATTGCAAGTAAGTGAAGAGATTTTCAAATTCTAAGAGTAAAGAATTATAGAGGTATTTACAGATAAAATTCTTACCAATGTGAAAACCAGTTTAGAAGGTTCTCTGAATATTCTGCAGCTGGCTGAGTCCATGAAACATCTAAAAATTTTAAGGAAAACTAAAATGTGATTCAAAAATAATATATCACCCCAAGAATAAAGAAGACATAAAGGCAAATGAAATTTTAAACAAAGCAATATGTAGGATCTTCTTTAGGAACACGAAACAAGACTAAGTAGTGGCTAAATTCAGTCAGCAATGGAGATTTGAGAAGAAAGAGTAAGAGAGCTGAGCCCCACCATTTAAAAGCACAGAAATTAACATTTCTCAAGAGGTTTATTATAAGCTAAAATCTTTCTTTAAAAATGAATATACATTGAGAATTTATGGACATACCATGATTTATAATAAGCTAATTTTTCTTTCAAATATATATATATATGTGTATATATATTGAGAAATTATGGACATAACACCCGTCATAACAGCTTTTAAAACCAGAAAGTCTCTACTTCTAGACAAAACATATCAAAAGAATAACAATAATTGGTAAGTAAATCATGGGAGGAAGATGGTGGTGGCTGAGAGTCTGTTTCAGCATCTGACAAAGAACCAAGGTGTTGTGTTAGATCACGATGGCAGCAAGGCTGGGGTGGCTCACTAGATATCTGCTAGGTGTCCTCAGGGCCTATCCGCTCACTCCCTTTCTTCTTAATCCTCAGCTGTTTGCTGGCTATCTGGTGGCCAGAGTCTCTGGCTCTTCCTCCTGTGTCTTGACCAAGCATGAAACACCCCAGCACAGGGGCATGGGGTATGTAAGGTGTGGATGAATTGCTTGTAAGGTGGTCTTGAACCAATGACCGGTGGACCAACAAGTATATCTCTTTTTCTCCCAATGTCAAGAGTCCTAGTGGACCACCTCTTTGTGGCTCACCATAAAGTGTTTCTAGGTGGTACCCAAGCACGTAGCATCACTCACAATTCCCTCCCACCCTGTATCCTTTTTCTTTTCGCTCATACAACCCTAAGTGTGTGTTAATATTGGCACAACATCAATATTTTCAAGGTAGTCACAATAAGGGGTCCAGAAATGGCTAGAAGTTATGCTATCCCATAAAGTTACATGGGTGCTTATGTGAACATGGTTGATAACATATTCTTTATTAACCAATCAAAGTAACACATAGACAGATGACTCTCCTCCATCAACTGATACTCATCTTAAGAAACTTGTATTTTTATCCATGTTTAAAAATAGCTAGCAAATTTGTGAAGTAAAACTCAAGTAACTACTTGTAATCACCAGGAAAAGAATTGGGGAACAGTATCTGTAGACACAGGTGAACTGTGAGATAGAGTTCCTACATATTTTCTACATCTGTCAGTCTATTTTGTCATGATATTAGAATATTATATCAAATAAATAGATACTTTAGATGTGCTGAATTAGATAATGAAAGCTAGACAGTGGACAAGGATATTTCACTCCTAAACAATACAAGTGGAGATGAATTTGGCAGGCATGGCTAGCAGTTAGCCTATTATGAGATGAGCATTGTATGCATTTTTGCTTTTCTTTTTGGAGTCAGCATTCTCCATATAGCTCTGGCTGTCCTGGAACTCACTGGGTATACCAGGCTTATTTCACTGAGATCCGTAGTCTCTCTCTGTGGAGTGCTGGGATTAAAGGCATGCACCACCACACCCAGCCATGCATGTATTCTTATAACAAGGTTAAGATCTTTCCCTCAAAGAGGTCAAAAGTGATTGGGAAAGAAAAACTAATTTGTGTGTAAATTACAAATCCAAACACTTCACAAACATATAGTGTCTCTGTGGTATGCGCTTTATTAGTAAGACACTAGGGAAAACACGGAAGTCTTGTGGGTAGCTGAGGCAATTACCAGCAGAATAAGGGCAGCTGTGGGTTACGCGCATAGAGAGAAAGTAGCCAACCCATTAAGTTTTCAGAGATGTTTAAATGTGAAGAGATAGATCCAACACAGAATGATGTGTGAATGTTCACAATGCGGTCAATAGATAACCTTTGACGGATAAGGAGATAGTAGACATTTCATGTCAAAGTTCATCAAAGAAGGATCAACCCTGAAGAGAGCAGGTTGACCCCCCGCCTTCAAGAGGATCCTTCACAGGGGAAAAAACATCAAGCCATGAAGGAAAGAAACATGGAAGACAGAATGGGGAGGTGCAGGTTTCACTAGTTGGTTGTTATGCAGGAGGAGGATGGAGAGAAAACGCAGACCGTATTCATGTTCTGGTGCTGTTTGGCAGACATCTTTTCCCATGGAATAGCCAGTGCGAAGACAGGCTAGGTGAACTGAGGAGACAGAGGAGGTCAGGACCTGGCGGGATGAGGCCTCAGGAATGAACTGCAGTGATGTTACACAGGGAGCATGATGAAGGAGGATGTGATGTCAGCATTCTATCTGAGGGTTGGCATCAGGCGAACCGATACAGCAAAGGACACCTGTGAGGGCATCTAACAAGTCTCCAGCCCTCAGCTGTGCTTGCAAACCGTGCATCCCTCCCTAGAGGTCGGAGAGGAGGCTGCTTCTCCATGTCATCTACGCCCTGGGCAGGGGCCCCAGAGGAAAGGCAAGCACTTCCGAGAGGTCAAGTCAGTCTGTAGAACGCAGCAGCTGGGAGAACACTAAGGAGGGGCAAGGGATGAGGAATAAGGAACTTTCCAATGAGAAAGACCGGGACAGACCACGAAAGATTTTTTTAAAAAAGAAAAAAAAAAAAAAACAATGAGTTTCCAAAGAAAACAGCTGGAACCCACTATGCCAAGTGCTTTTCACGAGGCGTGAGGTAAAGCTGCCCTTCTACTTGAGGACTTTGATTTAGGGTAAGGTTGGCCTTGACTATTTGCTGTAGAGATTGGAGTCCACGAAGAGACTGGAGCCCATGAATCTACCTTAAGATGAACCTCGTCTCTCTGAGAGGGAAAGTGGGGAAGAAAGTGAGACAGGGGTGCCAACCAGCATGAAAGGTGCACAGGGAAGAGAGAAGAGTTGGTTCCCTTTAGATGGACCCCAGACTCCCTCTGCCTCTTTGTTTTGCCTTGCCATGAATACCACCGATGAAATATAGTGAGTGACCTCCACCCATGCCCTTTCTTGTCCTCTTCAAATATACTTTAAATATGGAACATGACATTTTATTGCCACATGTTACTAATGATCAAAATCAAGAAACCAGTGTCTTCCAAAATGAACTTGTAGATTAGTAGGAGACAAACAATGTTCTAGAAATTTCCGCTGTAAGGGGTATGTTTGCTGACAAGCTCAGTAAATGCTGATGTCCCACTCCTGACTTGATTTCTGGGCATTGTTTATAGCACTTACTGCCTTTCTCTCCTAAAGAAAGCATGTAAAGCCACAGGGTAAGAGCAAGCCCTGCGCTTCCTTTTCCTTTACTGTTGCGGGAACAGAAATTACCTAATTCACTTGCCGTTGCTACCATTGCTGAGAACTCTCAGTATTTATAAGCAATTGACAGCTGCTTAAGGAGTAGGAACAAGTGTTAGTGTTTGTTCAACACTCCTCCTGAAATTAGTTTTAAAAGGGCTCCAAATTCTATCCCTTGCACTAGACATTCTAAATCCACAACTAATTCGTGTTCTGTATGGGGTTTTTGTGCAAGAGCTTCTTGTGAACTAAAAGAAGACACTGTTTAGTATGAGTGCCTATTTTATAAGGAAGATTGAATTTATTGAGAACACTTTCAGCACTTAATAGCAGTAGAGCAAAGAAGCCAAGTACTAAAGCACTGAGTTAAACTGTATCCTCCACACCCTGCCCCCCCCCCCCACACACACAGAAGATACGGTGCAGTTCCTAACTGCTCCCACAACCTCAGGTGTGACCTCGCTGGGAAATGGAGTCTTTGAAGATGTGCTTAGTTAAGCCAAGATGAGGCTCAATGAGCTTTAGGTTACCTCTAATCCAACATGACTCGATTGCTTACATGCTAAGTGAGGGCCGGATTGGAATCAAGAAACAACGCAATTCAATCTTCAGTGGCCCTGCTACATGGCAAGGACCCTAGGAGTGGATGGCCACCCACAGCACTAAGAAGAGGAAAGAGACTTCTGCAGAGAACTTCAGGGCACATGGGTCCTTGGAGACTTTTTTCCATCTCAAAGCATCTAGAACTGGGAGAGAAAGTACCTATCACCCTAATGTGCCCAGAATGTTTGTCTTTGGTTTGTTTTGCTTGTGTTTGACAGCAATGGGTGTATGTATACTTGCATATGTGGGGGCCTGTGTAAATGTGGGTCTTTCTTGATGCTTCCCCACCTGCCATATGCAGATTCTCTCACTTGACCCCATAGCTTATTGATTAGGCTAAGCTGCCCAGCTTCCCCAGGGGACCCCATTTCTGTTCTGCACATACTAGGGTTGGGTTACAAACAAATGAGGAATCTGAGGCCTGATTCTCATGATTTCATTGCAAATGCTTAATGTACCTGCTGAGTCATCTGCCCAGCACCAGAGCTAGCATCCTATCCTACAGCAGCCCCAGCACTGAGAGGTCCGTGAAGACCGCCACTCATCTGTTCTTAGAGCCACACTTGAAGTGTGCCTTCGCTTTTGCTTTTCCTCTTTGCCCCACAGTACTGCTCAATGCCCTATACTCAGTGACCAAAATTAGCTTGTGTTAGGCCCAATTAGAACACTCTACTACTGAAAACAGTGTAATATAAGCCAAACCACTTAAAATACTATATAAAAAGCTAGTTGTTTTGTTTGACTAAATATGGGGACATTACCTTTTTTTACATTAATGTTTGATTTTTTTTTTTTTTTTTTTTTTGGTTTTTCGAGAGAGGGTTTCTCTGTGACTTTGGAGCCTGTCCTGGAACTAGCTCTTGTAGACCAGGCTGGTCTCGAACTCACAGAGATCCGCCTGCCTCTGCCTCCCGAGTGCTGGGATTAAAGGCGTGCGCCACCATCACCTGGCTTTAATGTTTGATTTTTAAACACGTTTTCTGGATAATTTTTGGTAACTTATGTCTGGTCTCCTAACAACAGAATAATATGAAGTTATTTAGCTATGAATTCATAATTTTTTCAGTGTGTTAATCAAAATGGGATGTAGATACTGTCTATCTTTATGAAGAAGGTGATTTTGTTATTTTCTTTTTGTAGTCTGCTTTCTCCTCTGCCTCTCTTTGCTTTAGATCTGCCTAAGGCAGGTGGTCGTCTTCTTTCATATTTTGCATGATCAATATTGATTGAGAATTGCCTCAAGTGGTAAAGACTTTGGTCTTTGAATAGCAACCAAAAAAAATCAAAATACAAATTGTTAGTCCTTATCTCTTCATATCGATCTTTCGCGGTAGATAATTTCATGCAGCCTTCTTAGTCTTTCTGCAAGTTGATAGAAATTAAGCAGGAGAGGGGGGCCAATTTCCTCTTTCCCAAACAGTCGTCCCTGGCTTAGCAACACATGTGGTTAGCGTGCTGTGTTTCTGTGTGAGATGACATCATAACTCTGGGGCGTTTTAATGAAGCTCACACAGTGTGCCCACTCCCCCCCCCCGCCACACACACACACACACACACACACACACACACACACACACACGGTGTTTTTCCGATGTTCCTGATCTAGATTTCTACTTCCGTGAAAGGCCATTGTAAGCTCTTTTCTTGTGGAAACTTCCGGAAGCTACAGATTTTGGAGACCATAGGGCTGAACACTATTGAGAAGTGTTAGCAGGTGTTTTATCCAGGATAATTCAAAGAGAAGGCCCAGTGACTGTTAACTTGTGATGAATCCACAAAATAAAATGATAAAAGGATTCTTCCCGAGATTCTTCATGAGAACATAGGTTTTCAAAGGTAGCAGAGGCCTCCCAGTAAGAGGTCCGTTCACCATGGTTATGCCCATATTATTGTGATAGCCGGCATATGGCGACTGTTTCTTCCATGCAAAATATTGACATGTCTTCAAAATTACCTCATACTTTGTTTTCCCTTTGCTATGACTCTGATCAGATGGGGTATGCATGGCGTAGTTGGATGAGAACATCTTTAAAGCAAAACAAACACTGGATTTCATGTTGAGATAGAGACTGCCCATTACTTCTCAGCACATGAGAAAGAGGGAAAAGGAGGAGACAGAGCTAGAGCATGATGGAGTCCTGAGGCTACTCCGCTACTGAAATACTTCTTCCACACCCTACTTCCTGCTTTTGTAATTACATCCTCCACTGTCCTCTGTAGAATAGTGATGTCTAAGAACACTTGTGACCCATCTGGCCATGCTCTGTGTTGGTTTCTGTTTTTACATGGCTGTTTATTGGCCCAATAGAGTTTTATTCCCGTGAATAAAATCTGGTATTTTTTTCTCGGTTTCTGTCTCTTTGTCATTTTTGCTGCTAGAATGGCAATGACTCCCAGACCCAAACCCTGAGAAGCAAGCCTCTATCACCCTGACTGCATAGTTCTGTTCAATCTGAACTGGGGTCTTCGGTGAAGAGGTGAGCCTTGGGTATTCCAGGTAATGAGGTGTATCTTAGGGGTGCATTCCCTCTGTTTCCTGATTCACTGTTAGAGTCTAGCTTCTTAAACTCTAAGGAGCACCCTAGATTTGAATGTAGGTGTCATGAAAAATGCTGAGATGATAAAAAGTTTCTGAACATGCAATCAAAATTTTTATTTGAAATCAAATGTGCTGTGAGTCTGAGTCGTTTTGTCGGCTCTTACCATGTCACGTTGGACAGCTTAACTCCAGCCTAGGAGCCAAAGACACACCATGAGACCTTTGTGCTGTACACACTGCCCCTCATGCATGAACACCCTCGAATGGTGCCCAAAACACTGTCACATGGATTCGAGAATATCAGATGTTATAAATCATAGTGATCATGCTATACATATGAAATTTATCCGATCTTACAGAGACCTAATGGTTTAATTATGGAAAACAAATTCTTCTTTTAATTCTTTCTTACCAGTGGCCTTCATCAACCCATATCAAAATATCTATTGTGATAGAATATTTGAAAAATTGCTATTTGAGTTGTTTACTGGAGTTTCATATGAAACCATTAAATTATAATTTCTGAAATGGCCCTAAACATACACCTTACATTTTGTGTTGCACGTTTATGAGAAGCAATATTCTAGAAATGGACAATTATAAAATCAAAATATCTGAAGAAACGAAGATGCAGTGAAAAGAAAATCAGCTGTAGTGTAATGCTTTATGTAAAGATAAACAAGCAAATCTAACTCATTATGCAAATTTTACCTTCATAATTAATAACTAATGAAATGATTTATATACCAAGGGATTGCATTTCAAAAGTCTTTGTGATTTGTTACCAGCAAATGTTTGAGTCAGGTAAATATTTTAGAAACCCATAGACAAAGTCAAAATTTATCAGGCAAAGGGGGCTGTGAGTGGGAAAAACAGTGTAAGGAGCGCTTGGCCATTTTTCTGTGGCTGTGATAAAACAGAACGGCAGGAGTCATACTTAAAGAGGAGCCTTTCATATTGGGTCAGAGCTGCCAGGAAGCAAAGAAACCTCGAGAACTGGGAAGTATGTGAGTGGCCTTATTACCATGTGAACACCAATAGCTGAGAGTTGTCAATAGTTAGTAAAAGCCCACGATGATGATTTCTAGCTAAGCTCAGTGGAAAACGGGTCTTTGCACTGCAGAGCTAGACAGGGCTTTCCGTGTGACTGTTCCATCTACTTAAGACAATAATGAAGATCTGGTCATTACCTGAAATTCGAACTTCCTCATGGAATTCTCACAGCATTAGAAGTCATCTCCTAAGCTAATTACTAGAGCAAGGGCTTCACTTGGGCCCTCTGTGATATTATCTGATATTATCGTTTGATTAATTATGAAGCTCTGACCTTGAGCTTATCAGAGCACTGGCTGAAATGGAAGTAAATAGTCTCAGCTGCAGAGGTCTGGACTTGCCCTTGACAAATTGGGTCTGTCAAGGCCAGTCTTTAGGAGGAGCTGCTGTTCCTTGGACACAAAGTATACATTGCCCCTCTGCTTCAGAATCTCGATGGTTAAATATTGCCAGCGCTTTACAGCATCTCTGGGAGGCTCACCCTCCTCTGTGTGAGATAAGAGCTGGGTGAGTTGGGCTTTATCAAAGACTTGACTTGTGGCAGAGGTCCTGGCAACTTCTTTCAGAGACTCTGTGATCTTTACAGCTGAGTTCCTCAGCTTCCAGAACCTTCCTGGCCTTCAGTGTGCAGTAGGTCCCAGACTCAGCACTAACTCATGCTTGTCTTTGTTCAACTCTGACTTCTTATCCAGTCTCAGAGACCGGGGATTTGACTTCTGCTCTGTGTCCAATGGATCTTTGGGAAATTCTGCACTTGGGTACTGAATACTGTTCTGCAAACTATGGCTCACACCATGGCAGGAAGCAGAGGACCATTCCCGTATCCCATGGACAATGGGCACCCTTTTTGTCCCATCTGTAGACCTATACATCTTATTTCCTGGCCCATTTCTTCTGCTTTGATACTGAAGATGTTCAGATATGACTGATTTGGATCAAAGCTACTTACACAACCACCAAAAAATTTCAAATTTTGGTTAAAGAAAACAGTAAATTTGGTTAAGAATTGTAACTTGCCTTCTAAGTGCTATTGGTTTAGATTGTCCCATAGTAAAGATGCTAACAAACCTACAGCCATGGGAAGCTTTAGTGAACCAGACTGGAAGTTACCCCTGAAACCAGTGGCCAGAGGGGCCCTGGAAATTGTCTTCGTTCTCTGGATAATAGTTAGTGGCTGAATAGCACAGCTTCTCTTTTTAGTAAGGGGAGTTACAATTTAGAGCTATTCTGTGCATGTGGAGAATTTAAGTTCATGCTATGCCTGACCTCTAGGGAGCAGTAAGGATCTCCCAACTCTCAGAGCCTCCTTTCACCTTTTCAGGTTCCTGATTCCGTTTCTAGCAAGTGCACAAGGTGTCCCAGAGTTTATGCTAATTGGGCCTTTGATATACATTGTATTAGACATCTGGGTCCATGGTAAAGCACTTTCTTAATAACCTGGTTAAGACCTTAGGTTCTATTGCAGCATTCTAGAAAAATAAATGTATGTAAGGTGAACCTCTTGATACCTTGATATGTATATACACTGTACAATGTGAAATTACACCATCAGACTAATAAATATGTACATTGACTTATTATTGTCATGTTCTTTTCCTTTAGGGTTGAATGGTAAAGATATGTGATCTTTAGCATCTTGAGAAATGGCAAAGAGCCATTTGTTAACTATTGTTATAAATCTTCAGCTAAGAGTAACTGAAGACTGAACCCTTCACTTGAAGGAGTTTGCAAGAGATTTGCAGCAAATCTCTGAAGAATGGGAAAATGCACATTAAATATAATTCTTCTGATGTTAGCGAATGACCTCCTCACAAGGAGGAAATTAATATAAAATGAAGTCTATAGAAAGAATGGACAGCATGACTTGAAGTTATGTTTTAGCCTGCTTTCAAGCATATTTTGAGATAGCTTCATTCCCTTTCCATTATGGGCTAGAGGACAATGGGAAATGATTTAACCGTTGTGTTGCAAAAAAAAAAACCTAAAACAAGTAAGATCTCTCAGATCTGTGTGAGGCTTGAGCTGCAGTGCAGTAGGTTTGGGAAACTTCTTGGCAGCCAGGAAGCAGAGAATTTGGCCTGGGACTGAAGCTTGTCTGTAACCTTTAAGTACTACCTGTGGAACCCCATGTCTGCCAGCTAGGTCTCACACCCAAATGATATCACAGCTCCCCAAACTGTGCCACCAGCTGGGGACCAACTGTTCAAACACACAAGCTGGTGGGTGATATCCACTCTGAGATGCCACACTGTCTGCTGAAGACTTTCTCATTAGAATGAAGAGCTGTCTGTCCACTTCCTGCCACCACAACTAGATGTTCACACCCTGCCTACAGGTCTTTCCTGTTTCTGTGGGAATTTTGACTGCAAGATACTGTATCTGGAAGAGAGGGAGTACTCTTAACCTCGGTGCCCTCCTCCCCATCATCAGTGTGGTGATGATGGCTAATACACAGAAGGTGCTTAGGAGAAAGCACTAATTGAACCCAATGCTTGCTATGGTACATCCGTTAGGGCACAAGGATGTTCAAGAAGTCCCTTTTCTAGAAGCCTGTTCTCTGCTGTACAACTCTGCTGTTGTCATCCTCGGTGATGTGGCCTGAAATCGATGGCCCTTAATCACTGGCTGCTCTCAGACTCCTTGCATAGATTCACCTGGAGTTGGCATTAGTCACACTGGTCTTTGCCATACTGCATCCCTCCTGCATCCCAGTCTCTGGGGCTGCACTGCAAATTTCCACTCCAACAATAGCAGAGTCTGCATTCTGATATTATAAACCTTGGGAACCAGCCTGTTACACTTAGAGGTCTGCTCCCACCACAACTTCCTGTCCAAACCCCTGCCCTTAAGTGCATGAGCTCTTTGCCTTTCTGGTGTGTTTCAGGGAAAAACATAGCCAGAGAGGTGCATAGTCATCAATGTCCGTGTATCTACCTGGGTTCTTCAAATGACAGAACTTTAATTACGTGGTTCTCTGCTATTATTCAGGATTAGCAATAACAATGGTACAAGAAGTTCTAAACTGGTCTTAAGGAATGTCTTCTGGGGCAGAGATATGAAACCCTGAAGATTCCTCTTTTCAGTAAAACCCTCCTGGCACCCGATTGTGTGCTCAGCAGATAAAATATCAGGGATGAGCATGAAACGCTTCACTTGATGGCAAGGGAAGCTGATATAAAATTCACATATAAAGATTCTAGATGTTTGTTCTGTGGTTCTATCTCACAAACTACATGCATTGAACCAAGAATGACCAAGATTGCAGGCCAGAAGCAGTTTGGAGTAGAGATGGGAGATGCCAGCTCCCTGACAAGAGGGGAGGGGGGGTCTTCTCAGGAGAAAATACAGAATAAACAAGACATGCGTCTGCAGAGAGGGTCTGCATGTTTGGGAAGCTGAGCTGAGGTGATCGATCCTCTGTAACTGTGGGCGGGGAGGAAGGAGATGAAATTAAAAACCCCATTGAGTGTTTTGTCCTAACACTCGAATTCTCGATATCTGGTGCTGAGACTTATTAGGGACAAAGAGGAGATCCTTAGTTCTGTTTTGTATCCCGAGCTCTTGCTGAGCCTGGTAGGTCTCAGCGTGAGGTACACATCCTTTGAACCTGGCTGGAACGTTCGAGGCCAGTATTAGAGACCTCAGCTTGTCTTAGAGCTATAAAGATGGATACAACCATGCTTGAAAAGAGATCACAGACTCAGGCTTCCAACCAGCTTGGTCCATCATGCATTCACGCATTGTTTTATAATGGACATAGTGAAGCAACTCAGAAGAATGACAAAATAATTTTCCTATTCCGTTGAGGGGAGAGTTATCCTTCTTCTTTTAAATTAATGTTTCATAGGTACTTAAGCGCTTAGCACAGATTTTCTTAATTATCATAATCACTAACTGATGGGAGCAGACAGACTGAATCTTACCACGGGGGGGGGGGGTAATTTAGACAGCAGTGTTGCCTGGTTCGTGTCAGACAAGGGCTGCCAACTGGGTGGTAGTTTTGTAATTCAGATACAATAAATCCAAGGCAAGCAATTTCCTTTTAGAAACCTGAATCGCTTCCTTCACAGAATGGCTGGAGTTAGATTTAAGCCGTGAGGTTAGATGAGCGTTTCAGAAAGGATCCCCGTGGGACTCTATTAATTGCACTCTTGTTTTAAATGTAATATGGTTTTTATTCACAGGAAACTCCGGTGGTAAATTTCCTGTGAGCGCCAGCTTAGGATGCAGCCTCCTGAAAGGGCCATTGAAGTTTTGTTTTGCAAGGCAATCAAAGTTGCTATAAAAGAAATATCATTTCCCTCTGCCGCTGTGCACAGAGTACTAATGGAGTTAGGAGGCTGGCCGGGCTAGATGCTCCACTGCGGGCCAAGCTTAGCAAGGAAGGAACAAGACTCAGTGTCTTCTACAAATTCACTTAGCAGTCCCAACACTGTGACCTGGGTACCAGCAGAGAGCCAGAGCTTACAAGGCTAACACATGTTAGAGGTAGTTGCCCGGTCTCGGCAGGTGGTGTCTGTGGCACCTAATGAACTATGTGTACTTTCTTGGCTCCTACTGTGTGCCAGGCACTGTTCTACAGCTCAACAAGGATACAATAGACAAGATGTGATGTGTGCTGTGACATCTGTGTCTGTAGACTGTGGTGGAATCTAATTCTCTGAAATTCAAGAATATTGCATGTAATACATGACTGAAATGTCTTGGCTAGTGATCATATTCTTTTGAGAGAAAAAATAAACTGAATCTGATAAAAGAGTTAATTAAAATCTACCTTTTAGGCACATACTGGCCAGCAAAACGTATTGTAATTTTTTTTTCTGCCCTGAATTCCCCTCTGCTGTATAAAAGTAATGCTGGCTCCTAGTGCCAAGAGCGATTTAATCCATTTGCTCAGATTTCAAGTTAAGAGAAAGAACTTCGGAAATGTATTAGTTGTCTGCCACGTTGGAATAGCAGCTAGCTAAATTGATGAGCTTTTTATAATGATCTGTTGCTATAGCAACAGGCTGCCCAGTGTGTGGGAGAAGGTATTTCATCATTACCACACTGGTAATACTTGGACGGTAGCAAATGCAAATACAAAAGGCTTTCTCTATCTTTGCAGGAACCAGGTCGATGACACACACACACACACACACACACACACACACACACACACACAAATGCCTCTGTATTACAGTGGCACAGAAGCAGACCAAGTTTCAAGTACAATTAGAAATAAAGCCGCTTAGCTTCCTGGGTGAGTGGTCCTGGAGTCCACAGTGAATCTCTGGCCATCACAGGGGCCCATTGTATAAGACTCTGTGTACCTTTCCGTCTGCTCTGTATTCAGCGCATGGGAACTGGAGTAGAAAGCATCCCCTCACATACCACAGACTTCAGAGGTGTGATAAAGAACGGAGCACAGATAGTAGACTTGGCACTTGGTGATACTCCCTCCACCTTTATCCGTATTTCCGGGGAAATTTGCCTTTATTTGTTGGCAGGATTGTTGTCCTTTCCTTACAGAGTGAAGTCATGCATCTGTGGCTTGAACATCTCCGTCTTCTAAAATCACTATCACATTTCAGACGGGACATGTTTATCCTATGTATTGAAAGTATATTTGACTGTTATTCTGAAAATAATAAGACTTTCTGAGTCATCTTTTATTGGCCAGAATGCATAGCTGTATTAAGATTAGGCCATCTTTCTTCATATAAAGTACAATGGCTCTCATGTATGTCTTGAGCTTTTATTTCATCATGTATGAGGTGCAGTGAGTTGAAGATTATGTGATCATGCCCAAATATCAAAAGGCAGTATTGTCTTCACACAGTGTGGCAGAAGTTGCGTGTTGACCATGTCTCTTTCCCTTGCTTTTCTCCTCTCCCTCATTCATCCACTTGCTTTCTTCCTGCAAAATGTGTTTTTATGTTACTTTTGAAATGCTTGCAAACCGAGGTTCTAGAAACTCTGTCCTAAGAAATTCAATCTGGGACTGTGGAGATAGTTTAGCCAGATAAGAGTACTCACTGCACAAGAATAAAAACCTGTGTTCAAATCTCCAAAAACCGGTAAAAAGCTGGTGTGGTCACACATACCTGAAACCCTAGTGGGGTGACCAGAAGCAGGAGAGGTGCTCAAGCATGGTGGCTGCCAGTCTAACCCCAGATTCAATGAGAAGCCCTATAGCTGGCTCAAGAAATCAAGGCAGAGAGTAATAGAGCCAGTCCCCTAACAGCCTCTTCTGCATGTGTGCCCATGAGTTTGCAGACCGGCGCACACACACACACACACACACACACACACACACACACACCATCTCTCTCTTTCACACACACACACACACACACACCATCTGTCTGTCTATCTGTCTCTGTCTCTCTCTCTCTCACACACACACACACACACCATCTGTCTGTCTGTCTCTCAACACAAAAGTTTGAACAAAGGCATCTTCTATGAAAATTATTATATTTTAACCCACACATTATCAAAATTAGATCTGTCCTATATCACCCTCTGTAACTTCTGTATGCCGTAGGTGTGTGCATGTATATGTATACTCTATGTATGTCTGAATATATCCAAGTCCTGCATTATGTATGTGTGTATAAGTATATATATATATATATATATATATATATATATATATATATTCTGTATATGTGGTAATATGAAAATGTTAAAAATAATAAGCTGCTTACAATATTAATTCTGTGATCATACAAAATTAAAACAATTTAACCTAACATTCATTTATGTTTCTATTATACAGGGATTACCTTGTGCATGTTTGGTAGATATATAGCACTGGCTTGAATTCCCATCTCCTAGTGCAAACTTTACAAATTGTTTGGATTGAAATTTGAATTACAGTAATTTAGAAAAAAATAACGTTGTTTTTAAATTGCTCTGGAAAAATTATCTGGAGAACCAACTCTACTTTTTGTGTTTCTTGACTTTTGACTTGGATGTATATATTTATATAGAGAGATATGAAAATATATAGTTATATATGAAGTTATATGGGTATATATGATGGTATATGTATGTATGTGTGTATGTGTGTGTGTATACAAATACACACACACACACGAACCTGCTAAGATCACCTGAATGAATGCTCAGGAGATGACAACCGTGGGGGCTGGAGGTGCAGTGTAAAACGTCCAGGATTCCTTCATCCCATTGTCTGCATCCCTTAGTCTCTCTCTTTCTCTCTGTCAATCCTCTCATGGTCCTACTCTGTGCCTGCCGTGTGTGTGTGTGTGTGTGTGTGTGTTGGCCTATTGTTCCTGTAAGGACACCAGTCCCATCAGATGAGGACCTACACTGACCACATGTATCCATTTTAAACACCGTATCTCCAAACACGGTTGCATCCTGAGGCAGCGTAGACTTTGTCTCGGTGTTTTGGGCGGATGCAATTGGGTTCATAACAGTTCCTGTCTTATTAAATGCCATACCTGCTCACCAGGGAGAGATGGTTACAACTGATTATATTTAAATTGACTAATGCTGTCTAAGTGAAAAATAGAGTCTTGTTGAAACTCTTGAAATTAGAAAAGATCCGCTGTTTTCCCCCAAAGGCAAAGGAACAATTAAATCTCAGCCACTAATAATGAAATTTTGTATATTACAACTTATGCATCAGAGCAAATGCTTACAGAAAGGCTGTTTTATTGTAAACTCTAGTGTTTATACAAGCCTTTAAGTCTTTAATTTTTTTTTAAATGTAACAGTAGTAGTTCTTTTTGGTTTGGGATTTTTGTTGCTGTTGGGTTTTTTTTTCCTTTTTGAAGTGGTTTTGTTGCTTTGCTTGCTTCATCTGCCCATGGGTTACTCAGGCTATACTGCCCTGGAGTTGTCCTGGACTTGGCAGCGCAGGAGTGTTGGATCTTCCCAATGAGCTTCGTAAGACAAGCACAGGCCCGGAAACCAAAGCTTCAGTTCTGTCTTGAGTAGCCACCAATTACCAAAGGTTCTGCCCTCTCAACTGCCATTCAGTGACACACCAGCCATACTGCTGCTGCTGACGGACGGTTGGAGAGATTCTCTGCCTGTGATTTCAGAATAAAGATATTTCAGACAAATCCAGACAAAGCACTTGGTCTGTGTAAAAAGATTCCAAATACTGGCTTGGTAGCCTGTCCGTTGAACTTCTGGAGCCTGGCTTGGCATTGATTTCCTCAATGGCCAAATTGAAAATGTCACAGTAGGTCCTGCCAACCGTTGTGTGCTGGCATTTGAAAGTTTAATTTAGACAAGTGTTTCTATTGACAGATGACAAAACTCCATGATTCATATTCCCCAAGAAAAAGACTGACAAAATTTTCTACATTAGAGGGAAATTTTACCTGTGTTTTGTCTCCTTCTGTCCTTCTACATTATGATTTAGACCTTTTAGCTTCATGCAGGAATAACTCATGTGTCCTAGTGAGGGTTGCTGTCACTGTGATAAGACACCATGAACAAAAACAACTTTGGAAGGACACTTCCAAGTCACAGTCCATCCTCAGGAACTCAAACAGGGCGGGAATCTGGAAGCAGGAACTGGTGCAGAGGTCATGGAGGGGTGTTGCTTACTGGCCTATTCCCCGTGGCTTGCTCAGCCTGCTTTCTTATAGAACCCAGGATGACCAGTCCAGGGATAGTACCACCCACAATACATCCTTCCTAATCAATCACTGATTAAGAAAATGCTCTACAGTTGGATCTTATGGGGAAGATCCAACTTATTTTCTCATGTGAGGGTCTCTTCTTTCAAATGACTCTAGTTTTTGAAATTAGTATGAAACAATCAAGTATTTTATGTTTCATTTCTTCTTGATTTCTGTCTGTATCAGCATGTTGTGTCATCCTGTACAGGTGTTTAGGATCTTGACTATAACATGTGTGGCCATGTTATATTGAGGCTGTGCCCATCCTGTCTTGTCGATGTCATTCTAACACTGTGGTAGAGAGCCACATTCCAACAAGGAGTAGTGGACGCTTCACTTCTAGAAGAATGGAAAACTCTAGGCAATGAAGAGCTGGTAGAACCTTCCTTTAAGTGAGGCCTGCTTTGTGTCAATCTCTCTGGTTCGGAAATGACCTCACAGTAATTGCATCCACTCTCCTGGGTCATCAGATACCTGCTTGCGATCCCTTCTCTCCCAGGAGTTATAGCCTGGGTTCTGGGCTCATGGCTGCACTCACTGGTGGTGTAGTCTGTACAGTGCTGCTTCACCTTCGCGGTATCATTTTAATTGACGTCCAGGGTAATTGGGACAGTTCAGCGTGTGAGCCATCCTGTTGTGACAAATGCCTAACGAGACATAACTTAAGGAAGGAATTATTCCAAGGACATGCCATCGTGGCAAGAAAGATGGAGGTGGGAGTCGGTGCTTTGGGGGGAGACTGGAGAGAACGCTGCTTTCCTGCTTTCATCCATTCTGAGACCACAGCTCGTGGGAGAGTGTGACCCACATTCAAGGTGGCTCTCCCATTCCTACTTGGTATCTCTAAGAATGTCCTCACAGACACACCTGGAGATTTATGGCCTTGGTTAAGCTAAATCTCAACCATGAAAATCACACTCACAGATTATCGAATATTTTATTGAAATGGAATAATATAGCAGCATTTAATATGTTATTCATAAAGATGAAGCTCTTCATGTTGGGGTTGGAGTTGTCGCTTGTTTGGGGGTGGGGTGGTAGACACCTAGCTTTCTATAGACAGTACCAAGATCTCATCATATATATCCCTGAGCTGTCGGTTACCTTAAGCTGCAGCATTTGAAATGGCTATAATTAATTAAAATGAGCATATACATGTCTTTCAAAGACTTCATAAGACAATTAAGATATCTAAATAATCTTATGTTCATATACTAAAATATCACATAAATAATAAATATTGTAGCAAATAAAATATATAACTAAAATCAATATTTGAGCCATTTGAAACCTATGGCTTCAGGACAATACTTTTAGTTACTTCCATGGATTGTAGTCTGCCCCCACTGGATGGTGCTGGTCTAGATGTCCTGTGCATTTCCAACTCCTCACATGAGTAAGGCTTGGCGGGGTCCGCCATTGTTGCTTCTCTACCACATCCATCTCTCCATTTCCATGAACTCTGCTCTCATAGCTTGATAATCAAACTCTACTCCTAGAGTATACTTTCATTCTATTTCAGCTTATCTTTCTAGTGAAACGACTCAACCTTGTTTCTAGTTACTCTTCCCATAGCTTGTTCAGTGACATGTTTGTCCTAAGACATGAACCTAGTTTCCTGTGGAAGAGGTTGGGAAAGCAAGACTTGAGTTTCCAGGGCCATTTCTCACGTCTAAGATTGTTTGCAAAGATTTTGAAATATTTCTTTCCCCAGTAGTCGAGTTGAAATTAAGCTTACTCTCTTTCTTATGACACTGCAAACTTTACCTTTTTAAACCATTTCCTTTTTACTTTGTCTTCCCCTTCATTCTTTTTCCTAATGGCAAAGATGGTTGACAAGAAAATTACTCTTTGTTGTTATAATGACGGTTCCCCTGAAAGGTTTGTTTCCTATGCACCCTCAGATTTATGCCTGGTCTTCCATGCTTTCATTGATCATTACCCAAAGCCAATGTTGGGGGTTGTTTCTAAAGAGTATTGATCTCAGCCAAGAAGAATTCCACTGTTGTCACTAACAGGCATGTCATGGAAGTTTCTGGAGGGGTGGTCTAGGGACACACCCCTCCAGAAGATATAAAATATATTCTTTATATCTTCAGGCTGTCACCCTCTTCTCTTGCTCTTTGAAATGTTAATCTCATATATAATTAATTAAATGTGTTTACATACCTGCCTTGTTTTTCTAGCATAAAAATGGTTATGCCGCTGTGTCTGCCTGGGTATGCCTGCAGTACTATTGTGAGTGGTGACCTTATCAATATAATTTGACCTGTTATGTCTTCTGACTGATTTTGTCTTGACTTCTTTATCAGATGTGACAGCAGATACATCTACTTAATTTTTCTTCAACCTTATTGGTATATTAACTTACAACCTCTGCTATTGAGTTTGCATGTCTTTGCCAGGGAAGTGTGTTTCTTGGAGACTAGTTCTTCTTAAACTAATTCCTCTCGCGACTCCATTTCACTTGATAAATCTCCCAGTGACTCAAGGTATAAGAGTCACATAAGAAAATGGCCTACACATTAAACATGCACTGACAATAAAGCCTAAAGAAATTTGTTATAAAACAAATTCTGGATTTCTAAATATACCTATACCCTTATCTTTTATTAAATAAAATACCAAGACTGCAGACTAGTGAATGTGTTTGTTTAATGTTTAACAAACAATTTGAACCTGGTTGGTATTTGGTCTTTCAAGTTATAGAAAACAGAATGCTGTTTTGCATAAATACATAGTACAAAATGGCAGAAATCTGCTTACATCCAGTCATTTTAGGAATGGCTGGAAATTCTGTTGGAATCCAAAACCAAAATTTATTTAGCAGTTATTAATAGAATTCATCAGCATACTTAAACAGCAATTTTTATAATCAAGCATTCCAATACAATGCATAGGTAAACCTATTTGATCATTTCATTTTATGGAATATAGCAGGATGCTAGAAGAACTTTTTATTCGCTATAAGTAGACCGCTATTTCTATAAGCTTTGTAAGTCCAATAAAAACACCGCCACTCATAGCATACAGTCATCTCATACTAGCGAAAGCTTTCACACAGCATCTGTTGTTGTTTTTTTAATGGCATGTGTGCATGGATAATTTAAAGTGCTCATGCTGTGTGGTCAGAATCAAAGTTGTGATCAAATTCTACAGTGTGACATGGCAAGTCCTGCCAGAGAGGCCTCCAATTCACTATGTTTGATGACTCTTTATAAACAAAAAGAGAGACCATTTACTAAGAAAGAATGCTGTAGAGTAGAGAGCTGGAGAAAGGATAACTCTCTGAAAGCCTATGTGCTTGATTTGGGGATGTGTGTGTGTACTTGTGTGCACACATTTGTCGATACCTACATTGAGCTGTATTGTGACATATAAGATCAGAGTGTGAGCCACAGGCAAAAACAATTAGAAGGTGATTTTATCCAATCAGTTGGACTGTGTATTTTAATTCAGTAGCTAAGATCGCTTACATTCTGGGTTATTACTGAAAGAAAGTAACAGATTCTTGAGATTTCATTGTTTTTTCCCCTTTGGTTGATTCAAATATCTTGTTTTTCTTCTCCATTCTTGTAATATAAATAGTTTCCCAATTTGCTGGTTTGGTCGTGATTTATTTTTTATTATCCCTAAAAAAAATGTATTTCTTCCTGTGCCCCCAAATTAAGACTTTTTTCCTCCTCTAAATTCTTTTAAACTTGTTCTGCATTGCCAGGTTGATTACAAATTGCTTCAGTTTGTGCTTTTCTCGAGATGCCGTTATTTCTTCATCGGTTCCAGCTGACAGTGCAGTTGGAGAAAATATTTCTTCATTTTCTTTCAGAAGCAGGACTTTATTCTTCCAGACTTAGCTGGTACTCAGGGCTTATGCCAAGAGGTCTGATGCTGGACTGATGGTTAGTCCTCATAAACTCAGGGGATTTCTCTTGCAATTCTTAATACTCTTTCTTTGTCCTGTAATCTTTCAATTTTAACTATGACATGTTGATGTGGGACACCCCTCTGTATGCTGTGAATAGGTTTGATTACCATTGGTTAATAAAGAAGTTGCTTTGGCCTATGGCAGGGCAGAATATAGTTAGGCAGTAAAGCAAATTGAATACAGGGAGAAAGAACAAGGAATCAAGGAAGAAGCCAGCAGCTTCTGGAAAAGCAATATGTGAGGTAACAGGCCACAAAACTTGCGGTAAAAATATAGAAAAATAAAAATGGGTTAGTTTGGCTTGCAAGAGCTAGCTAATAATAAGCCTGAGAAAATATGCCAAACAGTTTGTCATTAATATTAAGTGATTACTTGGGAACTGGAGGGTGGAAGAGAAGCCTTCAGTTACAATGTGTCATGTAGACCTTACTACATCTATTTTTGGTTTGAAGTTTTATCTGCATAATATATATTTATGTATATATATTATATATATGTATATACATATACATACTATATAATATATATTATATATAGTATGTATTATATATACTTATATTTCCATATGCTCAAAATATTTCTGCATTAATTTCAGTAACTAAGTATTCTATGTCTTCACCAAAAATGTTTACATTTGTTCTCTTGATCATAGCCCAGTGCTCTTCAAAGTTGTTGGCTGTGCTTGTCTGTTGAGTGGTTGTTTGGTTTAAGATGTTGGTTAAAGCTAACTTCTGTATCATGATTGAACAGAGGATGGAAAACTATATGAATAATAATATACAATACGTTAGATCCTAAGAGCCAGAAATAAGTCAGAAGAAATGGTGTTTTCCAGCACAATAGAGCATTGCATCCAGGAATGCCCAGCAGTTGAGACAGTGCACCCAAGACCTGTGTAAGCTCAAGTCAAACAAAATCCTAGTATTGAGGTTGTGCAGGGGAGAGATGGCAGGGAATCCCACCACTAGCTGAAGGGCTATTGGCATGTGATAGCTGTTAGGAAAGAGTCAATTTTCTTTAATGATGTAGACCCTGGTTCCATATCAACCGTACTCCATACCCCACTGCCAAGAGAAGGTGGGCAGCACAACTTGTATTCACTTGTATTCAGCGTGTTTAAAAATAAAAGAAGATCACTTCGATTTGGGTGGGTAGGTACATGAGGCTGAAGAGGGTGGATCTGGGGGTAGTTGGGGAAGAAGATGTGACTATGATCAAACATTGTATGGAATGCTCAAAGAATTAATAAAAATATTATTTAAAGAAAAAACAAAATCTGTAATTGATTGAAATAAGGAACAAGATTAGTGGAAAGAAAAAACATAAATAGAAGATTGGGACATGAAAGAACTGGAGAGGAGTGTCATAAAGTAAGTAAGCAAAGAACAGGGGTAAACATAACTACATAATAAAGAGAAACGTGCAAACAAAACTGTACAAACATCAGGATGATGAGAGCAAATCATACAAAGGCTTTTTTTAAGATAAAATAAGGTCTATATATAATGCTGTGTAGGAAATGGAGAAAAGTGGATGCATAAGAGGCAAAAATAAAATTTAAATTAATGTAAGTATAGGGAACTGGCATGGCTTCTTACCTATTGTGCTGTCATCTTCAAGGTCACTAGAAGAGGGTAAGGCGATGACAGGCTGTGGGGAGCCAAAAGCAAAGATGGGGCTCAGTCAAGCTAGGAAAAGGCTGCAAGGATATGGAATTGAGCTTCATTGTGTCTCGGGACCATCCTCTAATAATCCTGACACCAAGGGAATGACAATTTCACAAGTGACAAGTAAAATTTCACAAATTTTACTAACACCGTACACATTATTATGTAGCCAGTTCATTGAGAAAATGTTCAATGAAGAAATTCCAGATTTACATTTTAACTAAAGTCAAGCTAGTATATGTGTGTACATGAGTTTTCTCTTTAAATGTAAATAGTCTTATTATCTAAGGACTTCCATGAAGATAAAAAGTGTAAAGATAAAAAATCGTCATGTCACTGGATGCCCATAAGGAGAGACAGCAGAACTCTGGATCATAGACCAACATTTATCTGTTTGCTTGCCATCTTTCGCTCATATGTTAAGATCCCATTGGCTGGAATGCTGGGTACAGGGTATGGAAAAAAACAAAAGACATGTGCTGAATGTTTCTCATCATTGGTGGCTTATTGAAATCAAATTATTAAAGTCCTATTAAAGTTTGGTACTTTATACAATTTTATAAGAATTTTAAATACCAATGAAGTTGACTTCAGTGCTGTTATTAATGTTGGCAGGTTTTTCACGGTGTTAATTCATAAACAAAATAAATATCAATAGAAAGGGGTCTTGGCTTAACTGCCGGGTGTGTTCTAGTTTACCATTGCACATGGTACTCGGGCGTCACGTTCACAATGCATTCCCTTCAGTCTTGTGATGGACTCTGACCTGCCCTGTCCCTCACTGCCTCAGACATTGGTTAGAAGATTCTGCTTTACCCCAATGATTCTTACTATTTGAGCCATGTCATTTACCAAGGGTAGCAGGTAACTTCTTCCCGACTCCTGACTTGAGCTGACATCCCATGCTGCTGTGATGTCCCCAATCAGAGTACTGACTTGAGCTTACATCCCCGCCCCCAACCCCGCCATTGCTCTTAGATCCCACCGCAGAATAGGATGCTCCGTTGCTCCCCGGGAAGATGACAGCTCCATCTGCCAGTGTCTTTTGGGAGTCTCCAAGATTTGTGACTGAGATATCTGAATGCAAGTCACCCCTTGTCCCTGAAGCTCCTATCATGCCCTGCCTGGGTCTCCATGCTGCGTTTCTTGATACTTTCTATCGCCCTGGGCAGGGGGAAGCACAATCACCATGGCTGACTGAATTTTTCACAAGAACATGAACTCTGGTCACCGAGCCAGAAAGTTTTATTATAGAATAAAGGCTCTATCAACATGGTCTTTCATATTTATGTTTGTGAGTCATGGATTTTCTGAATGGACATTGTTGCCCATTTTCTAGGGCACACAGACATATTCCGTTCCGTCTTCCATATAAGCTGGATTTTTTTCCAAAACTAATATATTTAACCAGCTAACTCAAAATAAAATTGTTGTTGTTACTAACACCGTACACATTATTATGTAGCCAGTTCATTGAGAAAATGTTCAATGAAGATATTGCAGATTTACATTTTAACTAAAGTCAAGCTAGCATACGTGTGTACAAAAGTTTTCTCTTTAAATGTAAATAGTCTTATTATCTAAGGACTTCCATGAAGATAAAAAGTGTAAAGTATTTTCTTTTCTGTCTTTTATACTTGTTTGTTTGAAACTCCTTCCAGACAAAACTTTCTGGTTTTATTTCTGCTTTTAAAATAACTTCTAAAGCTTATTCTGTGCTTGTAGAATAAGAATCGCTATGATTTGCGACATGAAATCATGGTGAATTTATTCAGGTTTTGCATTTGAGATGACTACAGATATAGGTGATAGTTACTAGAGGTGCTTTAAGACATCAAGATTTTGCAAGACAACGAAAGTGGCCTTCAAGCTCCCGTTCATCGCCCTGATGCAAGAGTTATCCATCCCCGTTAAACCTCTGGTGTGTGAGCTAAAACAGCGGTTCTTAACCTGTGGATCACAACCCCACTGGGGGTCACATGACCCTTTCACAGGGGTCGCATACCAGATATCCTGCATATCAGATGTTTACATTAAGAATCATAACAGTAGCAAAATTACTGTTATGAAGTAGGAAAGGAAAATTATTTTATGAGGAACGGTATTCAAGGTTCATAGCATTAGCAAGATGAGAAAGACCGAGCCTGCTTTGCATCCCTAATGTCTATCTGCAAAGTCTGTGTGGTGTGGAGAACCCTAGCCATGGGAACCTGGGGCCCAGGAGATTTGGCTCAGTTCAGACATGAGTCAAGTTCAAACACACAAAAATGACCTGTATTAGCATTCCAAGTCACGAATCTCTTTGTGCCTGGGCAGCCGTCAGTTCACTGACGTGAGGGACCCCAGATTGTCCCTTTGGGATTTTTCTCCCCTGGCATTCTGCAAACTGTTTTGATGGGCGATGGGGGTAGCATGGCCCTAGTTCCTGGGCTTGCAACTGAAGACACAAGGGGTCGATCAGCCACTCTCATCCCTGTCTGAACTGGAGTATCACTCCCTGAGTGGCCCACTGCAGAGGTCTCTGCATTGTTGAGAGGTGCCCAGATGATGCCATGGGCTGGTGATCATGGCTGTGCGCTTTGTGTATATTTTGCTTCTCTGAGGATGGCTGTGCTCCCCGTGAGCTTTATTTCCTTGCTGTCTTGTCTTTGCAGATTATGGCACCATCAAGAAAGTACGGGCTCCCCTGAGTCAGACCTCAGGCAGCTGTTTACTGGAAGAAATCGAGCTTTTCCCAGAGAGGAGGAGGGAGCCCATCAGGAGCCTGCAAATCCTCCACAGCCAGAGCGTCCTGTTTGTGGGACTACAGGAACATGTAGCCAAGATCCCACTGAAGAGGTGCCACTTCCACCAAACACGCAGGTAAGGAATTCCCAGGCTAAGGGCCCCTGTGCCAAGAAGGCCGTCAAATCTCCTGCAGTCAGAAGTGTGTAGGAACTTACGTCTATATACATCTTATGTTCCAGGGTGCAGGGTCTTCATGAAAATAGGTTACTATGATACCAGTAAGCCCTGGTTGTCATTGGAGGAACCATGTGGGTAATAATTGTGAGCAGTCATAGGTGTAAAAATAAATTATTTATGCCGGGCAGTGGTGGCACAGGCCTTTAATCCCAGTCCTAGGGAGTCACACACCTTTAATCCCAGCACTAGGGGGAATATAAAATGGGAGGAGAGAGAGGCTCAGTCTGGTTAGTTTGCGGCCGCCCAGCCTTGATAGAGGTAATACTTCTCTAGAGGCTTGGCTACCTTACTTTTCTGGTTTTCGGGGTTGAGTCCAATTTTTTGTCTCTGAGTTTTCACTATTCGTGCGGCACAGTGTTGACCACAGTGAGCTCTGAAGTTTAGTTTGGAGACATGCAGGCCCAGGTGCTTAGGAAATGGAAGGGGCTGCGAACTCCGTGAACTTTACTAGTACTGGGTTTGCCGTGGTGGAAACTGGCTTTGTATTCTGGCTTCTGACACGGTTCTGCTCTGGAGGACTTGGCAGCCTTGTTCATATCCAGCCCCCTAAGCAAGGCGTGCCTGAAGGTCTAAGCCAAGGTGACATTTTTACTGTACTTACTTCTGAGATTCCCCGTGTGCAGGTCATTTTGTTTCTATCCAGGGAGCCTGAGGCAGGAAATTCATAGTATAGCTGTTGTAGATAATTTTCACCATGATTCCCAAAGTACTTCAGCCTCACTGTCTTGCCAAATACATGTGATTTTCTATAGAATCAAATGGAATGATATATGCACGGTGAAATCACAAGGTCTTTGCATGTTCATATGTGGAAGGAAGGGTTTTATGTTTTTTTTTCTTTTTATATATAACTATTGCAAAGTTATTCTATAAAATTAAATCCGTAAGACATTCCTTGGTATCAGAAAGAGTTACAGAATATGATTGGGGTACTCTTACTGAGAAACTGTGAGCCTTGTTAGTGGATAGTGGCACTTATTAGCGACCCTCTGTTGTGTATGTCTGCTTTTGAACTTCAACCAATGGCTGTGAAACTTGTTCCTGTGTGTATTTCTGTGAGTCTAGTCTGAGGCAGATGTCACTGCTTTCTGGGTGCTGATCATTCGCTGGATAACAGCGATGGTTGGGGAACAGCCCAGAGCAACAGCCTAGCCAAGTACGGCTGGAAGGATCCCAGTTTTCCAAATTTTGCTTTATTAGATCCAAGTTCTCCTGGGGATTTATTGGGGTCAGGACAGGATAACAGGCAGGACAGCATGGCCCTGTGCCATGTGAGATGTTTCTGGCACTAAATATGGAGTGTTGTTGCAAAGCGTGACAAATCCATTGCTTTCATTAAGCTTTCCTTCAATGAGTCTAGGTCATTTCAGCTCAATATGCTAAATTCTGGGTCAGTGTGGCAGTGTGAATGTAATTGCCCCCATAATCTCATGGGGAGTGGCATGATTACTAGGTATGGCTTAGTTGGATTGGGTATGGTCTTGTTGGAGGAAATGTGTAACTGTGGAGGTATGCTCAGGATACCACCCAATGTCTCAGTTGGCTTCCTGTTGCCTGCCACATGTAGAACACTCAGCTATATCTGCCTGCATGCCACCGTGTTTCCTGCCGTGATGATGATGGACTGAACCTCTGAAACTATAAGGAAGCCATGTCAATTAAGTGTTTTCTTTATAAGAGTTGCCTTGGTCATGGTGTCCCTTTACAGAAATAAAAACCCTAAGACAGTCCTATTGCTACCAAGAGAGGTACGATGGCCACTGTCTTTCATGCCGTGGTCCATCAACCCCATCTTGAATCCACAGAGGCTGCAACCAACAGGTGCAGATGCTAGGCGTGAACCGTTATTGCTTCCTTCTAGGAGAATAAGGCCACGGGTGTGTCTTCATGGGCCCCCTCAGGAGAGGAGGCGCTCATGTTTCTCTCATAGCTGAATCCCCCCTCTGTTTATTTTTCACTTGCTCAGGGTGAAACAGCCAGAGATCACAGCTCCATTGTGAGCAGTCACACTGGGCTTCTGTGCACCGCAGTCGGTAGGCTTGTGTTTGGCTCTTAGTATTCCCTCTGAGAAGGGAACTCTGACGACCGTGAACCAAGCATCCCTCTGTGTGTCTTCTGACCCACGTCTCTCAGTGTCCTCTTCATATGGAGGGATGAGAAAGACTCCCCAGTAAAAGCTCACAAAGAGACTCTATTTTGTAAGCACTACATGCTTGGATTTTTAAAATGAATTATAGGAAAAATGGAATCTTTTTTAGAGAAACAATTTTAGTTTTCTAGAAATATGCTTAATGAAGCACACTAATTAAGAATAAGCTAATAACAGGGTTATGTGATAATTTCTTTGCCAAATGCCATTCTGTAGTAAAATATCAATAATTTGGTTTTGGAAATCAATTTCAAAAAATGAAATTTTATAATAGTTATAAAGGGGAAAGGAGCTTATGTAAATATGACACTTTTGAAGAGGAAAACTGTATCACAAAATCTTTATATTCTTCCTATTGTTGGTTACCTGTTTTCCAAAGACAATTCATACAGTTTTGCAGCAGTGTTTGCGTTTCTATCACATTTTCCTTGACTGTTGAGCCAACTCTGAAAGTAAAGTACCATTCCACTCTCCTTGTTCAGATGAGGGTGCGGAAGTCTAGGTGTCAATATCCTGCTTAAAGCCACACTGAGATCAGGGCAGCCTGTATGCCCCCAGTGCAAGCTATGTTGATGATTTTCTCTTGGTGCAGAGAAGTCACCACAGTTAGGGTCATCTCTCACGTGGGACTGTTGGAATCCAGTCAGACTGTATAGGACGAGGAGCATGAAACTTGTTAGCCATGATGTCATCCTATCAGCTTCCTCAGTGTTGGGCTTGCCTTGGGCCAGATGAACCCAGCATGGACCCTTCCCAGAGCACTCCATGCTGAGTATCTGCTCTCTCTTGGGGTGATCCTGCATCCTTGGGGAGGCTGCCGGCACTACCGATGGCTTGTCTTCATTGTAGCTCAAAAAACAGCATGGTAGCATGGGCATTTCTTTAGAAATTATTTTAGAAAAAAACTTTTGGTTTAGTCAAATTTTATCACAAATGTGAGTTAAAAATTTTGTCTTATTATTAGCTTGTTTAATGCTGCCACTTAATAAATAGCATAGACAACCATGCAGATGATGGAACCAAACCCAGAACCTTGGAGTTGGAGTCATCTCTTTAAATATTCTTTTTTTAAGCAATGGAAGAGCACATTATATTTATATATTTCATGACATGAAGTGATATTTGCTGCTTTTGTTTTGAGGTACCTGGGATCTAACATCCCTGCTGTAGGTCAGTGTTTGACAATACCTCATGAGTGCCACCTCCTGGGCACTTGATGTGCATTGCCGGTGTCACTACGTAACCTCTGAAGAAGCAAAAGTTCCCGATGGCATAGCGCAGGATGGAACTGGCAGGAAAGGCAGTAACTAAATGCCTGCCTGGGTTAGATTCCAATGCAAAATGGTAACCTGGCAGTCAGATGGTTGACAGACTCGGGTGTTGGACTGGGCGAGTTCCCATTTATCATGTCAGGAAGCAGAGATGACCAAACAACTAGGCTTTCACGGCCGTATCTAGGAGTCAGGCTTTTATCCCCTCCCACCTCGGGAAGTCTTGCACTTCCTAAGATAGTTACAGCTCTTCAACTCTCAGCAAATGAAAGCTTGGAAGGCTTAGTGGGAGGACACACACTGTTAAAGCCATTTTAAGAAGTGTGCACTGACTAGATCCGCAGCTCAAGAAACTTTCTTTGCAAAAGGAAGGAAAATATTCCAAGTGTAAAACTTCTGTAGCAAGGAATGATAATGAATTATCTTCACCCTGGTCTCACTAAGGCAATGGACCGAGCCAAGCTTGACAATGAATGGCCAGGTAAAATATATGAGCTGCTTTAGGATTCAGGAAGTTGATGACCTATACAACCAGCCAAGACTAGAAAAGAACATCGGCCCTTAGATGCAGTGTCGCACAGAAAGATGCCAAAACATAGAGGGCCATGGACCAGTGCTACAGGACAGACAAGGTACCTGATGATCCAGGGGGCTTCCTGAGAAACTGAGCAGTTAAAGAACCTGCAGCTGTTCTTTAAGTGAAGCAAGAGAGGAAACCAGCACCTCGCAGAACTCCAGAGGGGTGAGCAGAGGGATGGGGGCCAACTTCATGAGATCAGCCCTAGAATTCTCTATATCTACTCCTGGAAAGCATTGCGTCCTGGGATCTGAATGTTGAGGCATCCTCCTGAAGCTTAAGAAGGGGAGTTGCTGCTGAGCCATACGTGGTGGCTGGGATGGGCTTATGAATTGTTACTGCGGTGCTGCAGTGAAAAGTTGTGTTTAAGTCAAACTCAGCAGAGGGCATATGACCTATAAGACTTTGATTAACTGGTTCCTGAGTTAAAGCAGTATGCTTTTGACTGGATGTGTTTCTATTGCATATATGTGAATACAAGTTATCAAACTTACTAACTAAGTGCTTAAGTTGCAAATACAAAACCCAATACTTTCTGAATCTCTCTTTCTCATGTGTGTCTCTCTGTGTGTGTGTATGTGTATTTTATGTGACACTCCTTGAACTTTTTTTTTTCTCCTTGAACTTTTAAAGATAAGATTAGCCCACCAGGCCATAGAGCCTGCATTCTGTGTTTGAGGGATCCATCGGAATCAAAGCAACAGTGTGTAAGCAGCAGCGATTACTGTCTTAGAGCAGAAGCGAAGGTTCTATCTGGCTACAAAAGCTTGAACCCTAAGGCCTAGCTGGTCTCTGGCTCCAGGTTCCTTCATCTTCCAGAACTCTGTGCACCTTAAAAGAGGCTCCGTACGTATTTGATGAGTTAACATATGGGCCCTGCTTCTGCCTTCTCTGCTCTCTTTCCATAGCCTAGTGGGCGGAGTGGGGGCTAAAGTGTTGTGAAAACATAGGAAAAAGTATGATGCTATAAGTAGCCAAAAGAGTAGAAACCCATGATCCTTCGGTACTTCTGCTGTGTGACATAATGGGGAGAAACAAAAGCCGGCCCAGGAACAGACAGAGCCCATTGATAAAATGGATAATGGACACCTCTAGAATTGTATTTGATCAAACTAGAAAGATGGAGCCATTAAGAAACAGTCTTGGGCTTCACTGAACAGAGCTTGTATCTGGTCACTATTAATCCATTTACAGTGTATAGTGCCATTAAGCTAAAGGAATTAATACCTCATTAAGAAAATTAGTACGGAAATTAAGTACTGTAGGATATTCACTGTGCTAAAGGGCAAAGTTTTCAAAGGTAGACTTAATAGGTTGTCACCATTATTAATGAAATGTTCTCTGAAGACATTATGTGCCCAGTGGAAAGGTATACCTTTCCATGCTGAGAAAATATCAACACCCTCCATGGTCCCAGTGATATGCCTTCAGTCAGCAGGTTGCATATTATTCAAGCATCCAGGAGGACTTTGAGATGGACACTCACTTTACAAAGCAAATATTCTCCTACAAATAATTTATTGATTTTCACGTCTCAGTGTCCTGATGAGCTACAGTGGCATCCGTCTGCTTGGCCTGTGAAGTCTGTGGATTTCCTTCATCACTTCAGTCACGGAGTATTTATAGTCCATTCCGAGCACAGAGCCGGTTCCTGAGTGGATGGTGACAGATGATGCATCCCTGACCCTGCCTGTGTAGGGCTCAGCATCTAATGAGAAATTCTGCCGTAAATAAAATCATCTGAATAGCTAATGTAGAACTGAGTCAAAGGTTCTTGGGGTTGTATTACATTTTATTCCAAAATGGATTTATCATTAAGCCTGATCCCAGACCATGCTAGGAATTAATCCCCTCACCTGATGTCTAATTATTTTTAAGCTATAGCTGGATTATAACTGGTTTTCAAACTCTCTGCTTCTGGAACTGAGCATCAAGGTGTGACAGGCACATTCGATGGGTTCTTCATCCAGTGGGTCACTCTGAAGCCATTCAGTGACTGTGGCGACTTCTCTCCACCTTCGGTGATTGCAACAACGAAGGCAGGGGAGAGAAATCCTATGCACCCACATGCTACTTACACTGGTACAAAGCTCTCAGCCTTACTAAGAATACACACGCCCATCCAGCAGCTACTCCACAGGCCTCCTACTTTTGAGCTTCAGGTTTATAGCTGTGCAAACCTTTCCATGAAAAGCCCAAGCTGCAACAGCATCCTTGGTTCTAGACTTGCTCCAAAACTGTCAACATCAGTGGCAACTGAGCTCCCCCTGAGATTTTTATTGCTGTATAATTTACTGAACCCCGTGATTTTAAAAATAGGAACATTACCATGAAAACGTCTTACTCATAAAGACACTATGAACTAGGGGCTCATTTGGAGCCTGGATGTGACTGACAGTGAGTGAGAACTCAGACTCTCTGGGCCTGTGGTCATAAGAGCAAGAGCAGACTAAGATTACATAATAGTTGAGCACATTATAATAATTTAGTCCCACAAGGTTCCTATTCTTTTCTGATGTAGTTTTACTGTTGGTTAATGTAGGTCCTTCTGGGATGGCATTGTCCACGAGAGATCTTTGTACTTATGTGCAGATTCCATTGATTCAAAACCTGTGTTCCACCTGCAAGTCAAAAATCGAACAGACTAGTTAGACATGGTAGTGTTTGCTAATGTCCCAGGACCTGGAATACTGAGGTGGTGAGATATCGAATTCAAGATCAGCCTTGGCTACGTACAGACAAACTGACTTATAAAACCAATAAGTTAGAGCAGTCTGAGCCAAACTGAAGATAAACTGACAGGCCCGTAGGTTACCTTTACACAGTGGCACCCCTTGTACCAGATTCCACGCCATGCTACAAATTCTTTACCAGGTGCTTTATCTTTCTGAGCAAACAAAGAGACTCAAACATGTGGGAAAGCATGCTTTCTTCTCGGGGTTTTATTTGCCCTTTAAAGTGCACAGTATTTGCAGGGCAGCCTAGATCTTCAGGGTCTCAAAGGCTCTCAACAAGGTCCTCAGGCTGCGGAGATGAGCCTCCGTTGCTTTAAATGCTGGTATTCTGCCCACATAAGCACCTCCCAAGTGAGCCTTTGTCAAATATCTTCTGTCTTTTTTATGTAGCAAGGAAGAATAAAGATTTGGGGAAAATAATTGAGTTTGATTGTGTTCAACAATCGGATGCTGTTTCCATAACTGACAGAATCATTTTCAAATCCTGCTGCTATAGTTTGCTTGGCTTGGTAACAATTCTACACTTGATAATTATGCTGTAATATAATAAAGATTAATGTTTTGCCTTATGATAGCAACTATTTAAATCTAAGGGACAAGGCTATTGTCAAGAGGGCAGATAAAATCATACTAATAATTGGTTTTACTCAAGTTTTTCACAATGTGACTTTCTCCAATCAAGGACATCAGACTGATTGAGTTTTTTAAATCTCTATTCTTTATTGCATTCTTATTGAGTATAAGAGTGGTAAAGAAACAAAAATTTAAAAGAGAAATGCCACTTTCACTATGGCTATATCCATCAGAAACTCATGTTTTCCATATGGCCTCTTTAAACGATTCAAATTCCAAAAATAATAAGTCATAGCGATTGGTTCAGTGTAGACTCAGAGGAAATCATAAGTATGTGGGCTTTCTACTGAATGGGCGTTTGTGTTTGGATAGCAGTTGTGATATTTAAAGAGTGATAGAATGTTAGAAATGACCAGAACCCACAGCATTGTAGGATGACAGCTGTTATTACAAGTAGAGTTTTGGAGCCCCAAACCTTCACTCAGTGCAGAAGCCCTGTTTCAGGTCTCCTGGTGGCTTTGCAGGCAAGGATGCCCTGATCAGAAGAGGGAGTCCACCAAATCTCTCCCCTTTGAGAGATGGATTTCACCTAGTGCTCATGTTAATATAATAATAGTAGTAGTAATAATAGTAATAATCAATAAAACATGGAAAAGAACTTGAGCCCTTAGAATGGTTCTGCAAATGTAGCTAGGCTGTAGTCACCCATAATGGCGAAAGTGGGGTCACAGGCAGCGCAAATCCCAAGGTGAGAAGCATACTTAGTGTGTGGTTCTATCAGTGAAGAATGATTCCCTGGCCTCTCTGGGGAGCTACATGCAGAAATTTGTGACTTTGAGCTAGTTCAACACCAGGTCACTCCCAGCTCCAGGCAGCCTATCTGGCCAGGTAATATCAAAGCAGGAAGCAGATACCTTTCAGTCCTGCCCCGAGACCCCACCTCACCTCAGCCTCCTTCATAGGTTACACTTGAAAGATCTCCCTATTCCCAGAGACATCCTGTGGGTGTTTTCCTACAGCTAATGATCTGCGCAGTCAGTGTGTTTTCCTGTGTGCTTTCAGTGCCTGCATTGGTGCCCAGGACCCGTACTGTGGCTGGGATGTGGTGATGAAGAAGTGCACGAGCCTGGAGGAGAGTCTGAGCATGATGCAGTGGGAGCAGAGCATCTCCACCTGTCCGGTAAGTGCCCGCCCTGCGCAGCCTCTAAAAGCGTTGTCAGCGGGAGGCAGACCCACACGGCTAGCCTTTCCAAGTGGATTAGTCCACTGTTGCAAACCCAAAGCCAAGATGTGTTTTCTAAACCTGTTCTGTTCCTGGCTTGCAGGAGGACCACACAGGGTGCTCTCACCTGCTTTACACTGATTTGAAACACATACGATTCAACAGCACTGTTGAGCATAAGACCCTGGTTTTTACAATTTTTATTTATTTCTTTTTGTGCAGAATCTGGTGTAGACTCTTGTCCCTGTCACGCTAATAAAAATGTGAACTTCCACACACATTCATTTCCCCCAGGGCTGTAATTCTCCGAGCTGACATACTTAAAGGTTTGAAGAATAAGTTAAAGGCTATTACTGTGGCCCCCCGTGGAGCAGATTCACAGACCTTGGTCAGGGTCGCTGGAAGGCCTGGAAGAGGCAGCCATGTGCATTTCCACATGGGACCCTGAGGAATGAAGAGAAACTGGCCTGTGTTTACAGCCAGACCCTGAATCCAAGAAAAGCAAATCTCACTGTTTGCTCCGTCTGTCTGCTTGGATCCTCGCTCTTGGAGAAGCCAGTTTTCCTTTATTTCTCTTTTCTGCCTTGTATTCTAGCATGTGAACAGAAACTACCAACATTAATGTACTCACAGAACTGAGGCAGCTGTCACTTGGTGCCACACAGCTGTGAATTTCTGCCTGCTGTTTCCAAGCACCTCTGCAAGGCAGGGCAGGGACTTTACTTTCCCTGAATATATTAGACAGGCTTCTGGCTTCTGAGCTGCCAATGCGACTCCCAGAAGCAGCCCTTTCACTATCTAAGCCATGTGCTAATGAAGCCTGTCCTCCAGCCTGTAAGGAAATGGAGCAGAGTGAACCACATGTTCCTATGGGTGGTGAGTCCTTCACACAAAGGATCCTGTGTAGACATCATCACTTCTAGCCATTCAGTGCTCCCTGTGGGGGTTAGCCTAGACCAGCGGTTCTCAACCTCTGGGTCAAGACTCCTTCGGGGATCAACAGACGGGGTCACATATAAGGCATTCTGGATATCAGATATTTACATTACAATTCATAACAGCAATATTAAAGTTATGAAGTAGCAACAAAAATAATCTTATGGTTCTGGGTCACCACCATATAAAAAACATCACTAAAGGGTCACAGCCTTAGAAAGGTTCAGAACCACTGGCTTAGACCCTTTGGTTTTGTACTGCTAGGTCTTTTATTTTAAAAAAGGAATTTCTCTTCCTTATCTCTTGAAAATGTTTTGAAAATATCATGAACTGAGGGAATCCCCTTCTCAGCAATGAACATGTTTAGAGCCCAAGGACAGTCAACTGAAATTTCTTGCAGAAGGTAAAAACCAATAAACAGCATTCCAAATGTCAGTCTGTGCAGACATGTGCTCTTAGACAGTCATGCAGCTTCATGGGGCTTTTGTCCTTGCGTTTGATGGCTAAAAAAGGTGTAAGAAGCAGATGGCACCACTGAAGTTTCTCTTGAATGGTAAGAACATTTTTTCCGGCAGCTATGGTTACACGTGTGAGCATCTGAGCAGAGATGGCTATGCAGAGGGACACTCACCCCCATGTCTTTACTGTAACAGATGACTGTCTTGGATATTCTACAGAGCGAGTGTGAGATGAAGGGATCTGAGGTTTGAGACATGACCAAATGTTGTCACTTCTATCTTTTTTTTTTTTTATTAAGAAAGAA
>NC_022021.1:47084550-47119207 GCF_000317375.1 Microtus ochrogaster
AAAAGACACTTAAGATCATGCTCAACCTCCTTAGCGATCAGGGAAATGCAAATCAAAACAACTTTGAGATATCATCTTACACCTGTCAGAATGTCACTTCTATCTTATTTGCTCTTTCACTTAAATGAAAGATTTCACTCATTAGATGTATCTGTGATATGCACATGTCATGAGTTTGATATGATATTGATTTTAAAGCATGTGTTTTATATGTTACTCTCTTTGTAATATAGTCTCCACAGTTGAATTTTCAATACTGAAGCCTAAACCCAAAAGTTCACACTTGGTAGGCCAGTACCGTGTCATCAGGGTGTGTCTGGCCTTGTAGGTGCAGTATTGAAGGGGTTCTAAGTACCAGCTTGCTTTTGACATAATAAATGCCAACAGGGTTTTTTACAGTCAGTTAATATTTCCCATTTGATGGAGGAAGGTCATTGGTTGATTAAATAAAGAAGCTGCTTGACCTGATAGGTTAGAACGTAGGTGGGAGGAGCAGAACGCTGAGAGGAAGAGGAAGTGAGCTCAGAGACTCGACAGCTCTCTCCTCGGGGGCAGATGCCTCTGAGAGACACGAGATGCTCCACTCCTGCGGGCAGAGGCGAGAGCTCTGCTCTCTGAGGCACACGGGATGAAGCTCCAACCCAGGATGGACGTAGGCTAGAATCTTCCTGGTAAGCGCACCTTGGGGTGCGACACACATGATTGGAAATGGGTTAGTCCAGGAGCGAGAGTTAGCCGAGAAAAGGGCTAAAGCTAAAGAGCCAAGCAGTGTTTAAATGAATACAGTTTGTGTGTTGTTATTTCGGGCAAAGCTAGCCGTGATGGCTGCCGGGTGGCGGGAAGCAGCCCACTGCTCGTATTACTACACCCATTCCTTCTGAAGGATGCTTCCCTACATCTTTACCCAAAGCAAGTCCAACTCCATGTATAAGTTGAGAACTTTGGAAAGAAAACAAACGTTTCATAGTCTATGTACAAGTGTATGTTGGCAGAAAGGAAGATGATCTTATTACATTGAGTTCAGTGAGTTGAAGACATGTTGACAAGAAGTGACACCCCAGACATACTTATGTGAACCCACAAAGGAAATAAATCTCCAAACCGCTAGATTAGAGACTAGGTGAGCAGTTAAAGAATGTATAATGCTCTTGCAGAGGACCGAAATTTGGTTTCCAACACCCACCTGAGGAGGCTCACAACTTCCTTCCCATCACCTCCTGGCCCATAGGGCACCTGCACCTCCCCACACACGTATACAAAGCACTAACACTGAAACAGATGGCTCTTGAACGAACACTCTGCAGTGGCAGTGGCCCAGCACGCATGCTCCAGTTAAACTTCGCGTGCCGTGTGAGTCACCGCTGTTTCTCTTTGGTTCTGGCAGAACACCTGACACTGCCTCGCTTAGAAAGCACAGACATTTATTACCCACAGTTCTGGAAGCCGAACAGTACAAGACCAAGGCAACAACATTTGCTCTCTTGAGAATTTCTTGCTGGGACTCCACACGGGGGAAAACAGAGGAGCCATGGAGCCGGGGCCACACTGGCAATCCTCGAGAAAAACATGTCACACATCCTCTAAAGAGGAACCTTCGTGGTCTGATCAGCTCTCAACAGCCCATTTCTGAATGCTATCACCATGGCAACGCTTGGAGTTTTGGAAGAGGCACCGTGAACCTCAGCAGTAGTTCTCTGGGGCTTTCGTTTTAAAAAGCACACCTATTTTCCACCAAAGAGGACCAGTTTTAAAATGACTACACATTTTTTTCTCTCGAAAGAAGACTGTAAGGTAGTTTACTGGCATTCTATAGAATATCCTATTTCTTTAAAAATTAATTAAAAGTATTTCTGCCCAGTTTAAAGAGTTGTGGTGCTTGAGTAATACACTTAAACTAGCATGCCCAGACCAAGGTCAATTACATGTCCTCGTCTGAGTCTCAGCGGTGTGAAAAAGAGGACCTGTGGTCTTAGGAATCTGCCTGGGCTTCGCTTATGCATTCATACCGTTTATGTCCTTTGGGCAAAATGCGCAGCATCATGCGATGCAATACGATGCATCCTTGTTTCAAAATACGTCCTGCAAGAACCAGCAGCATGGGCCAGATGAGCATGACGGAGGTTCTACTCGGGACACTGCACAACCAGGAGCTTAGTTCCAAAGATACTCAGGCAGTGGTTGGAACCACAGCCTACATTTAGATGGCAACAGCTGAACTTCTGCTGTGCTTCCCTGGGGGTCTATAACCATTAGGAAAGAAGCCAGGCTTTGCATCCCGAGTTTCTGGCAGGCTCCAGTCTAGAGGAATATGACTTCCCAGTTCTCAGCCTCTTTGCAAATGATGGAATGATAAAGAGAAGAATGGCCCAACCCCACCCTTTATATTCAGAGAGCAGATGAAACATTGCTGCTGCATGTTGCCATAAAATGCATAGGAGGGAGAGAGAGAAGAGAAGAAAATAGACCATGTCTGTCCCTGGCCGAGGAAGGAGAGAGTTTGTTCCTATAAATCATATTTTTACTTAGAGCTGAGCTTGGCCAAGCTCCTGATCCCAAACAAGGCTTGCATGCACTTCTGGGTGCCTTTTCTAAGGTGTGACCCACAGGACAGGACCCATATGCTTGTCCCCATCTTTCATTGTTGAGCTCTCTTGTGGTATCCTTGAGAATGCCCCTTAGGTATCATTCTGCCTCTATGAACTGCGGGATTGACTCTGCAAGTGTTGTGTCCTACTTGGCTTGTGGACTGTTTAATGTCCACTGTGCTCTCCAGAGATGGGCATTACTGCTTCATTTTATTGATGCACTAACTGGGAATGACAGGCACTAAATAGAGATCGCCCCTATGCACTAGTCCACTGCATGCCACACGGGACTGCAGCCCAGTCCTCTGCTAAGGCACAGTCTTTCTTTACAATTCATCTGTAGAGATAGGCTGAGGGGGGATATTAAATTGATGTCATAACACGAGTCAGCTTCCTGAGGAGCTTATTCAATATCCTGCTTCACTGGAAGTAGATATAAATGATTACAAAAATAAGGCAAGATCTAGTAATTCTGAAGAAAAATAAAATGTCCAGATAAACATTTGAGACCAGGTTAGCCAGTGAAGAACAATAGTTTGGGGGTTTGGAGAGGTGGCTCTGTGGTTAAAGCACCAGGAGCTCAGTTTCTTCCACTAGCTCTCCATGCGAAGGCCTGCTCTTCCTGTGTGCAGATTTCAACATGTCCCTCTCTCCTCATGTTGTGTTGTGTTGTTCTGGATTCAGCCATGTGTGCCATGGCAGGTGGAAGGAGCCTTGGATTTATCTCCCTTGCCCTTCTTCAGTTCAGGACATTCCTGCCAGGAGTTCATAATTCCATGACTAAGGCTGTGCATGGCAACACCTGTCTAGCTCTGACTGTCACCTGGCTTCAGCAGTACCACCCACCTTGTCACCCACAAGCGTAGGATAACTGAAGCTCCTACCTTGTCACTCACAAATGTAGGCTAGCTGAAGCTCCTACCTTGTCACCCACAAACGTAGGCTAGCTGAAGCTCCTACCTTGTCACCCACAAGCTTAGGCTAGCTAAAGCTCCTACCTTATCACCCACAAGCTTAGGATAGCTGAAGCTCTTGCACAGCTGGTCCCTGGATTCTGCAGCATCTCTTGATATGTTCCTAAAGCTCTCTGGTCTCTTCACCTACAATCCTACAGGTTATCATTCGGCTTCCTGGCAAGGTCATGACAGTCACAGGTGTGTATTCTTCAGTGTGACACCCTACTTACCATGTAGGCTTGCTTTTCCCTGAGATAGAAGTAGTGCTCTAGAGGCTTCTGGTTCCTTCTCCCACAACAGGATGAGTTTGGAGTCTAATAAACAGAAGAATGAAAAGAGAAAAATACATGGTTTTCTCATCATTGGATCCTGATCAAACTAAGACTTATCTGTCTTCATATTAAAATGAAGAGGCTGGGACTTTAGTCCCTTCTGTTTTCTTTTGGAAGGAAGGCCTTGGACAAGGAAGCTAACCTTTGGCCCCATGAGTCTCTCTTTTCAAAAGATATCTTACCATATGACTCAGAAAGTTGCTCACTCTTCACTGTTCAAACATTGATGTCCCAAACATGCTCAAACCTATTGCCACATGCCAGATGAGGCTAGAGCCCAGCACTCTGTGTTCAGTGACCTGAAGAAATTTTCACCACTGTACACTCAGCTCTTTCTCAGTGCTGCTACCTTGAACTCCTTCTTAGATCTCCAATGACAATAAAGCACCTGCCAACGACTCACACTGACAGGGAGGAGCCCAGCCATGTGATCCTGCAACACGCTTATTCCTGTCATCACTCAAGCTGTCTGTGGAATCAAGGGTCCTGGGCAGCTGCTTTCCTGGTCCTTTTCCACTCTGAACAACTCCACATAAGTACCCTACAAATTTGTTTTTCATCCTCAGCAGTACAGCCCTACAATACCCTTAGTAGCTATCACATAGGGTCATAAACACGTACCAAGCCCTTCCTGACCAGAATATAAACTCCAAGCGATGCTCCAGTATAGCCCTGGCAAGAATAAGCCTGAGAACTATAACTATCTCATTACTCAGGGCCACTAAGATGTGCATGGCATCAAATATTGTCACATTGAGGTAACTTTTGTGTAAGCAGAGACTATTCATTCATTTTCCAGCTGCCCAGATCTGAATAATAACACAGAAACTATATTAATTACAACACTATTTGGCCAATAGCTTAGGCGTATTTTTTTTAGCTAAGTCTTACATCTTAAATTAACCCATAATTCTTATCTGTGTTAGTCACATGGCTTGGTACCTTTTATCAATGAGGCATTCTCATCTTGCTTCCTCTGCATCTGAATGATGACTGCAGATTGAGCATTTCCTCTTCCCAAAATTCTACGCTGGTCACCCCGCCTATACTTCCTGCCTGGATACTAGCCAACCAGCATTTTATTAAACCAATACAAGTGACAAATCTTTACAGGGTACAAGAACACTGTTTCACAGTATTATTTGGACCAAACCAGGATAAATTCTTCATGGACTTCTGTTGTCTTTAAGGTGTATAAAACTATACATCAGAGGTGTACATCTGTGGGGTTTTCTTTTTCCTTAAGTTTCCCATATTGATGGGTCATTCTGCCAAAATCTCATCCTTTCTCCTTTTCCTTGTCTTCTGTTCTACTTTATCTTTCTCATAATCTCTAGCAGTGAGCTATGCTACATGACTTTAAAATATTCCCACATATGCTGCCAATTTTAATTTTTAAAAACATTCTGAAAGAGTCATCTTGCTTCTTGAGGTCTCTTTGTTTTCATGCTAGTTCATTTTTCACAGCTTCACCCTTTCTGACACCACTACTTATATTTGCCTTCCAGACCAGAAACCTCACTGTGGATGGGAGCTTTGGCCCGTGGTCTCCATGGACACCCTGTACACACACAGATGGCACTGCTGTGGGATCCTGCCTCTGCCGGTTGCGCTCCTGTGACAGCCCAGCTCCACGGTGTGGTGGCTGGCAGTGTGAGGGCCCTAGGATGGAGATCACCAACTGTTCCAGGTATGTGCCTCTGATCACTCGAATGGATAGTCACATGTCACCTAGATGGTTGAGAGACCTGGGCGATCACTCTTAATACAAGCTGTCTCTGTAGATAACACATAAATGCATAAATAAATGAATCTTAAAACAGAGTTTCCACATGCATTATGCAAAGGAGATTGGGTCATGCACTAAAATGAATGCTCTCATGCTCAGAATGATAAAATACTTATAACGTATTTTTAATAGCACAGGGAAACGTCTATGGGAGATATTTAAATTATAAAGACTCTTAATATATTATCACTATATGAAAAATTACACTATTGAAATAGTGTGTGTCAACAGCAATCTATTTTGTAAGCAAGTTTGGTGAAATAGGATCATTTTATTTTTCTTTTATTCTTAGTATGACTGTATTATTCAGTATGTACAATAGCTCAATAGCACAGTTACACACGAATTTATGATTCTGTATTAAATATCATCCCCTTTGGGAAGGTTCTACTTGTCCTTGGCACGCACACTGCCTATAGGGCTCCGCATGCTCACTGGTGTTAGATTCAATAGAACGTGCTCTATGTAATTTTCCTGTCTCAGGGATACTGTTCACAGGTTATAATGGATGTGACTGGAGTCAAGTAAAATTGGGAATTCTATAGGTTTAGGACTCATTTCAAATACTTTGCAGTAAAATAACATTCTAAAGTTTGAATTTCTCATGACTAAAGTTTCGTAAGTGTTTCAGACAAAATAAGCAAGTTTGGAATGATTTGTGGTTTTCACATCAGAGGCCAACTGCAAGGGACCTCACAGTAGCAGAGGTGACCATTCTGCTCCATCCAAAGGCCGTCGTTCCCCACAATCTAATAGTCCACCCAGTGGACAAGAGCACTTGCAGTCAGAGCAGACAGAGCCCAGAGTCTGAACTGGCTTGACTAAGATGTGGAATCACTTCTCCCACAGGAACGGAGGCTGGACTCCCTGGACCTCTTGGTCACCCTGCAGCACTACCTGTGGCATTGGCTTCCAGGTGCGGCAACGGTCCTGCAGCAACCCCACACCCAGGCATGGAGGCCGCGTGTGTGTGGGCCAGAACCGGGAGGAAAGGTAGGTGCTAGCTGGGCTCCTATGCCAGCATCTTCCTACTTCCTGCCATCACGGTATGGCCAGTTTCCCTTGGAGGTCTAGCTTGGTTTTTGTCCATGGAATTCCTCTTTTAAGCTAAACGGTACCTTATTTTTCTGACACCCTTCAATTTTGACCAAAGGTTCCCACAAAGAGCCTGGTTCTGGTCCCCTTTCCCTGCATGCTTGAACTGACTCAGGGAATCCATTTTCACATCACTGGATGCTTAGGAACTAAGGGTATCTGTGTGCTGGCTGGCTGTGCACCCAGCATATGAGCCTACTGGAGGATAGTTGTTGAGATATTAGGTTAGCCCTGTCTCAACAGTTACCAATCTCTAGAGGTCCTGGTGATGAGGGCAGGTAAGATAAAGATGTCCCCATGAGACTGGGGTGCAGGCAGTGAGAACAAACGCAGGAGCAGATGTGTCGTCTACCCTCTAGTCTGCGAACAAGCATCCCTCATGAGCCATGTGCCGTACCCTCTACGGTGGAAACTGCTTCCCAGGAAGACTTTGACTCTTCAGGACCCCATCAGGACATTTCACCATAGACGTGAATCCAACAAGCTGTTTTTATTGTTTGGTTATAGAACTAACCACTTTTCTTTGTCTGCAAAATCTACTCTTTGATCTTTTTCTCTCCCTTGCCTACTGAATGCATATTCCATTCTGTCACTGTTGGGAGGAAAAACTTGCAGTTGAAGTTCATGTTACTTTTAGTATATCACAACGTGCACACATGTGTGTACCCCCCCCACACACACACCATCCTATTGAATGGCTCCCAGTGCCTTTTAATAAAAAGATATAAGCTCCTACTCAGTGTCATGGGTTCAGGGAGTCTCATAAAAATTCCTTATCTCTATGTGGCCATGGGCTTTTGGGAACAGAAACAGGCTCACTTTTCTTTTATGTAGGTGTTGGGTACATTTTGAAAACAACAAATAAGACCATTTTGCTTCTTTGTTCATCAAGTTTCTTACTTACTAATTAAGATTTCATTCCTTTTGACTAAGAATTAGAGGGAGGTACCGCCACCCATGTCAGGATTTGTCACTTTTGAAATGGTCCCCTGAGACAGTCTTGATAGGGTCGTAGTGTTCCATCTAACACCAGCTGATAGGTGAGAAAGCTGAATACAGAAACATCTTCTTATTACTTGCAAGATTTTAAACTAGCTGGAAGGTTTCAACACTGTGAATCATCACACTATGTGTCCCATTCAGATAAAATCGCATCTGTCTGTGCAAACGCTTCCCTGGTGTCCGTGCACCGCACAGACACCATCTTCTTCCCCAGGCTGAACAGACAGGAAGGCCAAGGCTGTATAACTCTGTGGCTACATGTGCCATCTTCTGTCCCTCCACTTGACTTCAGAAAGCCTTACTTTCAGAAAAGAGTTTAAAAACAATGCTAGATTGTTTGGCTGTCTCACACCTAACATGTTCTGCATTTACAGGAGACATGTTTTGGGGCATTAGATACGGGGTTGCTTACTAGAGGAAATTTTTTTACTTCAAATAATGAAGAGATGGAATGTAAGACTGTGGACTGTGTATTGTTATTATAAATGATGCCTCTCTTAAGTATGCTTTCCAGAGGGCAACAGGAATTTCAGAAAAGCCAAATACTTGATGTGCCTTGGTCTCTGTTAACCAAACAGTTCTTAAACTTATTGCCACGTTACATGGGGAGATCACCACACCAGGAAAACTCATCCTGATCCTGGTGGTGGAGATATCTGATTATGGATTAAGGGAGAGGGGTGTTCAGGATTCTAGGATCAAGCAAATGAAATAGTCACTACTTTTTATGATATTTAAATAGCACCAAACTCTCTCCAAAAATTCAGTGAATGCTGTCAACATAGCTAATAATTTCTGCAAAAAAAAAAAAAATGTTTTCAATGTGTGGCTTAATCCAATGGAAGATTTTACCCCCAAGTAAAATTTCCTTGGATTTTCACAACTTCTTTTTTCACGTGTGCTATAGAATATATGAATGCTCTTTTTACTTCTAATACTTCTTCGGAATGAATTTCTTGAGAGCTTACTTGAGGAACCAATTCTCCAAAAGTCACCAATAAGACAGTATACGGCAAACATTGGTGCAAGTACCAAAATCCGGTTGAGTTAGTTTCTACTGCTTTGTCACTATGGCGCCATTGACCCAAATGTAAACAATGTGCAATTGCTGTCCCACCCTGTCAGAGGGACCTCATGTCAAGGCTTCCAAGTTGTCAGTCAGATACTGCCCCAAGCCTTGACAATTGAGCCTTCTTAGCGTGACCTCTAACTCATCACAAACCGAACTTATGAACTAATTGCTATGTTCACAAGACACAACCTCATCTGGCCATAGTGGCTTAGTAACAAGGAAATCTTAGGCCCTGCCCACACTGCAGAGAAAGGGGATTGTAGCATGACAGGGTAGGTTTTACTGGTGTCTCGTTAGATTCTGTTGATCACAGACAGTTCTCTGTCCTCACGTAGTTTGAATCCTTCCATCTGTAGAATGCTGCTCATCTGTTTGCAGGGTTCCCAATGCCACATCCCATTCAATTGTACCCCAAAAGCTCAAAGTGCCGCCACCTAAGTCAGGTGTGTCTGAGGCCCTGTTGCAGTAGCGCTTCTTGGTCTATCATCTCCACTCAAAAGTAATATCACTGTTGGGTATATATCCAAAGGATGCTCAATCGTGCCACAAGGACATGTGCTCACCTATGTTCATAGCAACATTGTTTGTCATAGCCAGAACCTGGAAACAACCTAAATGCCCCTCGACCGAAGAATGAATAAGGAAAATGTGGTACATTTACACAATGGAGTTCTACACAGAAAAAAAAAATGACATCTTGAATTTTGCAGGAAAATGGATAGAGCTAGAAAACATCATTTTGAGTGAGGTAACCCAGTCCCAGAAATACAATTATCACATGTACTCACTCATAAGTGGTTTTTAAACATAAAGCAAAGAAAACCAGGTCTCAAATCACAGTCCCAGAGAACCTAGACAACAATGAGGACCCTAAGAGAGACAAGCACGGATCTAATCTACATGGGAAGTAGAAAAAGGCAAGATCTCCTGAGTAAATTGGGAGCTTGAGGACGCTGGGGGAGGGTTGAAGGGAGAGGAGAGGCAGGGAGGGGATCGGAGAAAATGTAGAGCTCAAAAAAAAAAAGACAAGTTACCTCTCGGCAACATTCACACTATACAGCAGAGGGGTGGGCAACAGATGACAGCTGTGCACATTTCCTTTTCAAAAAAAAAATAGTAGAAATGGGAGTCACTAAATTTTCTTCCGCAGCACCCCTGCAGTGTTGCCAGGTGACTGTTGGGAGTTGCTTGTGATAAAAGGCATCCTGCACCGTGGACCTCAGCCCAGCCTTGTGGGCTCTTAGCTCAGTTCCTGAAATATCTTCCCTTTGCCAGAAAGGGAGCAGATGTTTGCAGCTGGTGAAACTTGTGTCAGCCTCCTTCTATCAGTAGAATTTGGGCTACTCAATAACATTTGTTATTAGCTCCCGTGTTTCTTTCCATCTAAGTTGCTGAAGTTACTCTTGAAAAGCTTTAAAAGACTTATGTAAACCTCTTTGGGGTTTCGCTACCGAACCAAAGGCACAGCTCCAGATCTTTTCCATGCAGCCTTCCGCTGCCGCACGGTCCTGCTGGAATGATGAGAACACAACAGCTGGCAGCTTGCTAGGCTTCCTCGGGGTGACTAGGAGGGTCCCTGAGGCACCCCCTTGCTCTTGCGCTCTCACGGACTCTACGCATGCTCACAGTCTGCCCCCAATCTTCAAGCTTGCTGAGCTTTCCTCAAGAGGTTCAGCAGGCACGCCCCAGCTTTCCCTGGCAGCAGATCGTGGTTTACATAAGGATGGCCGCTGTGAACTCATATATCTGAATGCTCAACCACTGTGGAGTGGAACTCTTTGGAAGGATTAGCAGGATTAGGAGGTGTGGCCTTGGTGGACTAGGTGTGGCCTTGGTGGAGTAGGTGTGGCCTTGTTGTAGGAAGTCCATCACTGGGGATAAGCTTTGAGATTTTAAAAGCCCAAGTCAATCAAGTCCCCCTGGAGGGAAATGGGAGGCGGTGGCAGGGAAGAGACAGAAATCTTAAATAAATAAATAAATAAATAAATAAATAAATAAATAAATAAATAAATAATAAAAGCCCAAGTCAGGCATAGTCAGTCTGTCTCTTCCTCTCCCTTTCCCTCCTCCCTCACTCCCTGCTTATGGATCAGGATGTAGGTTTAGGCTACAACTCCAGTGCCTGCCTGCATGCTGCCATGCTCCCTGCCATGATGGAAATGGACTAAACTTTCTGAAGCTGTAAGCCAGTTCTCATTCAGTGCCTCCTTCCTCCATCGCCTTTGTCATGGTCTCTCTTCAGGGCAACAGAACAGTGACTAAGGCATAGTACTTGAGTGCTTGGCAGTTATTTCTTAATTTTAGAAGTTTTTTTTTCTTTGCTATCAGCAAAGTCTAATCCAGGCACCAGTTGGCCCTTGTTCTTTTCATGGTCCACCCTGACCTTGGGTCCTGCCTTAAGCGATGTGACAGACATCGTTGACTCCCCATGGGAGGACTCACCCTCTCTGAGGAATGGATGGGGAGCGGGGTGGGGGAAGAAGGTGGTGTGTGGAGGGGAGAGGGAACTCGGATGGATTGATATGTAAAATAAAAAAGACTGTTTTTTAAAACAAAATAGTGAAATAAAAAAGAGGACATGTTCAAGGCGATTAGCTTACTACCCAAAGAATACACGTTTTTCTTAGGACAAGACAAAAAAAAAAAAAAAAAAAAGAAGAAGCCAGTGACACCTTAGCACTTTGCTCTAAAACTCTGAAATGTTCTCACCTGGGTGACTTCCTTCCCACTTCAAAGTCCTATTTCTCATATCAATATAGACGAGAATTTTGAAAGCTCTGTAGCTTTCTGTAGCCACATTCTCCTAACTACTTATCTTAAAAAAATAAAAACTGTCCCATTTTCTTTTTATATTTTTTATCTTGGCAAAATACAAACAACATAATTAGCCACTTAGCCACTTTAAATGCAGAATTCATTGGCATTAATTAAACTCACATTAGTATGCAAAAATTACATCTCCCTATTTCCAAAACTTTCTCGTTACCACTAAGTAATGATTTCCGTACCCCCATTCTCAATACCCCTGGAAACCCTGCTGACTGTTCTGCCTATTAATTTTCACATTCTGTATATCGCATGTAATTGAAACTGTAATGTTTGCCTTTTTGTGTCTTGTTTGCCTCGCTTACATAATGTTTTCAAGCTCCATCAACATCTCAGCGTGTATCAGAACGGAGCCCCTCTCTGAATGTATGGCATACAGCTGCCTTCTGCTTGTTCAGTTGCCCATCAGTGGACTCAGGGCGTTTCTTCCCCCTTGCCTATTTAAACACTGTTAAGATGAACACTGACTTGATGAAGTTCCTGTTCCAATTATTTTGTGTAAATAACTCCTAGTGGAAGCGATGCTAGTATGTTCTGCTTCAGAGGGGGACTAGACTACCCTCCACTATGGCTTCACCATGGTCTCTTCACACCACAGAGCTCAAGAGTCTGGCTTCTCCCCATTCCTGCCAATGCTTACTATTGCTGGCTTGGGTTTCTACCATTCCACTTGATATGTAGAAGTGGTTTAGATTTGGATTCTCCTAACATCTCCCTCATGCTGAGCGTCCTCTCCTGTGCTTGCCGTATAACTGATGAGATGTCTCTGTTCCACTTGTCTGTCTACTTTCTGTTATTCTGTCTCTTTTGTTATTCTGTTACAGTTCTTCATTCTCTTTCCTTCTGCCTGCCTCCCATTGGGTTCGACAATGTCTAAATCTGTAATACTCCATATAAAGTGATTTAGAATTTTTGCTGCCTCTGCTTCTCAGAATTCTCACACCCACCTGTTTCTGGGTCTCAGAGCCATTTTCAATACTCTCGTCGGTGCCTCTTACACTAGCACTGGGTTCTGTGGTACCTGGTCAGCTTTAGAGTGCACGTAAGACTACACACTTAACTGTGTAAAATCACTTGTGCACCTGTGAGCTCCTAACCAGGACACAACACCCCTGTCTCCTTGGATGCAGGCTGTTGGAAGGTTAAAGAAGCCCTGGCCTGGTACTCTGAGGCACACCGGGATCAGGGTCTGCTTCCTTGTTTGTACTGTTATGGGGAGCCTTCATGTCTGATGGGGCTGTTAGGATGAGGGCCTCAGTTTCTCAGTGTATCTGAACTTGAGGCCACTGTTAGGTCCTTGCCTTATCCTACTGTAGCGATATTTGATCTGTTTTACCAAATAAAGCTTGCCTGAAGATCAGAGTGCAGAGCTAAGCCCCTAGAAGCCGAGGAATGTTGGCACCCTCCTCTAATCCCAGGACTCAGGAGACAGAGGCAGACAGATCTATGTTAGTTCAAGGCCACCCTGGGCTACACAAATCTGATCCACTCTAAGAGAGAAACAGAACTCATACAAAGGTGTTCCCAGCAGTTGGGATCACCCACCTTTAATCCCAGCACTAGGGAGGTGGAGACAGGAGTGATATGGTTGGAATATGGAGAAAGGAATTTAAGGCAGGAGTAGACAGGAGCTCAGTGCATCTGGGGAGCAGCCCAGACTGAGGCAGTTGGTCTGAGAAGACAGTCTGGGGACAGCATCTCCCCTTTGGTGTGAGCATTGGTAGAGGGGCACATGAGTAGTGAGTTCTGAAGGGTAAGGAGCATGGGCTCCTCTCAGAGACCGCGCACTATGTTCTCAAGGTCTCGGGGACTCACGAGAATGGATCTGATTCTTACCGGCAATGCTATTCTGTGATGACTGAAGCGATGCCGGCTGCCGAAGTTACTATTCTCTCCTGTGTGTCGTCTTAAACCTCACGGTGTGTTCAGTGGATGCGCAGTTCTCTGGTGCCATAAAGGACTTCATTCTTCCGGGATGGGCCTGTGGAGGGATAACAAGGAAATGTGAGCCAAGAAAAGCAGTTCCTTCATAGGCCTCAACGGCGTGAGGCTGACAGATTGTCATGAGGAACGAGCACGGACTCAGCCAGATTAGAAGAAAACATGAGAAAATGAATTTGGTGATGTTCTCGAGCCTCGATGGGATTATAGAATACCGTATGTCTAGAGAAAGTAGGTTTATGGAAAAAATGGACGATTTATAGAGAGACAATGTGAGGTTATTAGTTAGTTTCTAAATGTAAAATAACAGCAGTCATGAGAAAAATTAAAATCTTTATTTAATGCATCATAAAATGTGTCTGTGGTTCTGCTTTCAGACCTGAGGACCCAAAAGAGCTAAAGACATTAGTCCGCTGTTTTAAATCCAGAGGACTGGTGAAATGGGACCCAAATGCTGGCCCGCTGGGCAAATGTTTATCCGTAGTTAGTAACTATCTACGCAGCCAGAGATAGCAGCATTACTGCTGCCTAGACAGCTCTCTAAAGGAGCGCGGGTTAGGCAAAGGAGCTCAGGAAGAAAATATTTCTCATCATTGAGGAGGATCTAGACCGAGGCCCTGAGCAGAGTCCAGACTCCAACCAACCCCACTCAGTTGGAATTCTGCATACAGGGATAGCCCAGTCGTTTCTGCCCCCCTCTGACCATTCCCGTCACAGGCTATCGCCTCCTCAAATCTCCATGTAGCTGGCTTCATTGGGGAACTGGAGGGAGAGAGAGAGAGAGAGAGAGAGAGAGAGAGAGAGAGAGAGAGAGAGAGAGAGAGAGAGATGGGTTGTTGGTGGCCTTAAGTCCCAGCCCAAGGGATAGTTGATTAACACTGGTTCAAAGTCCAGTGTTCCATGCACAAGTCTTTTAACTGTAATAACATGCTGACAATTCTCAGAGGTGGCTGCCGCTGCAGGCAAATACAAGGAAGGATTTGTGCAGGCTGATTCATTTGGCTCTGGGGATGTGGTAGCACGACTACTGTGTTCTTCATTAAAAGTCAAGGGTTTTATAGGCATTCTTAGTGGGATTTCCTTTGCCTTCTCTGGTGTGTGTGTGTGTGTGTGTATGTGTGTGTGTGTGTGTATTCACGCATGTGTGCGTGCATGTGTGTGTGTACGTGTGTATGTGTGTGTGAGTGTGTGTGTGTAGTGTGGGTGTACGCACCTGCCTGTGAGTGCCCATATCTGTGTTCGTTGAAACTGAAACTAGGGGAAAGCAGAGTAAAGAACCCATCCGTTTAAAACATCAGCGAGTCAGCTCGTAAGTGAGAGATGTCTTCTTTTCTCTTTTTCTCTCTCTTGTGAGTTAAACGTGTAGATTTTGAATTAAATGTGAAATGTTCTGAATTTTCTCATCTTCTCAAAACCTGTTCTCAAAATAAATAGCAGTTCCTTCCCGGAACTCTCCAAGCAACAACATATCCATGAATATTTACCTACTGTAACTCCAGACCTCTGGAGAGACTTGCTCCTTTTAACTCATTTTTATACTTTCCTGTCTTTCTCTCTCTCGTGTGTATGTCTGTCTGTCTTTATCTCTATCTCTGTGTCTCTCTGTGTGCCTGTCTGTCTCTCTCTGTCTCTGTGTCTTCCTCAGTGTCTCTTTCTCTCTCCCTCTCGTGTGTATGTCTCTGTCTCCCTCTGTCTCTCTCTCCCCTGTCTACATGATCCCTCCTTCTGCAGGTGGACACATAAGAGTATCCAGTGGCTTTGACCCAAAGAGCCCAGGCATCAGCTGTACATGCTGCCATCTTGAGAGCAATACCACATATTTTTCTACGGTAAAATTTGTCTAAAAAGACAAAGAGTGACAAATACACAGGGCCATTGTTGACTGAATATGTCAACGTTTGGAGACGCTAACCTGCTTCCATGGGTAGTACTTGAGTATCTTGAGGCTCATTCAGCCATGACATTGCCCACTGGCTCTCCCTGGAGCACTTGCTAGCTCTGGACTCCCTGATTATTCTTCTGTGCATCACACAGTAACTTTATGATGTTTCCACCACGCCCAGTGCCATCCATTCACACACACACACACACACACACACACACACACACACACACACACACCCGTCTCTCCACCGCCGTCCTAGCTCACCTATAGTGTGTCTCACTTTCTCGGCTGCATCCAGACTCCAGTGGTTAGTGTTTCTTACTTTGGCTCTTCCTGCTTGTGACCTCCCCTAGGTTCGGACTCCAGAATGAGCTAAGAAAGTTTCTCAAGTCTTGGGCTTTTGCCAACAGTGGGATGAGGTGCCAGGCATGGGACTCCCATCTCACTCCGATACTGCTATTTTCCTTGTAGAGTTCTGTGAGACTTTCTCAGTGTTTTACGGTTTGGCAAAGGAGGATCATCATTCTAGTTCATGCCGTTCTTTCTGTTCTCCTCTCGACACGGTTACTTTTCTGGCTTGACTCTCCCTTTCTGCCTTTAATTAACATCCAGAACCCCAGCTAGTGCTCCTTACACTTCATCCCCCATCATCTTCCAGCTTGGCCTTTGCTCCTCACACGCTGAACTCATTCTCAACGTCTCCTGTCCTCCATCAGGTTCCCATCTGTTTGATGGAAGACAACTGGACCTTACAAGAGCATCTGCTGAGCGATTGCCCAATTCCCTTTCTGGTTTCTGGTCACTATTTCTCTTCTTTTCTACTTCAGAATGCATTTTTAATTGGCGTATCAAGTGCAGTCTCGGTGTGCAGTAAATGATAAAGGTATCACCCTGACTCATTAAGGCTGCCGTGTGCTGTGCACATTTGGAGAGTGTGTCTGATTTCTCTATTCATCTGAGACTCTGAGCAGCTATTCAGCAATCCCTCTGCGACTGCCTGTGCACAGTGCTCTCCAGAATCCAGTTGTTAACAAGGGTGACCCCAAGGGCACGGGCTGCGGCCCATAGGACTGAATCTTTGTGGCCTATTTCTTAAGGAAGTTGGCCTTGCAAGTGAGAAAGATGGGGGGGGGGAGTCTATTAGTTTGAGACTCCTGAGAGGCTAAGTTCAGAATCAGTAGATGGACAAATGAGTGTAAATCATTCTGGAAATCACCCAGGTTGTCATTGAGTTTTGCTACATTTACAGTTAAATTCTTCTTCCGTATGTGCTAATACTTTAGAACACCAGTCCATTGTCCTCGTGTGCTTGTTTGTCCCTCTCACTTCACTCCGTTTCATAGAAAGCTTTCAAGACTCAGAAAACTTAAATCATCACAGAGCCAGAGACGAGTTGGGGTGCTTAACTTCAAAGTTGGCAACGTGGATGTATGTGTAAAAGTGTGGAAACAGCTACTCTAAAATAGTTCTAGCCTTAGCAAAAGTAGAGTCACCAGCTATCTCTGTTCTCTTAACGGGAAACCACTTCGAGTTGTTCTGAGAACCTAAAAGAAAAACTTAAAAATTGTAAGCTAAGCAGCAAGTGTCACAGGCCCTCGGGCCAAGCTCATGCTTTAAGTCTTTGTCTTCAGAAGACCGGGCAACCACATGGTGGCTCACAACCATCTGTAAAGAGGTCTGGTGCCCTCTTCCTGCCTGCAGGCATACACACAGACAGAATATTGTATACATAATAAATAAATAAAATAAATATTAAAAAAAGAAAGATAACAAACTCCAAGTAAGGCTGTGCTGCCTTTGAATTCATAACCTACGTTACCTTTTGATGTTTATGCCTAGCAGATAAATGCCCTACCTAGATATTTTCTGTTTGCTCCTGTTTTGGGGTGTCTATTGAAGGGTTTTGTTTTGTCTTGTTTCTCCTTTACTTGGCTGCACAGGAAGTTCCATCCTGCCTTGTGAGTTCAGCATTCTCTTCGCTGTCTGCCATGTATCCCATTGTCTGTGCGCACTCAGCATGGCCAGCACCCCTCTGCCTCCCGTATGGTGCAAGCACTGCAGACTCAGAGAAAGCCCCTCACACAGAGCATGCCCATCTGTCCGACATCAGGCACAGGGATGGGAAGCAACATGTCTGGTGGCCTCCAGTGGCACTAAACAATCTCCCTTTCCTCTGGGTTTCCTTCTCACAGATACTGCAATGAACATCTGCTCTGCCCACCGCATGTCTTCTGGACAGGCTGGGGACCTTGGGAGCGGTGCACGGCCCAGTGCGGGGGTGGCATTCAAGCCCGTCGTAGGACCTGTGAAAATGGGCCCGACTGTGCAGGATGTAATGTGGTAAGTCCCCGCCTCACTCCCAACCCACAGTCCAGAGTTGAGGACCCAGACTTGAAACCTCCTGGATGTTCTACGTGTGCCGAGATGCTCCACACTCCTCATAGACACTAGCCCCAGGCAGTCTGCACACACTTGATCCACTGACAACCCTGGATGTTTTTTACACTGGAAAGTCTGCAAACCTATGGTTTGCAGAACCTTCATGTTGTATAGACATGAAATGGGGAAACATTTAATGCTCTATTTTTTGGTTTTGTGGGGTTTGGGTTTTTTTTTGTTTGTTTGTTTTGGTGATATCACACACCAACTCCTTTTTAAATATCAACTCTGTTGTAGACACTATATGTTTTATAAACATCAAATGATCCTTAATTACTAGATCTGTTTTGTTCTGGTCCCCAAGGCTCTGAAACTCTAGAGGGTGTGCATGTGTTCGTGTTAATGAGAATGTGGAGGGCATGGTGGAAATTTAAAGTACTTGAATTAAGTATTCGCATCTGGAATAAACTGAAGAATCTTCCCATTCTAAACATAGAGCTATGACAAAATCTTACCCCTAGCAAACTTTCATCACCCCACTTGTTCTGAGGGAAGGAATTGACTTCCCTGTGCTGGGGGCCTAGGCACACAGAGTGCAATGTGGATGTGACACTTGTTGGTGACAGAGAAACCGGCACTGTTGTCAAGATGAACTGGTAACAGCAGAAGAAGTAAAAGACCAGCTAATGGTTCTGTTTTCCTTCTGCCTTAGGAGCTCATATTTCTTTTAACACTTCAAAATGTCAAATAAAATTTCCTTGGCACGTACTCTTTTCTAAATGCCCAATGTTTGTGCACCCTGATTTTCTGTTGGGGTAGCTGAGCACTGAAGACGGCTGGTAGCTCGCCTTGCCTGCCTTCTCCATGCTGGCCACAGTCTGCATGAGATATGGAGGGAGAACAGGGTAGAGAAGCTCACCATGGGAAGTGCTGACTTGACGTTCTCTTAGTGGCCTTGGCAGTCAGGTTTTTGATACTTTCACCCCTTGTTTCCTGGGGCTAACCAATATCTTTTATGCTCCTGTAAAGCTTGTTTTGTGAAATATATAACCAGAACAACTCCAGAGAGCCAATGGGACTTTGGGAACAGCAAGAAGGTTACAAGGCACTGTATCAGGTCTCATGCCAGACAAGCAGCCTTTCCTTGCTAGGATTTGCAAGTAGTTTTCTTCCCCTTCACAGCTGTTAAGTTATTGTAGTGTTATTAACCAAGTGCATTAGTGATCCTGCGCTCACTTTAGACCATGAAAAACCTTCACATGGAATAAGTAATTTGGATGGATGGATAGATAGATAGATAGATAGATAGATAGATAGATAGATAGATAGATAGATAGATACAAACATACATACATATATACATACATACATACATACATATATAGAATTCATTGCAGGTGCTAAAATTTAAAATTGGTTATTATACATAAATGCAAATCTCTGAAGACTTAACATATATAATGTTTCAAAAATCTTCACTCTTTGCTGAACTAACTCAACTTCTCCTGTTGTCTATTGTGCTGTCTGTTTGGGCTCTGTCCTTGCATGTAACACTTCCTGTAGAAAACTATGAAAGAAGTGTCCTGAGTTAACCAGATACCTGTATCCTAAAGACTTTCGGACCAAAGAACTCAGAAACAGTATAGAGCGCTCTTATTGTAAGTTGATGTCAATAATGAGATTGACAGACAGATTAATCCCCAGAAAGGCCTGCGAAGGGAAGCCAAGCAGGAGCCTTGTGAAGGTTGCAGTAGTCGCATGGTGACAAGTTTGATTGCAAATGTAGCTATTGCAGGTTCACCAAAATGTTGGTGCTTGTATATTTTTATGGTGCAACATGACGAGACTTGGACAAATTTGAAGGACAGATTTCTGACACAGAGAGGAGACCTAGACCTCACTGTACACCTGAGTCACACTCATTGGCCACGGTGTCTCTGTATCCTCAAGCATCAAGTTGGTGTCTGGACTGCTTTGATGACTCCAGCACCCCTACTATGGACTCCAGGACACATGTTTCCAGCAGAATGACTGAGTGTGTCCTGCAGTGTCCCTTCCTGGTGACTAAGCTCTCTTTGATGAACTCATAATGTGACATACCTGGACAGTAGGACACTTACTGTAGGGGGTGCTGTTAGAACCCAACTCCAGGCCAATGATTAACTGGGACTTCTGGGCTCTTCTCTGCCTGCCTGTGCCTCACAAGGCAAGGGAGAGAGATAGGTGTCTGCCTAGAGCCCACACACCAGGACCCTGCTTCTGAATTTCCTGGAGCCCTGACTGACTGATGCTGCATCCACCCCGGGGCTCTAGCATCTGAGAAACATTGAGGCTTGGTTATATATAATGCACTGTGTTTTCATTTGTTCTGTCTAGTGCCAAACCCAACATGGCCATCAATCAAAGAGAAGGTAATGTCATCACCATATGGGCAGGAACAACTAGTCAAAAAAGAAATAAAATCGTGTCCTTTAATAAAATAACCACAGCAGAACACATTTTATGACATTGCATTTTAAATTACCTCAATCTAATATGCAAACATACTTTGTTAGCATAGAAATGGTAATAATTTGTGTTGACAATTTTTCCCATATTTATTCTTATGTCCACCTGTTTCCATAGTAACTAGTGGCCCCAATATTGTTAGTTCAGATCTTGCAAAGTGCAGTCTACTGTAGACTGCATTTTGCATTCTGTGATAAACACCATGACCAAAAGCACCTTGGGGAGGAAGGACAATGCTTCCTCTCGCAGCTCCTAGGTCACACTCTGTCACTGAAGGAAGCTGGGGACAAAACAGGAACTGAAGCAGAGACCATGGAAGAGTGTTGCTTACTGACTTGCTTCCTCTGCCTGACTCGGCAACCTTATTACTACTGAGTCCCACCTGCCCAGCGCCTGCACCACCCACAGTATCTGGGCTCTTCTTTATAAATTATCTGCTAGAAAAATGCCCCATAGACATGCCCGTGGGCCGGTCTGATCTGGGCAATTCTACAACAGAGGTTTCCTCCTCCAAGGTGACTCTAGATTTGTGTCAAGTTGACAGTTAAAGATAACTATGACTATATAATATCAAATACGCATTTGAATTAAATGGTCCCTGTGTACATTGATTCACGTTCCACACAGAGATGCTTCCCTCTCAGTAAGCAGCTCCTATGTGCCACCCATTGAACTGGGGGAAGATAACGTGCACACTCTACGTTTCCTGTATTAGCAGAGGCAGTTCTCATTAAAGACTCTTCGTGAAGCTGGGCAAGCTCAACCTGACAAGAGTTAATGAGGCTGCCCAATCACAAGATGCCAGCAGATGAGTGGAGAACTAGACTAGATCTAATGTTCTGACATACATGAAACGCAAAGATTTCATTTACATACTGTATTGGGGGGCCACCTGGCTTTTCTTTGTTCCTATTTATTATGAACCATATCCTAAAATAAAGAAAAAGGAGATTTTTTCTTCTTTTTTAGTTTGTGCTTATGTTTTGATCTGTCATTTATAAGCACCCTTGATTTTTTAATTTTTTTCTTTATTTTGAGAATTTCATATATGTGTACAATGAAATATATATATATATATATATATATATATATATATATTATACCCCTATGTATCCTCTCCAATTCTTCTCATATTCCCCAATATACCTCATTTCTCAAAATTATGTCTTTTTTAAAAAAAAAGAACCCACTAAATCCAGTCATTGTTGCCCTCATGGGCATGGTGTGGGACCACCCACTGGAGTCAGGGCAAACTCCCACTGACTGCATCCTCAAAAAAGAACGATTCTCCCTTCCCAGCGCCTATGCACTTCCAATAACTCCATGCCTTAGACGCTCTTGAGTTTTAGCAATAATAGTGGCCTGTCTCTCTCTTCCTATGATGGCAACATTGTAAGGAGATTACTGTGAGTATAAAAATGAAAAGGAAAGGAATTCATGTCAAAAATATTAATCTGATGGTCTGGTTAAAGGTTAAAACACAGGAAAGAAAGAATATACCAAGTGTCAAAAGCTGTATTGTGTGAGTATGGTCGCTTCTTAAGCTAATGCAACCCAAATCCCCTCAAAGAGCAGTAGATGCTTTATAGGGAAGAAATAAAGGCAGCCTCACATACAACAAAAATAATTCAAAGAATAAAACAGACTGAGTGCTGCCTGTATTGTATTTCTTACAGAAATACCATACAAAAGATGAAGCCATGGACCAGAAGCTATGATCTAAAATATCAACAGGGAACAAAGGACATATTTGTGTCCTAGATGTTAAAAAGGGTTGCAAAGGACCGTGTAAGGTTGAAAAGAAAGACCTCAAAATCAATACCATCGGAAGTGATTCTGTGACAGTTAATCAGAGATGGGTGAACACACTTGAGTGTGTTTTTATCCAGGGATGGCACTGTGAATAAATTTAGAAGCTAGCGAAATTGGTAAATAGAAGTTAGGTGGGTTTTGATGGACAAAATAATGACAGGATTGCATATCCCTTGTTTTTGTGTTAGCACATTTGCAAAATAGCACACTTGCACAATACATTACATATATTCCCTATTTCCCAAATGAGAAAATCAAGAACCATAGAAAACCAGTTAATTCCCTGAAGCCCCGCGGATGGGAGAGAAAGACCCTGTTCAGCCTTTGTTCCCTGTTCCTGAGTAGTACGCCAGTCCTTCCCGGGGAAACAATACTGAGGATTGGGATGGGGGTGTTAGTTCCAAGCTCCCCCACACACACCCAGTTCAGGAAAAAGGACCTAAATAGACACGTTCTCTGTTTGCCTTGAACTCTACTTTGTATTTATTTCTAGAGTGTCCATAGACTTTCCCTCGGGCCAGAAATGTACAAATCAGCTCAGTTTTAAAGGGCCTCATGCTCGGAGCAGAAATTATCTTAGATGTTCGTGACATTCATTGTGTTTGAAGTCTGAGTTGCACACAGTGTCTCCTGTTCACCTGCTTCATCTTCCTGAGTTTGGTCACAAGTTTGGTTCACAACCAGGTCACCTGCTGTGTCTCTTTCTTTGCTCATGTGTTTTTAATAATTTAAGATAATTATGCTGTCTATAAGTTGGCAATATTCTGTAGGACACTAGAGATCATCTTTGTAATTTTATTTTTAAAAATATTCTTATCCCAACTTCTGACACTATTAGCATTTTGCTGAGTGTAAGCAATCTAGTAGTCTGACTTGAGTATTTTATAGTAGAGTTCATCAAATATTTTTCAAGAATTCTTTTGTATAGTTTGTTAGACTCTGATGCAATTTTGACTGCAGGGACAGTGATATCTGTTGAATTTCCTACCTTTTCGGGATCACATAGCAACATTAGAGTGTTGAGCAGACAAGTCAATACCGATATTAAGAAAAATATCTTTCTGCTTCGTAGGGTGGTGAAATGGTTGGCAGAACATGTTTAAATTTTAGGACAAAAATATCACAAGATGCAACAATTTCTCTCTGCGACATTATTTTTCTTCAAATAGGACAGTGGCAATTTCCTGTCGCAAACAGGCAGGAAGGACCTGGGAGACTGGAGTTTATACACTGAACAGGACTTGAAAATTGCCTGATTGGTTCCTTTTAGTGAGTTCAGTAATTTAATTTGGCCCTTAAATACCCTGAAATTGTCTGTGTAATGAAGACTCCATCCCCTAGCCCATGATGCAACCAAGAAGTCAAAGAACCTTTAAGAGGTTGAGCTTATTGGAGAAGGTGAGGCTATTGGGATACTGGGGCCTTCCTCTCTTCTTCCCCCCTCCACTTCCTCTCCATGACATGAAGTTTGCTCCCCTGTCCTACTGTGATATACTACCTCACCTCAGAACCCAGACTGACCAGCTAACAAGGGTCTAGGATCTTTGAAAGTATGAGTTAGCCTGATCCCTTTTTCTGAGTCAGTGGATTACCCAAGGAAACAACAGAACGTGAGCACAATTAGTGTCCTTTGTGTAATGTTTGGTGTTTCCTTATCTTGAACAGTGGTTGCCTGGGCAACCTTGGCCCTGCCTTGGATGGAAAGAGAAGCCCTGCGAGGAGGTGCATGGCAAGTGTTCTACCCTCTTGTTTGCTTGGATTCCCTTGCAAATTTGACCCTAGGCAGCAAGCACTGGCTTCCAGCATCCAGTTTATGTTATATGCCTGGGTTACTTGGTGATAACGCTTTGAAACTAGATCAACTTCTGGGTCTTTATTTGCTGCCCCAGAAACCCACTCACCTGAATCCATTTGCCTATGCTGTTCTCAGGGGCTGCGTTGGCTGTGTCTGGAGGCCTTTCTTTAGGGAGCTCAAAGACCTTTCTGGTTTAGATACAACAAATTTTGTCTATGATTTATGACAGTTCTGTAAACCTACAAAGGTGATTTTTCTAAATAAAGTTTGATGCCTACAATCAACTAGTTAATTCTAATTCTATTAAAACAAAAATTATAGATTAGAATATTATTCTATTATTATATCATCATAATTGCCATTGGATTTTGCTTAATGAAATTGCAAGGGAAGTTATTATTTATCTCAATGCCTCAGATATGGAATTCATGTTAAAATACATATCTTAATAGAACTTGAAGCTTGGCACCAAAAGTGAAAGTGGCTTGGGTCCCGCTGTGGGTCAAAGCTCAAGACCAGGTACTTACTTTGACACCCGTGTATTTCTCCTCTGCACTGGTGAGACCCCATCTAATATCTTAAAAGTCATTGAAATGAATAAAGAACTTGGGTTTCCTGTTCAATCCCAACATACAGAAATCAGCTTCAGCCACTTGAGTATAATCAGCCCTAAATTTGATGAGGTGAGCAATGTTAAAACTGAAAAACCATTAATCATCCAGTGCCTCCCTAGTCTGCATAACCTGGATTCTTGGGGAATGCAACCACTGGATGCTGACTTCCCCATGCTCCTCTCGAGCTTCTGCATGCATTAGGCAGGTTGTGCACTGCATGATGCCAAGGACATGGACATTAACAGAACACCGGAGATGGACAATGTACCCTTGGTGTCATTCCAGTCCTGTTCTGAGTGCTTGAAATCTTAATGACTTAATCTTCAAAACCTCAGAGACATCTTGGCCCCGCCCTTTATTTCAGATCCTGTTATGGTTCACAGCTACTGAGGGGCACCAAGCATCACATCTTAGCTTGAGCTTTGTGTAAAATAGAATAGACCAGACAGAAAGATTATTTGAGAGATAACATTACAGCAGTGAGGAAAGAAAAAAAAAACAAGAAAGGACTAAGGAAGGAAAAGCCACTTTTGGTGCTTGCTGTTGAGATCACTAATGTAGACAACAAGGACCTGATTGCCTTTTGCAACAGAGAAGCCAGAAAGTGCCTCTCCAAAGCTCATGATTTTCATGAACTCTTGGATGAAGAAAGCTACCAGGCTGCATCCCATAGTCTCTGGGGACTAGAGAAGACCCAACACGAAGAGCCACCTTTACCCTAGTGTGTGTGAGTGGATTTAAAACACCCACTGCCTTTCCAAAGCAGGGAAGAGAGATGGTTTACCTCAAGTTACTTGCCACATCTGACTTCATTAAAAGAAATTCAAGCTTTGCTGGGACAAACCAATGGAAACAGAGTTTCTGAAGTTATTGTCCAATGGTTGCAATTAAAGCCTGCTGGGCCCCTCCTGCCCCGCAGTGTCCCATAGGCCCCTGGGGAATTTCCACCCGTCAGATAGTTGTGAGGACTTACTATTAGACTACATCATTTCATTTTCCACCAGGCATTGTTAGGCATCATGATGACTCTCTCTATCCTTTGGAATTTTTTCTCTCCTTGACTGCATGAAAAACAAAAGCTGCTTAAAATCTCCAGACAAGATCACTTTGATTGTTAGAAAGAGAAATATGAAGGTGAGGCTCCTTTCCTCTGGAAGTTAGTATCAGGAAGTGGAACTGCCCACTTGCTGGTGTCCTGAGGGGTCAGGAGCAAAGCCAGGAGACGAAAGAGCCAGCTCGAAGCAGACTCTCTTCCTAGAAGCCAGCCTCGCTATGTACAGGACGAAGTTTGATGTTTGAGATCAAAAGCATTTCATGGCTTCAGTTAGTTTGAATCCAATTCATTTTAACCGCGATCTCCTTTTCTTTTCCTGTGAAGAAGCCTGCCCTCCTAATGTCATTTAATAACTGACAAGACAAATCACGTACTTCCTTAGCAACTGCTGCAAGCGAATGAGCTGGGGCAAGAGTTGCCATGCGATGCCTTCTTAGGAAGGCTGAACAGACGACCTTGACCTTCATGGTGAAGCCCAGATGATGAGCTGTTTCATTGTGCTGTTGGTAAAGGGCTTTTACTTACACTTGCAAGTTTTCTTCTCAAGAGAAATGATTGATGCCCCTCCCAGAAATGGAAAATTGCATCTTCATAAGCTTGGGAATGTAAAACTTGCTTTCTTTTGTTAGGAAATAGCTCAACGAAAAGCTGAAACATATGAAAGATTGCCAGAATGAAGCCAGCACATGTTGTTAGAAGAGGCTTGTGCGTTTTGTAACAGTTAATGTCGGTACACAAAACTGAACAGCGGGTGGAGGGCCACAGGAGTATGAATTGTCTCGAGTCTGGCATTCCATGTTTGGCAATCAAGTTTAAGAATGATGCATAATACAGATGGAGAGAAAAGGGAGAATGATGGATTACAGGAATTAATCCATCACAACTCTGCCTGTAGGACTTATAAATAATCATCTACGATCTCAGAAATGGCTGTTGGTACTGAGATCTGGAGAATTTCACACACACACAAAATGTTTTATTTATACAGTCGGAAAGCTCTGCTGCCCAGATTTCATTCTGTAAAGAAAAATGCTAGGTTTTCCGTTCCTGTCTACAATGATTCAAATGCTGTGGTGGCAAAACTAATTAAAAATAGGTTTCACGAAGAGAATGATTTCCTGTGTATAAGTGATATAAACCATACACACATGCAAATGCACACTCACACATGTGCGTATGTGCATATATGCACACTTCTTTTTTAGAATTCACCAATGAATTATGTGATAGAGATATCTAATAGTTAATATTAAAGTACCTAAAGTTCAGTTGCAGAAGCGTGGCAACAGTATTTCCTCATGTTTGTACACTATTTTAGGTCTAATGCACATATAATATTTACAGAGTCAGTAGATTCTTATAAAGGCATAATAAGTACAATGTTCAGCTAAAGGAAATCCATAGTATTTTAATATAACTTTTTTTATTACTTCATGCATGCATGGAATGAATTTGACTGTTTGCCACCAGTTCTTCCCTTTCTTCTACTTGCTATCCCTTTCATGTGTCACACACACACACACACACACACACACACACACACACACACACACATACACACACACACCAGTAAGTAATATTAGTGGTGCTTATATATGCATAGGTATGAGGTCATCCACTAGAACATGATTGACCAAAGAAAATTAAGTGTCTCTCTGTCATAACAGCCATCACCTCCCAATGACTTTTACGAAGGGCTGGGATCTCACGAATATTTTATATGAGCAGCTGAAGAGTTTTTGCTCTATATTCGAGCACTCTGAAAAAGCTATTCTGAACACCTTCAAATCATCTTACTTCCCAGTTGTGGCCCCCGTCATCCTTCACTTAACCCCTGCTGACGTCATGCTGGTTGTAGACGATCCGTGTAGAGCATTCGCTGGGCCTTTTAGTCCACTGGGGTCTCATGTCCACGTTGAGAGCTTGATTTCTCATCTAATCTGTTTCTGTTCTTACTGGGTATTTGCCAATTAAATTAAAAGACTGCATTCACAGCGCTTCTGGTCATATTTCTAAGAAGACGGTCATTCATATGTAGACCTCCAGCTAATAGACCTGGTCCCTTCATGTGGATAGTCCAGGAGAACAGGAAGTCCTGCTTATAATACATAGGATGTTTCTTGAATTCATCAGACTACATCTGGAAATATTTTAGGACATCTTGTTGCTCTACACACCGGGGACATGATGCCAGTCTGAAATTTCATACGCTAAGGCAGCCTAGTCGGGGTGGTCCCATCTGAGACGTGAATGCTGACTCTACTCAACCAATGTCTAGAAAAGGGAAAGGCAAAGACAGTTGTGACCCCTTTAGGTTCCGAGCTGTAGGGGCCAACATAGCCCCTCATAGACACATTCCTACTACCAAGCATGATCCCTCTGGTAAGAACTTCAGCACCCCATGCTACTGGGCTGCTTGCATTATAATTGCATTGCCTTTCCTCTCTGAAAGCCTTGTGTGTCTCATCATCCTAGACACTGTTTGTCTGAACTTTATACTCCTCGCCTACATTCTGATCATTGTGAACCTCCCCCATATTCTCTATTGTACACATGATAAATATTAAGCTGTTAGCCCAGAAAAGGGTGACGTTAAAACCACTGTGAATGAGAGAGAAATGGCCTCTCATAATCTTTAACCAAAGTGGCTCAAAGGACAGTGGGGTGTTCATGGGGGTTTGTATGAATGCTGCTGTTTAACACCGGTTTCAACTGGCAAAGATGAGAGCATACTGGACAAAAGCTCCCACAGATGCAGATGGACCCAAAGGATGTTAAATAAGTCTGATCACATTGTAGATGGGTGTTGGTTTGGCTCCTGGCGGACCACTCTTCTGTTGGAGAAATAACTTCAATGTTTAGTTACATTCACAATGCACTTTCATATGTATTTTTGCATAAGGTTTTCGACTTTGTTTTTATTCTATTCCCGTGCCTCTTGTGCTATTATTTAACATGGATAATTTCAGTTGTTAAAAGTAATTCACATACATAATAATTTTCAAAGCAACTTATAATTAACTAGAGAAGGAAGCAACAGATGTTGGAGCATAAAAAAATGCTTTAAAACTTTGAATATTTTTCACAGATGTCATTGTTTCTTCTTTCTCAATGCTTCACTATAACGATCCCAAGGCATTCTAACAGCTTAAGCCTGCGTCCACACATGGCAATGTGAACACACACACACACATGGTAATGTGAACACATGCATGCACATGCTTCCACACACTGTAATGCGAACACACACATGCTTCCACACACTGTAATGCGAACACACACACACACAGGTCTAGCAACAACTGCTCTACTTAGATGGCCCTATTAATATTTTTTAGCTGGAACACCCAGTTAACCTTTAGAAGCAATTAAGCTTTGTCAGTTAAAATCCAAGTGATTAATTGATCTGCCCTGTAGTCCAGTGGTATGTCATGATACCCGGTTCTCTGAGGTCAGGTGTCTCCTCATTTCACTTCACACCATGCTATTTCTAGACCTTGCTGGCAAGGTTTCATTCTGTTCTGCTTTGAAAGAAACAGTCTCCACAAAGACCTTTGAGGTGGAGCTGGCTCCCTCTACGTCACGTTCTTGCATGTTTGTATAAGCCATGCTGTGTGAGATAGAAGCGTCCACACGTGGTGACTTGGCATCTTGCTTCTGTTATGATGGAAGACTTGCTTTGCATGTGCCCTAAGCTATGCTAACCCCAGGAACTGCTCGATTTGAGATTACTAGAAAACAGTCCATGAAAGAAGCAACTCTGTTGTCATCTTGTGGGAGAAAGAAATGGCTGTAGCCATAAGGAAGGAAATTCTGGAATCTTCCCAAAATTTTATGGCACCTCTGAAACCAGAAGCATATGTGCCAGGGCTTCCCCAAGTTAACAGAGTGAGGGCAAAACGCAGCAGAGCAGCAACACAGAGAATCCAGACATCAAGCAGGACCCTCTCGCATTTGCCAGGCAATTTCATCAGAGGCCTTACCTAATGGATTCCTTTCTCTTATCTTTTTGCAACTGCTAATAGCTTTTAGTGATAAGGCCTTGGCATCTGAAATGGAAAAAGAAGAAAAGAAGTCTGTCTGCTACACGTTCCTCCTTTGAAAATTAAATTATCTACTCCTTGGGGTGACCTCTGCTGTTACTGTTTGCTTCTAAATAGTTTTTCATGAGACTAAAAAGTAAATTCCCCAGGATGAATTTACACCTGTCTGTTGCCCCGTGCCATGTGTAATGTCCAGATCACCCTCCTTGTGTTTAGTCACCAGGGGGTTCCTTATAATGACTTTGTAAAAAATTGGTGCTGGATAAGTGAGGTGGGTGGGTAAGGAAGGTTTCTAACATTGAGAAGCCTCCTTTCCAGCTTAGGAGAAAAGATTACAAGTCAAACAAGTGGGGAAAAGTGAAGTCACGTACCATGGAACAATTAAGAGAGATCTAGTGAGAGCTGGGAAGGATGGGTCTCCTGTAGCTGAAGAGTCAAGGCCCCTGGGTGTGGACACACACACACACACACACACACACACACACACTGTCCATACTGAGATGTAGGCCACGAGCTATTAGCATCATATGTAGAGTTCTGAGATGCACACAGGAATGGTCCATATTCAACTTTGGAGACTAATTCACGACATTTATGGAAATCCCGAGCAGGCCTTTGGTCTGTCCACTCCGAGGCTTGCTCTTACAGTTACAGTGCCGGAGTTATAGCACCGGAGCAGCTGACCTTTCCCTGTTTAGTGTTAACACAGTATCAATTCTTTCACGTTTTCAGCATATGCAAGCTATAGCATACTTTTTCTTAGTAGTGGCAAAATTATGTTGTATTTAAAAGAACCTACCAAATTGTGTGTGTGTTTGTATGCATGTACATGTAGCCATGTATGTGTATTTCCAGTGTCTGCACACACATATGGACATGGACTTTCAGTGTGTGTGCACATGTGTGTGGATAGTATGCACTTTATCTCTGCCATTCTTTCAAATTCACTTATAACCTCCATCTCTGCCACATCCAAGGGGACTTTGAAAACTGACAAACTCATTTAAGGCAAACACCCCTCTGAAATGTGTCGTATACAGTGCAATTTAGTCCCATTCCAAAGAGAACCATCCCAGAACACCAACATTAGCTTTCTTGTTGTTTCAGAATATTAGAATTGGTTTTAGTAATAGACAGTTTTGTCAGCAACTTTCCAAGATTGTCTCAGGCAAAACTTACATAGACATCGGTAACACAGAGGGTCCCAGGAAAACCTACTTAGCCCTTCATGTGCTCCTAATGTCTGAGCTCTTCCTTGTAAACAAACTTTAAACACACCAGCCTAAGATGTGTGTGGAGTATCACGTCTGTGCTTGTCCATACACAGCTACCCAACCAGACCTACATGGTCCCCTAAAAGAGCAAATCCTAGCCTATCTGTGTTTGAGCTGGAGCTTGGAGGATGACTAGGTTGACTCTGATCTGAAGGTGCCTTCTCTGAGGAAACAGGAAGAGTACCAGGGACTTGGGGAAAGGGACACTTGCTAAGAACATGGCAGAACAGTGTAGATCACAGCTGTCAGGTAAGGCTGGAAGGACCACGTTAGTACCTTCCTGTTGCTTGTGCATGAATGAATTCCCTAGGATGCAGGCCCTCACTGCTGCCTTTACAGTGGCTGAGACTGTTTACCACAGGGGCTCCCTGGGATCTTTCATGCAGTGGGTTGCTCAGGCATCTGGTGCCACTCGAGATGCTGGTGCTGGAAGCCAGTGGTTGCATCACTGCTATTCTACAAGGAGTCTTTTAGGGTAATCTGCCTCTACAGTCAGTGTCCTCTGAGGAACTCCCTGGTCTGAAGAATAGAAATTTCCATCAATGTTTCCATGGTTTGCTAATCTTGCTGAAAACAAATAATTTTTTAAAAAAATAAACAAAAGCAATTTCACAAATAAGGGCTTAAAATGGAAATACAAATGCTACCCAACTGAGATTGCTTTCGAGATCTGTAATCCTCACTATCTGACGCCATTGAGCAGATGCAATTCCACTCAAGGGCCCTGGAGACTTAGGGGCCTTTTTTCAGTCTTCACAGCTCCCCTGGTCTACAATGGGCCTTGTCTATCATTCTCCAGGGTTAGTTCACAGATTGGCCAGGGGAACTGGGTGAGGAAAAGCCCATTTCAAACCTATGCAACTGTAAATTTGTAAAATTCTGCCAGTCGCCTGATACTTTTTTCCCCCAGATTTGAGGGTTTTGTTTGTTGTTGTTGTTTTGTTTTGTTTGGAGGTTGGTTGATTTTTTTTGTCTTTGTGCATGTGCACGTGTGTGTGTGTGGGGGGGGGGTTGACCTTATAACTTGACTTAAGCAGATGTTGTTGCTGTTGACTGGTGTTGAGGGGGAGCCCTCTGAGTAAGTGGGTCAGTCAGGATAGCTAAGCTTACTGCACTTCCTCCTTTGTTTGTTTTATGGAGGAAAGCTGAGTTAACTCTTCAGGTGTAAGTACTTAGGGAAAGGAGAGACAGGGAGGGACTCCCTGCATGAACATTTATAACATGACGGATATTACAGCAGGGGCTTCTCCCAGCCTGCTTCTTCGTATGACAGGTATTTGCTCGTCAATTCTAAATCAGAGCCTTGTGGCTCTGACTGTTTCCAGGTCAGTCCACTGGAAAAAGTAGAGGTAGAGGGGGTAGATGAGGGCCAGATTCATGTGTCTTCACCACTGCAGTCTTAGGGGTCCAAGGTGCAGGTACCCTGTCTCCATGGCTCACTTAACACCCATAGCTTCTCCCCATGCCTAGCATGAGGTAACTGCACAGTGGGTAGCTTGTTAGGTGTCACTTTGTTCCTGTTACAATCCAAATACCCCTTGTTTGGGACCAGTAGAGTATATCCATAGTCTTTCTAGAGTATCCGAACAGCCATTGTCTTCGTAAGGAGGCATGCAGCCAGGAGTTGTTGCAACATTTTAAATTGAATGCGTGTTGTGGCCTTGTTTGCACTGCTGGGAGCTTTTGTTTGGGCACCTTTTGACTATGGTTAATGCATTAGATGTTAAAAAGCTAGTGCTACTGATTAACATAGCTACCCACAAAAGCCCGAGCAGAGAAAATGTTGTTTGAAAGCAAAGGCTTCTGTCACAAGTATGGGTTTGACCAGGGGTTGAATGATAGGGATTAAGTAGGGGATTAGGAGACATGGCTGAACACACTGAATCTGCAGTGTTGTGTGTACTAAAGCACATCTCTTCTGCCAACTGTCCCAACACCACAGGCCTCAGTCTTGGCAACAGTCAGAATGTTCTAGAACAAAGGTTAAAGGCCCATTCCTCTGAGTACAGACAGCCCAACACAATTCTCATGGCTCTCTAGCTCACACATCTCCACCCATCTCCACTTTTATGCAGCACACAGACCGTAGATACCTTTCTTGTGCAAACCAAATTTGCCTGGTTTACATACATGCACATACACAGAATATGATCACATTTCACTTATATTCATATTCGCAATGCATTTGTGGGTGACGAAAATGGACAAATCGATGCTATTGTAAAAACTATATCTTCCAGTAATAACACTAAGAGGAAACACACTAGAGTAATTCGAATCAATGCAGAGGGATCATTGGATAAAATTCAACACTTGTTCACAAGAAGTTACAAAGAAGTAGCGCAATACAGATGGAAGTAGCTTCTCCTACCTCGTGAAGGATGCTTAGGAAAAGCTGAGAGGAAGAGAAGCCTTTCAATTAAAGCGAAGGAGGAGATGAAGATTCCTGCCAGCGCTGCCCATGTTTACTGCTAATACTGGATGGAAGTCAACTCAGTACATCAAAGCAAAGAAGAAGGTGTAAGAATGCGGCAGTTGGGAATAGCGCATTCAAGAGGCTACCCCATCTCAAAAGCTGGAAACTACTAGTTAATGGCCGTTCGTTAGATGCCCTGTGTCAGTCTGTATTGCCGTCTCTGGTGAATGGGGACATGCTGAACCTCAACAGGTCACAGTTTGCAAGGGTTTTTTTAAATAAATGACTTCTTGATTATTCCCATTTGACCCCTAGAAGCTTTATCTTTGTTTCTTTTGACTGTTTGAAGACTTATTCAGTACACCCCAAGCGGATGGGTACCATTGTGACATTATCATGAGTCACTCATTGAGCTGTGGTTTGTCTTCTGGTGCCTGGACCACATTAGTGTCATGTTTGACTTAGGAAGGGAGGGCTGTGAGGGCCGACGCTTGCCAAGCATCTGCTGATAAACAGCAAGTTTGCACTGCTCGGCTGGAACTAGAGGAATGAGAAACAGACTGGCACTATCTGAGTCTCCAGCTCTATGTAGGAGATGCCTGTGCACACAGATCAACGAGCATTGTTTCTTTCCAATGGTCTACACAGTGGGAGCATGCAGAAGAAGTAATCTTTTAAAGGAAGTGTAAGCACAGGCTGGATTACAGAGAAGACGACAGCCTTGGCAGAGATGCGGAGGCCTGAGGTCGCCGCATTTCCTATAGCTCTTGATGGTAGTACCAGTGTGCAGCACTCAAGGCGCTACAGTACAGTTCGCGAGCTTCGGGCAAGGGGCTGGAGGTTGAAATACACAAACACACACAGACAGACAGACACACGGAGTCTAATCACTGTTACAAAGCCCTTTATTTCATAGCATCATGGCTTAAATACCCAGCAGTCAAGTGGGCCAAGAGGCGAAAACCCCATCATCTGATCCTCAAAGCACAACTTTTAGTAACTTCAATCAGAAGGCTCTAGCACGGAAGAGCAGCTAAGGCCAGGACTCCAATTGGTCCCAACACCAGTGAGCGCACTGGACAAGAGGACAGGAAGGACTGGGACACAGTTGAGCAGACGCTTTGAAATATCTTGTGTTATACTCCACTGTTAATGTAAAGCCACAGAGATGTATAAATACTGACACCAATGCCTGCCATGTACCGAGCCAATCCATGCTTTATGCATTGCTCTCTCTCTCTCTCTCTCTCTCTCTCTCTCTCTCTCTCTCTCTCTCTCT
>NC_022021.1:47119307-47151092 GCF_000317375.1 Microtus ochrogaster
TGTGTGTGTGTGTGTGTGTGTGTGTGCATTTAGACTTTCCACTGCTAGTATCCCTGTGGGTGCTGATAGGTTTTCTTTCCCACTGAAGAAACCTAACATGTCTCTCTGCTAACATTTTTAATGTTGCAGTTGGACATGTATTAAAACACTTTGTTCTGCAACCAAGTGCTGAGATATGTTCTAAGATAACAAAACAGTTTTACTGCAGGACAGCAAAAACAAAGAAGTGCTTGCATCTCTAGTCCTGAGAAACATTCTAAGATAACAAAACCGTCTACTGCGGGACAGCAAGGAACTGCTTTTACCTCTAGTCACACTAGCTAAGAAGGTTTTTTAAAAAAAAAATTAGACGTGAATATTTGTGAGAAACATTAAGAAAATTTAGAGGCACTTACACCATATTTTGGGACAGCATATATTTTTTTTCTTCACCACCCTGTGAAAATTTTGTCTGAATGGACAGCATTGAAACAAACAAACCAAAACGGTTGAGTACAGTTGCTTAAATTTCACAGTGTTTTTCTAGAAGAGAGAATAGATCAAAATGTTATCCATAATCAGAACACTATGAATTTCAACTGGGACCTTTTCCATAGGCCTAAAGGATGACTTAGAAGTAAAGCATACACCTACCTTTTTAAAAACACATTCTAGAACAGGAGAGTCCTACCCATATTACCAGATGTAGATAATATTAAATGAGTGATCTATCAGCTTTACAGACTTTATGCATTAATATACGAAACTGTGTGTGTGTGTAAGAGACAGTGTGTGTGTGTGTGTGTGTGTGTGTGTAGAACAAAGATAAGAAAGTCTTATACACCTGAAAAATCAGAACATATTTACTGTAAGCATTATGATAGTTATCTGTGACTAAAATATGGATTTGGAAGGAATTTCCTTAATTATTTAACCACTACTTTATATGTTAAAAATGCAGGATAGAAAGATTTCCAAGTCATGCTTTAACAAAAAAATCCATCGTGTAGAATAGCGTCTAAACATTAATTTGAACAATTATCCTACAGGAAATGTCAGGATCAATAAGCTGCTCTATATCATCACATATGTAAAGGGTTTTAACGTCTGGAAATGCTTAGTGTAGAAATTTGAGCGAAGCATCCTGAGCATCTTAAGTAAGATGCTTCCTCCGTGGGAAAGCAGCTGCAGCAAATATGGCAGCTGGCATCAGTTCGGTGAAGAAAGCAGGTGATTGCAGGGATCTTGTTGACTCACACAACAGGGCAAAGACTGAGGAGCCCTCATGTCTGCCTATCTGACTTTCCTTCTGAATATTGCATCAATAGAATTAAGCATCTGTTTCCTTGTGTGCAGGTTTGAATGCAAAGTGTTCCCCATAGGCTCTTGTATTTGAACCTTGACCCTAGGTGGTAGTGCCTTTTGGGGAGGTTGTTGAACTTCTCAGAGACAGAACTTTGCTGGAGAAAGCATTACCAAGGTCTAGCTTTAAGGTTTTGCAGCCCTGCCTCACTTCCTCTTCTCTGTCTCTCTCTGCTTCCTGTGTAGGGATGAACTGTGATCTCTCTGTTTCCCTCAATGCCCACTGGACTTACACTCTGGCTCTCATGCCTTTCCTGCCGTGGAGGACTTTGTCTCCTCTGGAACTTCAAGCTCAGATTAAACCCATTGCACCTCTAAGTTACTTTGGGTCACAGTATTCTGTCACAGCAGCAGAGAGGTAACTAATACAGTAAAGTACCACACGGGTAGGCATGGAGAGAGAACCACAGAGGGTGGCAGAAATGCTGCAGGACAAATGAAAACAAATGAAAGTAAATTCAAAACAGATGCAAAGAATCTGCTGCAACAAAAAGAAATAACAATTTAATGCATCAATAGTATCATCAGTAAGTGTTCCCTCTTGGTTCAAAGACACCCACCCCTTGGATACCAAAATCCAAAGATGCCTGCATCTCTGAAATGAAATAGCACAGTGTCTGCGAATAACTTGTGCATATCTTCCTGTATGCTTTAAAGTCTCTAGGTTGATTACAGTACCTCATCCATTGTAAATGCTCCATAAACACTTGCACCTTGTTGTCTGAGGATTAATGACAAGAACAAAGGCTGTGCGTTATATGCTATGATGAGTGTTAATTTTAAAATCCATTCAGTCTGCAGAGTGGAACTTGTGGCTCTGAAAGAACAGCTGGAAAGAATAAGTTCAACCCCAACATAGCCACAAAGTCCTAAGGTGGAGAGAAAGGATTGCACATCTTAGAAACAACCCCATCAAAAATGCTCAGGTTGTTCTGTTATGATGTTCTCCCTTCTTGCTGGCAGACCATAGTTTTCTCTAATCTCACAGAGAATAGCCAGGCATGACGTGGAGAGGGAGCCCCGTGCAGGACAGTGGTCTTGGAATTAACCATGGCTCTCTGTGGTGACTGGGTAATCGGGATGGGCCGCTCTCACACTTCAGTGTTCCCATTTGGATCCCTGTGTGGACATTCCCCACAGCCTGAGTTTTATAGAAATCAGATCCCTAATGCTTTTATCCTTATGGGATAAAATTAATCATTTTCCTCAACTCTTTTGATAGCTTACTACTTCAATTAAAGAAACCTGTTTTCTGAGATGGAGACTTGAAAGTTTCTCAAGATGCCAAAGATGAGGTTTTTCCATTAGTTTTTGTTGTTGTTGTTAGCATCAATCATGGCAATGTTCAGGCAGAACTAACACTCAAGGCAAATAAAATGTTGACTGTAGCCCACTTTGGCTGTTGGGATTGAAAAAGACTGTAGCACTTTAACATGAAAACAGGTCTGCCTGCTAAGTACAGACTCCTTGGAGAAGTCCTGCACGGGGTTCTCTGGAGTTTTCATTACTACAATATCAAATGCTTCCTCCATCTTGACTAGCATGTGTACAATCACACTCACATATGTTCCCAGAATATTTATATATACAAATAAATTATATATATATTATCTATAATATCTTATATATTATATATACATATATCATCTAAACATAGTATATATAACATAATATTATATAGCAACAATGAAACATAATATATAAAACTTTCTTTTTATTTATTCTTTGTGTCTTTCACATCATGCGTCTCCATCCCATTAATTTTCCCAACCCTTCGTATCAGTCATCTGCCCATGCAACAACCCCCCTCCAAAATAAAATAGAATAAAGTTTAAGAGAAAATAAAGAAAAGAAAAAAATCAGTCTCATCATGGAAACTGTAGTAGGACACAGTGAGTCATGCAGTAACTCCTTTAGTGTATACATCTTTATTTGCAAATGTTCATTGCAAAGAGTCATCGGTCTGGTTCGAGGCTTCTGGTGGCTACACTATCAGTGCTGGGCCCTCACTGGGACTCTTCTTGGATATCCTGTTGTTGCTCTGTATAGTGGAAATATTGCTGCTTTGGGTCTGCAGGACCGGCCCCTTATTTGCTCCAGCAGATCACAGATGGGGTGAATGGTGGGGTGGACCAACTCATAACCCTGATTCTAAACCTGGGTAGTTGGTCAGCCAGCCAGCTCTCCCTTGTCCTCACCACCAGGGAGAGCTCTTCAGCATTACCCAACCATAACCCTATCCCCTTGAAGCAATGAGCAAGAGAAGGGGTGGGGCCCCTTCTCCTGCTTTCAGGGAGAATTCTACTGCTTTGCGCAGGCAAGGAATAGGGGCCACTCTTCAAAGTGTCTTCATCATTTCCCATAAATGATGAAAGAGAGATATATGATGGACCAATTCCTGAAAAGCATGGGCTTTTATTTTCTTGAGTGTTGTTGCAGAAAGTACCACTTGGGCAATATTACTTGGGCTTTTAGTTTGAAAAATATGAAAGTTTAAGGCTATGTATTTAGATCATTCTCTGTAGGTCCTGACAGGAAACACTGCCAAAGCAATAGAATTCTAATTTATCAATGTCATTTATAAAAATGAAGTCATTTGAATATTCTTACTTAAAATGAACATAATTTCCCATTGTAAAGCTTCCAAAAGGACAAAAATAAATGCAATTCCATGGGATTTTTAAGTGGAGAAATACGTTGATTTTAAAGTATGTTCTCAGTTTCCCAAATAATTTAATCTAACATAGAGCATCAAACAAAAGCTCTAAATGTCTCCCAACAGTGAAATGAAATGAACCAAGGACTTGACCTTAGCTGTCAAGCTAAGATGCCTCACTCATGATGTGAAGCTTTCAGAATAAACAATCCTATTGCTCTCTCTTAGCATGGGAAATCTTATTTGAGTTATGGCCCTGTAAGAAGACAGCTTTATGCAAACCCAGATGAATCAATTTCTACTCCATGATCCCATCACAGATAGAGTGCAATGATTCTCAGAGGACCATAGGTGAAACTTAAGTGTAAGCTTGCTTTCCCAGCTAGATAAATACAGTCTGCTATACGGACCCCTTGTGGGAATCCTGTGTTACTGTGATGACCTACAGTTCCTGAGGATAGCTGCTTCTCTCGTCACCATGCCTGGAGAACACCCGATAGTTCCATACGATGTGTGATGTGTCTACTTCCGGCAGAACTAAGACATCATATACACCAGGCAGTCTGCTGTTTGGCATACACTCCTTGTTGTACTTGACAACGACGCATCCCAACTATGTTGTTCTTCTTAGGATGTTTCACTCCTGTTTTACAAGGGAGGCAGCTGAGGGACTATTGAGGTTATAGTGGAATAGAGCACCAGACAGACGGAAAGCTGCTAGGCTCTCCTGCTTGGCGCAGGTAAACTTGGGAGTGAACAAAATTTCAGAGGAAAGTCTGACCAATCTTCCTTCTGGAAAGACTGAAGCGCCCAGCACTCATTGGGAAGTCGTGAAGGAGGAGGAGATTTTCAGATGGTTTTCCTCATCAGAGTGTGGAGCTGATAGACCAGGAATTTTAGGAAGAAATGGCTCAAATTCTCAATTATTGAATTGTAGATACATTCAGTAGAAGGCACTAGCTTCTGTCAGCCTCAGCCTAAAGGGCCATACTCCCGATTTTTGTTTGAGCCAATGAAACCAACGGTGGAACCAGCCCCACAACAGCATCACTGGCCCCTTAGCGAACTTATCTTGTTTTATTATTTTTATCGAGCTCTATATTTTTCTCTGCTCCCCTCCCTACCTTTTTCCCTCCACTTCAACCCTCTCCCAAGGTCCCCATGCTTCCTATTTACTCAGGAGAATTTGTCTTTTTCTACTTTCCATGTAGATTAGATCTATGTACGTTTCTCTTAACTTGTTTATCTTAATGTGACATCATGTCTGGTGGCTCTTAGCTGACTTGCTGCAATTATGGTCCTGATTTGTCCCTGAGAGGCATCTCTGAGAACAAATAGCCCCCGTGCCATCTCTGTTATTTCTTTTTAAGAATCCCACATATCTTGGTATAAGCCAGAGTCTCTTGGTCTTTCTGCCCGGCCATGTCCCTTCCTGTCTCTTTGGGATAAAAGGCACGTGACTCCCAAATACTGGGATTCGAGGTGTGAGACACGGGTGCCTGGCTCTGTTTCTCTTTTAGAATGGATCAATCTTGTGTAGCCCAGGGTGGCCTGGAACTCAGAGAAATCCAGCTATCTGCCTTCTGAGTGCTGGGATTAAAGGTGTGTGCCACCACTCCCTGGTCTCTATGGCTAACTAGTGGCTTAGCTCCACACTCTGATCCTCAGGCAAGCTTCATTTGTCAGAAACAAACAAAATATCACTACATTTTCTGTCAAGAAACTACATAGTTTTTGTTTTGATCCAGGCTTGTCTATTTCCTTACAACATTCTGAGATGATGGTTCCCATGTATTCTTTGAAAAACAAGATCCTCGAGAATCCTGTCAAAGCCTCATCTTATCAACACAGCCTCACGTCATCTCTTATCATTCAAAAGCCCTCAAAACGCCACATAAGAAAGGTTAAAATTTGTGCCGGCTCTCAAGTGGATGTAACATAGTAAACATTTTCTTGGAAAGAACATAGTCATTCAAAGAAAAGAAGGGCATCCGAGCTCAAGGTCACCAATGACTTCCCTCAAGGGCAGGTGTTCCTTTTACCCAAAGGGACTTTCTCATCTCATTGCAAGACATTTGCCAGAAGAAAAATAAACGTCTGCATCTTTGACTTTCACTCCTAGAAATGAAGAATTTGAAGGCATTTTAGTGAGCGAATAAAGTAGATAGATAGATCTTCTCACTTGAGATGTAAGTGTGCAGAGGCAAAGGCACCCACAAATCACACCCTGAGCAATAAAGAAGAATTCCAGCAGACCGCTGATTTGCTTATTCTCTTAGTCTGTCTGCAGCAGTACTACAGAACAGTGTCTAAAGCATTGTGGGAGAAGGAAAAGCAGCTTGCTGTTATGTGAATACATATATATTCTACTGCACACAGATGTGCGCACACACATGCACACGCAGACCCTACATCCTTTTTATGTTCTTATTTGCTATTCTACATCTGGAAGAATCCAGACTCCCGGTAGAAAGTGGATGGCATGCTGAGGGACTAGGCTTGCTCACTCCCTCTTTTGGGCCACTGTACTGCCCATCACTCCCAAGTTTTACCATGGAAGTCGCTGAGGTGTGAGGCTCCATTCAGCCCCCTCTTAAATAACTGTGAAACTCATTACTCCTGGGCTGTGACATGGAAACTCACAGTTTCCTGAGACATCCTTACAGATGGGTGATGCAGTAAAGACCTAGGAGGGCTAGCGTGATGTGGGTGATGCAATAAAGACCTAGGAGGGTTAGCGTGGTGTGGGTGATGCAGTAAAGACCTAGGAGGGCTAGCATGGTGTGTGCTGTATGTTGTCTTGCAACTGTACAAAAATATTTTATTACACCTAAGAGTTTTCTGGTGGAATCCTTAGAGCCTTCTAACTGTAAGATAATTTCATCACCACCCCTCCTTCGTTGTTTCCTCTTTTATTCCTTTTTCTTGTCTTACGGCTCTACCTAAGACGTCAACCACAAAACTGAATGAGAGAAATCAGAGAGGGTGTTCTTTTCTCCTTCCTCGTTTGAAAGCAAGTATCTTCTGTTCCCCCTGTTTAGTATGCCGTTGACTATAAATTTGTTGTGGAAATAAGTGTGGAATTGGGACTCGAGGAAGAGGCAAATGGGAGTGTGTGGGGGTGGGAAGGTTGGAGAAATTGCTAATTCACACTTTTTTCAAAAGTGCCATCATGAGACTAACACTTCATGTGTTAATTTTGAATTATTCATCCTATGAGTCGTCATAAAGAATAGTGCTACCCAGAGGGACTCTAAGGAAATGTCGCTGCTGTGAGCGGCAGGGAAGTGTGGGTGTTTTCCGGCATAGAATCATTCACTTTCGCCCCAATACAATTTTCACATTGTCTTTGTCTTCCATTGAGCTTCTCTGGCAAGTAGCCGTGTAGCAAGAATGCAGGAGCAGCCTTTACATCGCCAGTGTTTGCTACTAGTGGGCACTGGGTTTAGCGTCAGAGTTGACCGTTTAGATGTTCTTTCATGTTCTGAGCCTCACATAAAGCCATGCACTTCGGTGTGTGGAGCCGTTGTCTAAAACCAAGACTTGGCTTGTAAAGCCGTCTAGGTACTGGGAGACCAGCATGCCTGAGCCCTCAGCTGGCATAAGAGGAGCTCCTACTGTCTAATGACATCAGGAGGATTATACAGGGATAAAGGCTTGCTTGATATTTTTTGGATAGGCCCTTCCTTCTGCTCTGTGATTTCCTAGGTCTTCTTCACCTCTGCCAGCGCTCTTAGCGGCTGTTTGCTCATCTTCACCCGTGTGAAATGGCTGGAGGGAGGAGCTGTCTGTATCTCCCTACTTTTTGACTTGGTGGGTTAGTTGGTTTTGCTTGTTGTTTTTGTTGTTGCTTTGTTTGGCTTTGTTTTCCTGTGCATGTCTCCTTTTTCTGGCTGCAGCCACGTTGGCATCCCCAGATCCCATCTCTATCTCTTCCATTTCTTTCCAGGTCTGAACCCGAGACTCTTTTCCATTCCCTGGGCCCCTAGCTAGGAACACCTGCAGGGCTGTTCCGTCCTCCTGAGGGTCCTCCCATTTACCACCAACAGGCAGTCTTCACCCTCTCACTGACGGGTGGCTGGCATGTCAAACATTGCTGCTTCATATGGCTTTGGGCAGTTTTGACAAAAGAGTTAATTTCCATTGCTGTATCTTGGTGGTGAGCAGGCCACTCTGCGATCATGTTAGTCCAAATCAATGACTTTCCCTGTTTGCCCAGCATCCTAGGTACCACTAAACTAATTCTCAGTGCTTCCTTTTAATCTTTTCTTTGTGGTCTCAGGTCCATTGGCCTGCATAAGCTCCCACGCGTGGTCACTTTGTTAACACGATTGAGTGTCCTTTTCCTTTATGGAGGCTAGCTCTCTGTCTCTGCATGCCATGTTAAGTTATTGAAAGAGAACTTGATAAACGCACACAGAAACCACAAGTATTCCGAACGCGCATGAATTGGTTTGTATATGCAGCGATTGATGGGATGGCTGTAAGGATGCTTCCCCCGCATTGTGCTGAGCATATGGCGTGAAAATTCCTCTTGGATCATCTCCATCTCTCTCCTTTCCTTTTCATCTGTAAACTGGTTTAGATTTTTCAAAGGAAAAATAAACAGCAAAACAGGAGGCTCCACATAACCATCTGAATTGGCTCCCCAAATTTATTCGAACTCATCTTGAATAGGCTTATCCCAACCATGTTCAGCGTGATTTAGCCATTCGCCAAGCAAATTCTGTAACAGTGTTCAAAACTGGTGATGCAAGATAAAGAGGAAAAAGTTCTTTCTTCCCTGAAAACTTGTAGTGTATTAATAAAGGCAGAATTTAGACAGGCAATTAAGGACTAGCGAAACACATGCCTTGTTTCTCTCACACGAGCTGGAAGTGATGAGTGATGACCATCTTCTCCTGAAAAAGAAGAGAGATGGGCGCAGCGAATGGACTCAGGAGGCTGCACTCACAGGCCCTAGCAGAAAAGGGAGCAGGGGCGCAGCCGAGTGTCTCACAGATTTCTGGATTAAAATGTTATATAGGTGGTTTTACCCTTGATGACTGAGATAGAGAATCCATGGGGAGCACATTCGGAGGAATTTCTTAAAATTGCCTTAGTCATTATTCTTATCTATTAATTTCGACCAGAATAGTAAGACTGGTGTGTGTCAAATAATAGTTACTAACTCCTTAAAATAGTTTTTTTAAGCAGTCAGCATTTCTCTCTTGTTCAATATTGTGCTAGTCATTCACAATTCCTTTAAATTTGGGTAGTGTTTGTCACAGTAAACTGTAGAAAACAGATTCAGTTAAGCCATCTAAGAGACCACAACTGAATTGAATTAGTGGCTAACTTGGGGAATTAAGGGAAAACAGATTGGTCTCACTGTTTCCTAGGCTTTCATAATTAGATAATTCACACAAAATGCAAGCATGATCCAGCCTCAGAGGTGGGTGAGCTGAGTTTTGAGTTACATGTTAAACTCTTGAGGAGATACAAACATGGAGACAGATGCCTTGTTAGAGACTTAGATACAATGAACCCAAATTGAGCAGCTAAACTCACTGCTAGGTATGTGTGTCATATGCCAGCCCGGACACTGGAGCCTACTTTCCAATGCCAAGTACCAGCCACAGATTTCAAAGGTTGGATATCTTCAGATGCAAAGCTATGGATTTCGAGTAGTCTCGTGGGTATAAAGCCGTAATTATTCTATAATCAATGTTGAAGCTATTGGTGCTTAAAAACTACACTGTTCACAAGTCAACCCCTCAGATGCTTTTTTGAGCATATGTTGTTATCAAGGCATCTCTGCTGCACACTTGCTCATCCAAGCTGACATGGGGTACCAGACAATAGTATTGTATGATTCTTGTGGTACCATACACAATGGGCATGGAAGGGTTAAGATAGGAGTTTATGCCTCATCTATCCGATAGCCTCTATGCCAAGTACAAGAGAAAGCAGGCCTCTGCTGCCTCACCTCCTCACCCAGGTGGGTTTATAGAATTTGAAGGAGCTATTTTTTTTCATGTAGGAGGAAGCATCCAAAATTTTACTATCCCCAGAGAAAAATGAAGGCATCTATTTTTCTAGTTTTGTGGGAGTGAGGTTAGTGTGAACTGATAGGAATGGTTATGGGTATTAAGTCAGAGAAACACAGATAATGGCTTTACACAGTCTGTGTTAAATTCCTCTTGTATTACAAGCCTATGTCCTGCGTATTTCTCACTGCAGAAAAGGAAGAGAGTGATAAGAGTGCTTAGGATAATGAGAACAATGGTGAGATGGGAGTAGATTAGCCTTTCAGGTTAAGCTACTGTCACCAGCACACAAAGGTGTCCTTTTCTAGAAACTCACTAATTCTATATTGGGGAGATTGGTTTTCCAATCCTTAAGCCAGAAACACACAAAAAAATAAGAACCAGGTTTCAGTGTTTTCAGTGAAAATCTAAATGGATCAAGGCTGACAGAGATGGACATATCCAGAAAAGAGTTAACATAGCCCCCAACCCAGACTTTGAGGTTAGAGGGCCCTGCTTCCCACTTGACAATTGGCTGGCATTTAGAAATTGTATTCAGGAATTTCCAGGCTGATAAGAAAAGTTGGCTCTGTGTGCCCAACGTATTTATGGAAACAATGCAGAAAGGAATGAATCAAAAATTCCCTAAAATGTAGAAGGGAGATGAAATAAAAAATAAGACATAGTAGATGAAATAGTCAAAGTTTAACTAGGAGATCATATCCATAGGATAGAAATTCTGACAAGAAAGAAGGTGGGGACAGAGACCACATAACAAAGCCATCAATGAAATTTCTAAAACAAGAAAAAAATTAATTTATTATTTAATAGAGTTTCAAAAATAGCCCAAAACAGGTAGCTGATCAGCTAATGTGGCACTTCTCAACTGTGTCAGTGGGAGATAAGAGCAGAGGAAGTATCCCTCTCTGAAAAAAATTTATTCTCGACCTAAAATCTCTACCAATATCTCAATGCATGTAGATTGTTTACATATAGTTTGACACATGGAGATGTTTTATGAGGGTAACGAAGAGTGCCCTTTGTCTTGAAGGCGTCCTTACTTAAGAATGCGACTATGGGATTTATTCCAAGAAAAAGGAAGCCATCTAAGGGAAATGATGGCTTTCCCAACAAGAAATAAAAAACAGAAAGGAAAGGAAAGTCTAGCACAGAATTGCAGCACATCAAGCACAGCGAAGCTTGCTTTTCTATTGGTTTCTCTCTGAGACTTACGTACATGAGTACACGTCTTTATCTAATGTCCCCCAAATTTCCTCTCCTTCCAATCTTCCCCTTTCTCCCCACATTTTCCTCCAAGTTTCATGCACTCCTTTCTTTAGAAAGCCTACTGTGTTCACTTAGTGTGGACTTTGCTCCATAACTGTAGGTATAGGACCATCTGCAGGAACGTGGGTAGCTCCTCACAGGTCACATCCCTGAATTAGCCTGAGTCCTCCCAGCAGCCATCAACTGCCAATAGTTGCTCAAGAGTAGGATTTCATTAGCCTCTCCATCATCCATGCTGGGACTCTGGCTGGCTTGATCTTATACAGGTCTTGTACGCTCAGCCACAGCCACTGTGACTTCATGCGTGCAATGCTGCTGCTGTGTCCTGAAAACGGCTCAGCTCTTGCTTTATATTTGATTTAACACTGATTTAAAATTTTACAGAGTGGTCAGAAGTTGGTGCATTACACTGTTAGTTTTCCCTAGTGAAACAACCTTTACTGGCAGCTGGAGGAACTGTGGCACAGAGCTGCCTCAAGGGTCAACTATTTACCCCTCATTCATTACCCTTAGTATTTACCGCGAAGTACCAGGCACATTTCTATCACCTGTGTCCTTTTTACATGTCACCCAGCCAGTGTGTCTCACTTTATAGATGTCTTCAAATCTCCTCTCTCCTGAGCTCCAAACCCTCCACCCTGTGGTTACATGTGGGCACGGGAGAATGGAGGAGAAACTGAGAAGTGTCATGGGGGAATAAAAGGGGGAATCCTACAGGCTGCACATCCTCCCTGTGCCGCAAGGACACTCCCTTACTCCAATGCTGTGGAGCTTCTCCCAAGGCTGCTAGTATTCATTAATCTCACACTAAATCATCTGGGGTCTAAGGAGCATATTCTAAGGTTTTTATAAAATAGCTAAACTAACCCCGAGATAAGCAGCATTGCGAGGAACTTATTAAGAAGAGGGAAGATGCCATTTTAGGTGTTTACCATGTTTACACGCACGATTTTATTGATTTTCTCAATTTCGTTGTTTATACAGGAGAAACCATGGGTTTCTTTGGAAGGTGACTTGGAAGCTAAGTGTCTGTTAAGGGACAGTTTAACATAAATATGGTTTTGATTTTGTGAAGCAGCTTTGAGTGTCTTAGGCCCCACAGAAGACCATGGCACAGCCTGAAAGGAGTCCCCTCCCCCCGCACGCCCCCTAGCTGACTGGACATGCTTGCTTCCTCTCCTCCAGGAGTACCAGCCCTGTAACACTAACGCGTGCCCAGAGCTGAAGAAGACCACGCCGTGGACGCCCTGGACACCTGTGAACATCTCGGACAACGGTGGTCACTATGAGCAGCGCTTCCGATACACTTGTAAAGCCCGCCTGCCGGATCCCAACCTGCTGGAAGTGGGGAGGCAGAGGATTGAAATGCGGTACTGTTCCAGTGATGGTACCAGCGGCTGCTCCACAGATGGTAAGGGGCTCCTGTGGGGACTGGCAACTTCATGGAACACCTTTGAAATGGAGAACTAGAGGGAGCCCCTGTTCAAATAATGTTGTGCCTGTGGTTGATCCAAAATAGTTTCTGTGAAATTTATTTAATATTGGAGAATATGATGAAAAAAGTAGCTGTCAGAAAAATTATAGCTGAGAAGTAGACTTTCCCCTTTCGAAAACCCTAAAGTAGACAGGCAATGGTAGCACGGGCCTTTAATTCCAGCACTCAGGAGTCAGATCTTCAAGAGTTCAAGGCCAGCCTGGTCTACAGAGTGAGTTCCAGGATAGCCAAGGCTGTTACACTGAGAAACCCTGTCTTGTGGGTACAGGGGTGGGGTGGGGTGGGTGGGGGTGGGGAGACTAAAGTAGACAAAGACGGTAGAAGCACATTTGTTTACTTATACCATGCAGTGGCTTTTCTGTTAAATAGCACATTGGATCCATCTCTGCTAATACTGCTTTGCCTTAGTGGTTTTGTGAATGCTTTGAATGTGGCTGTGGAGAGCCAGGCCAGTCCAGCCCTGCACTCTGCCTGTCTTGGACACTGCCCATGGTGGCACTTCTGGCAGATCTGTCCCTGGACTTCCTGCAGGATTTTTCCCTGGACTTCCTGCAGAAATGGTTGAGTTTTTTTCTCCAAATTACATTATTTGCTTTCTTCTTTGTTTTTTAAAAAATGCTTTTATATAACTGCACAAAATTTATTCTAGTTCTCAAAAGACAAGAGGCCCTCACAGACAAATAAATGCCCAGGGGATGGCCTCATGAGAAAGACAGTCACATCTATGTCGGAATACTCACGAGCCTCTCTCAGCACTCTGTGATTGTGATCTTTCTTGATTCTCCCATGAGTGCTGCTGTTCATGGACTGATGTGCAGATGCAGGGAGGGTCAGATCAGTGGCATTTATAGAGGACTTGGTGGGTTTCTCCTGTCCCAGTCAGTCCTAAAGGGTGGACTGCAGTGCTCTCAAGCCACAGGTCCCCATGCCTTCTCTGGGAGCAGGGAGCGTGCCTGGAGACATGAAGAGTAACCATTCTTATCAAACACTATTCACTTCCAAAGCACCCCTCCTCATCGTCTGTATTTGCAGGCTCTGACATGTCTCAGACTGCTGATGCCTACAGTTCAACAACACACAGCCTGTTGTTTTCTACACGGGAGTCTACTCTGATGAAAGGTCTTATGAGCATAAATGTACAATGTAGAACTAAAACCATGACCTGAAAGAGGAGGTGCAGATAACAGTCACCTTGGCTTCTTTTATAAAACCCTGCTGTTGCTCGAAGAAAAGATTGACTTCGAAATTCCAAGGGAAGGGTACTAGGAGGCCCAGATAAAAAGTACACATTCTGAAAAGGTTGATCTTATTAGTTTAATCAAGATTACAAGATAAAATATGAGAATTCGAGATGAATTTCAACTGGGCAATGGTGGCATATGCCTTTATTCTTAGTACGTAGGAGGCAGAGACATGTGGATCTCTGTGAGTTCAAAGCAAGCCTGGTCTACAAAGCGAGTTCCAGGACAAGTTCCAATGCTACAGAGAGAAACTTTGTCTCAAAAAAACAAAAAAACAAAAAAAGAATTTCAAATATTATTTCGTTTTTTCCCCATTATATTCTATATAACATAAGTTCCATGGTACTAATTGCAGAAAGTCTACAAACCCATGGAAACTGAACAGTATTCAACTGAATCACCCCTGAGTCAAGGAAAAAATAAAGGAAGAAGTTAAAAACTTCCTAGAATTCAACAAAAATGATTGCACAACATACCCACACCTGTAAGATACTATGAACTCGGTTCTAAGAGGAAAGTTCACAGCACTAAGTGCCCACATAAAGAAAATGGAGAAAGCTCACACTAGTGACTTAACAGCACACCTGGAGGCTCTAGAACAAAATGAAGCAGACTCACCCAGAAGGAGTAGATGACAGGAAATAACCAAATTGAGGGCTGAAATCAATAAAATAGACACAAAGGAAACAATACAAAGAATCAATGAAGCAAAGAACTGGTTCTTTAAGAAAATCAACGAGATAGATTATATCTCATATAACGTCTTAAATACAGCTGTGTTCTATGAATCTTTCAAAGTCTAAATTGAAAACACATATCCTAAAATATTAATTGTTCATCTTCAACTCACACTTCATTGCTTTCCTTCATTTCACTTGTTGGGTCTGACGACCTTTTCGCCAGTTTACTTCCACCCTTATTCTGCATGAGCCATGACATCTATCTGCTCACTGCCATCAAAGGGAAATATTAAAATTTAAGCATGGTCTATCTTTACAACTGATTTCATTTTCCATCCCAGACATGAATTTTTTATTCTTTCCATTCTGATACATATAAAACCAAAGCCAGAATGTTTTAAATATTAATAGTATATATTATTCATGAAAATTTTTGTTTTAAAAATAATTTTATAAAAATTTATAAATTTTTGTAAAAACACATTTATAAAATGATAGCCTATATTTTATTAACACTGTGAGCATTGCCCATGGTATAAGGAAATGCAAACAGTCTGTTTCGATGGCTTTGAGTTCTCGTGATCATCCTCGCATCGTGTTATTGATGACTTGGAAACTGGAAATTGGACCCCTGTGCTTCTGATCACACAAAAGGAGGCTTAAGAGCCCGTTGTTGTTTGTTTATTGATAACCACAAAACACTGGCTGGTTTCAGAAAGCTGTTCCTAAAGTCTTCTCTCAGAAAATCATCCGCCTGCACTTGACCAAACAAGTTGCTCAGGAATGGCTGTGGGTGTTGGGTGTTCGCTTGCTTGGGAGAGCAATTGCCTACTGCTTCACCAAAGAGCTAGCGAGGCATTGCTGAAAGCCTCACCATTTCTGAGACGATGACTGAATGGGATTACTAGTGTACGTCAGGCTGCATCTTCTTCAAACAAGTGAGTCTGATTAAATAAGTTCAAAATGCTCAGAGCAGGCCCGACATTCAAGGAGTCTTCAAGAACAGTTCACATATTCTTAGAACGCTCACCCACCCTCAGCCATCCCCACTGCAGCCCCCTTCCCTACGGTTCCATTTTGTTAGCAAGCATGCTCACAGCATTCTATGACACATGGCAAGCTTATTCAGGGATGGGATGTGGGCAAGCTCTCTGGAGCAAAGGGTTGTCTCCGTGGCCTGTGATTCGAGTGGGATTAACCCTGATACTTCCACAGCATGAATTCACACCGGAACGGTTAGCTGGAAGGAGACAGGTCTAAGCTGTGTCCCTTTCTCCAGGCGAATGTCCTTTCTGTAGCACCAACGCCATGGTACCTGAGGACAGTTTGCAGTAGAGCTCCTCAGGAAAGTGAGGTGGGGTTTAGAGGCTGTTCTATAGAGATGTCTACAAAACAGAAGAATTTCCAGTGTGGACTTGCTGCTGACTGCAAGCGTGTTAGCACACTCAGATGGAGTGCCATGTACATCCTGTTTAAATACTGCCTGCAGGAAAGGAGCTTGAGGAACCGGAGGCTGCTATTCAGCTACAGCAGGATTTTGGCTTGTGAAGTGTAGAAAGGGTTTGGTCTATTAGGGAAATTCTAGACATAGAGCATACAGCCTATACAGGGAAAAAAAAAAAACTCCTGCAGAATCACATTTTGAGTTTCCTTGGCAGGACTTTCTGGAGACTTTCTACGAGCGGGAAGATACTCTGCCCATACTGTCAATGGGGCCTGGTCAGCCTGGACTTCCTGGTCCCAGTGCAGCCGAGACTGCAGCAGAGGCATTCGGAACCGGAAGCGTGTTTGCAACAACCCAGAACCCAAGTATGGGGGCATGCCATGCCTTGGCCCGTCTCTGGAATTCCAGGAGTGCAACATTTTACCCTGTCCAGGTAAGTGGATCACAATGTGAAAAGACTGGGAAAGCCGTGTGCCTTTAAGAACCGAAAGCCAATGGAGAGCTCTGTTTTTCTCTCTCTGTCTCTCTGTCTCTCTCTCTCTCTCCCTCTGTGAAAAGTGTGTTCTTAAGAAGTGTGTGGGGTGATGGTGGTACCTCTTACCTGTTGTTCACTGGAGAGGATGAATGAAACAGGTACAGCTAAAGAGGCCTAGATTCCTCAACCATCCTAGCTGTCTGGTCCCAAATCATTCCCCCTGCTTTAAAATTTTCCTCAGTCTCTGTTCAGGCACGCAAGCAGCTAGCTTAGGGCTAGCAAGGCTCTCCTCTCATATGGCCTGGTGCAAAGACAAGCACAATATAAAATGAATCCTGTCTATGTTCTTTTGATTTGATAAGAAACCACACATGAAGCACTTTGTGAAGGTTAGTATTGCTATGATGAAATGCCATGATCAGAATAACATGAGGAGAAACAAGTGTGTTTCAATCACAGTTCCATGTAACAGCTTGTCGTCCAAAGCAGCGATGGCAGGAACTCAAACAGCAGGAAGCTGGAAGCAGGAACAGATGCAGAGGCCATGGAGGAGTGCTGCCTCCTGACTTGCTCCCTCTGGCTTCATCAGCCTGCTTTCTTATAAAACCCAGGACCAGCAGCCAAGGGATGCTGCATGAGAGGCTGGGCCCTCCCCTATCAATCACTAATTAAGGCAATGCCCTACAAGCTTGTCTGTAGCCGGAATTTTTATGGAGACAATTTCTTGACGCTGCCTCCTAGATGCCTCCAACTTGTGTCGAGTTGACATAAAACTGCGCAGCACATACTCAGATCTTACAATCTAAGCCCAGTTACTAGTTTGCTGTCCCCTAAGTAAGTGTTAGTCACTTTCAGGACACAGATATACCCAACTCTTCCACTATGACCTCTACCTGGTTCATAGTCACAGCTGCCAGAGAGCTACACCAGGCACACGAGCCGGCTCCCAGGTCCCACGTTTTCCATAGAGGGCCCACCTCATGAATGAAACCCTCTGAGGACAGGCTTCTCTTCTGGTGACTAGGAGACCAATGTGTCACCTGGCCTTCTCATAGTCTCAGGTTCTTCAACACAGTCTTAAAGCTGTTAGAGCCTTGTCCCTGTGTAGACCACTTTTGCTTTATGCCCAAGTGGAAGCCCCAGTAAGTTAAGGATTGCTGATCAGGCTCACACACCATAGTGATCTTAGTTATAGCCTGTGACACCTGGAAATATTTGTGGGCGGTTGTCAGATGATGGGGGAGCAAGGCACTGGATAATTGGTCTTCCTTCCACAGAAGACACTATTGTGCACTATATTTGTCAGCAAAGTTTTGTGTGTGTGTGTGTGTCTATGTTTTTCAGAAATCTTACTACTATTTTGCCTTCATTCTTTATTTCTTTATTCATCTCCCTCCCCTGTCCCTAGTTAAAATCCCCACTTTCCTGTTCCCCTCAATCACCTGAATCTAGATTTCCCTCTCTATTGCTCCCCATCACCACCACCCCACGATGGTCCCTTTTGATTTTCCTGGCTTCTATAATCATTCCAGGCTATACACTCACAACTGACAATTTGTAGCTAAGAACATCAGACAAGAGACAACATGCAGCGTTGCTTTTCTAGGTCTGGGTTACAGCACTCCACATGATCTTTCCTATTTCCTTCCATTTACCTGCAACAGAGATTTTCAATGATGTCTTTGCTCCTACAGCTGTGCTCCTCCCATGAGGCCTCTATGCTTGAATTTCTCTGGCCTCGGGCTATTCCTCTGCAGACCACACAGCTTTCCCAGCCAAACTGATGCTGAGATGCTGGGAAAGGTCAAGGAGTTGTTCTTTCCCACAGCCCATGGAGAAAGATTCCTCCCCCGGGTGCTTGGAGGCAGCGTGGGCGATAGCACCAGATTTGAATCAGGGCTGTGAACTGGAGCCAAGGGGAATGAGATACGATGCCAAGTTCCCCCCATCACCCTGCCTTCTCCAGACTCCTGACTTCATATCTTGTGTCCATTCGTAGCTCATGTGGAATCTGAGAGAGGCTTGGATGTGGTCCTGGTCCCTGAGGATAAATAGTTCTTGACCATCTTTAGGACACTCTGATAGCATCATCTGTGGGTAGTTTCAATTTTATTTTTGTTGATTTGCTGTTGAGCTAGGACTATGTATACATGACCTGGATATCTTAAAATAGCTCTGTCCTCATTTTCTTTTAAAAGCCAAGATTCCTTTGTAGAATTGCTCATGTCTTTGCACAAGGGACTGTCAGATTCAAGGTCGAATGTACGAGCATCAACTTTCTCTTCTACCTCCCGTAAACTTCCTAAAAGTGTGATAACCTGTAACTCAGCTAGGAGCTGCTAAGAAGCCCCCCTGCACTGCTTAGGTTGAGCTATATGGCCAAGGAAAACCATATTTGGGGTAATTTTTACCTGATTTAGAGCATATTTCCCATATAAACTGCTATTTTTAACTATACTAGGTCAAATACAAAAAGCACTGTCTTTTTAAAATGCTGTCAGACCACAACAGATCAATGGGTCACAGCACTTGCTGTATAAGTGTGGATGTGCATCTGAATTCTCAGCATCCACAGCAATGGGCATGTCTGTGTGTGCCTGTAACAACAACACTGAGAACAGCAACAGGCAGATCCCAAGATCTCCCTCCCCAGTGAGCCTAGCCAAGTGGTCTGGCTCACTGGGAGAGCCTATCTCCAGAGAGTAGGAGAGTAGAACACACCAGTTTCCTAGTCCAAGCATTGGGTGCTCATCTCGAATTCTGGAGGCTCTGGTTCTGTCTGTGGCTCTCACATAAGCAAATAATAATAAAGTGAAGCGCGTACTAAAATGATTATCCTTCACCTTTTGAACTTGCTCCTGCATAATTTATCCCAACCCTGAGAAGCACATGACTGTTTCTGATCATGACTTTTTCTCCTGGTACATTCGATGCGGCAGTAAAGACTCTAGGCTGGAGACCTTGCCTGGCAAAGCTAGAGACAACAGATGGTTCTTTGTTGCTATGTGTATTCAAATAAGATGAAAGCGACTTGGAGTTGTGCTTAGACACACATAAAACAGAGAGCAGTAAACATAAGTTCTTTTGATCCAGTTTAACTCAGCGAGTTCTATTCGTCTTTCTTCTGTAAACAACAAGGCCCAGGGAAAAGGAACAATAGGAATATGATGGAAAGGCACAGGGTCTCAAACCCGCGACTCTGGCAGGTGTGTCTCCTCCAGAGAATAATACAGAGACCTGTGGTGTGCTGAGGACTCTGCGCTTTCCGTCTGCAGTACCCTTGTGTTCTTGGAGCTCCACAGGGTAGCAAAGGAGACAGAGAGCACAAGAGACTTCTTCTCAGAGGACAAAAGCCATACTGCTCCTCTGGGTAGACCTGTGAGGTTCAGGCTTTAGCATACAGAGGTACAGGCAACACGTTTCCGTGAGCTGACAGGCTATAAATGTTCCGCTTTGTCCCCATAGCCACCCACAGTGTGACTGGCACTCTGGGGTTAAGCGTGCACCTTTATCTTTTTCATGGTGGGTAACTGAATTCTCTTTTTATCTTACTGTAGCAGTAACCACAGTTACAAGAGCAATGATTTTCTCTCCTTGTCCATTGAGCTATTTAATATATACATTTCATTTCAACAAAAATAGTTCTCAGTAACTAATTGCTTTCTTTGCTTGGTAGAAATAAGGATCTAAGCTTCAGGGTGTTTGATCTTCTCATGAACCAGTCTTACTTAGGATATGTTAAATATGATACAAGCCCTGAGCAGAAACCAACATGGATGGCAAGAATAATGTGAATTATAGGGAGGTCTGTTGCCTGAACTATTGATTTTTAGCTTTAGGTCTTTTCAAACCAGGTAGATAGTAAAACCAGCAAAGGTGAGAGCTGGCTAGGGGCCTCATATTAATTACTATAGCACGTGATTTGTGGGTCCGGAAGAGGAAGTTCCACACCACATGCATTGAACATGTGTGTCATGCTGGATTGAATGTGTGTGCCATGCTGGTGCATAGAAATCACATGTTGAGAAATATTTTCTGAAGAACCAAACAATGAACTGGAAATTAGATGGGTTCTGGGATTATGGGGGGATTCTTTCAGCTTGTATCTACCACCAAGTAGGAAAGCCCACATGCCCCCACACCATGGCTTCTTGCTGTGTATGTTGTTGTCTTCTATGTTGCATAATCTCTAGCTGTGTCATGTCGATCTGGCGGGGACTTCAGACATTCTGTGCTTTGCGTCCTTCCCCAGTGGATGGTATGTGGTCCTGCTGGTCATCCTGGTCTAAATGCTCAGCAACCTGCGGGGGTGGACACTACATGAGAACCCGTTCTTGTACGAATCCAGCCCCAGCCTACGGAGGGGACATCTGCCTGGGACTGCACACGGAGGAGGCACTCTGCAATACACAGACCTGTCCAGGTACGTAAGGCCTTGGTGACTGCATAACTTCAGTGCAAACTCACCTTTCTGAATTACGAACGATGACAAAGATTGTGAGTCACAGTAGACACTGGCAAGTCAGTCTCACACTGTTACCTCTGACTTATTTAACGACACTTTGCTCTACAGCAAAATCATTTTCATACTATGCTCTGTTTTCATCACAAATGGGAAAGTGCATGCACGTTATAGCATCTATACTACCTGCTGAGGAAATATACCCCAAATCATCTTTGACCTTACTAAGTAACACTGATGACTCCCAGGTAGCACCTGACTTTGCTGGAGGAGAGAGATTGGGAGAAGTAAGTGGAAAGCGAGTAACACTTGTAGAGCCTCCACCCTGCTGTGCAGGGAGACTCACCTGAGGCCTGTTTCACACTTTCACAGCCTATCCTGGCCCAAGCACATTGTATGCTTGGAATAAGGCCAGAAATGTTCCGGGGGAACAGTGGACATTGTGAGATGACACCTCACTCAGAGCCAGGGCTGTTCTCAAAGGCAGGAAGTCCAGTCTGCTTTCAGAGGACCAAAGCAAAGCAAGGAACAGGCAGTGAGTCTTTTCAGGGCTGTGAACGGGGAAGCTCTGGGCCTGTGCTTGATGCGGGATGTTTCAGACAGCTCCTTACCCGAGAGGTGACCAGGCCTTCTGACACTGAAATGTATACTTAACGCTGACAGTGAAAGACTTTATCAGAGTGCATGCACAGGTCTTGCTAGAAAATCCCACCTATATTTAAGAGGACCTCAAAACCAAATTCTCATAATCATTCCAAAAATCAGCCTTTTATGTCTTTGAGAGGAAAAGTCAATCCATTTGTATGAATCAGTACACAAGTTGTTTTTTTGCGTTGTAAAAAGTAATAATAAAGATATGTGTGTGTGTGTGTGTGTGTGTGTATATATATATATATATATATGAAAATATCCTCCTTATTGATAAATAAATAATGAGTTCATTCCTTAACATAATATATGAGTCTTATCCTTGTTTCTGAATATCTGTACACCTGGGCGGATTGAAAGACATTCCAACAAGTCCTCCACCTCCAGACATTGCTCACCCTTGGGTCCTGACCAAGGCTGTGGGAACTGACTTCATTCATCTCAGAAGGTCTGAGGTGAAATGAGCTCTCCTGGCTGGCCCACCTTTGGGGACTTTGCAGAGGTGGTTTTGCTGCAGAAGAAAGGTGCTTTAAGCTTCCATTAAGAAACCAGGGATTTTAGCGTGTGGAGCTGGCCAACACGGATCCTGGGGGAAATGTCCGGGATATAATCTGAGGGTCTCTTTGTAGGGGAGCTTACTCTGTAGCTGTCAGCACTGATGGTTTCTGAGTCCAGATGTCATGTTTGTCTCAAGAACTGGCTTACTGACTATTAAATAAAATTGTTCATAGAATTGAAATGATATGGGACTTAGGACACTCACTTCAAATACATTATATCTGACTGAAATTTTTAGCACATTTACTCATCCTTGTGTGGATTTATTTACTGGATTGGCACAAAGTTATGGCCACATCTTGTTTATGCACAGAGTCATGAAAAACACAGTGTGGAAGCTCAAAGTCAGTGTGACTTGACTGTGATTGGTTGCTATCATCAGGTGACCTCGCCTCTCCCCTTCTGATTGGTTGCTATCATCAGGTAACCTTGCCTCTCCCCTTCTGGTCTCTGCAGAGAGCTGGTCAGAGTGGTCCGAATGGTCTGTGTGTGATGCCTCTGGCATCCAGGTCCGTGCTCGGCAGTGTATTCTTCTGTTTCCTGTGGGCAGCCAGTGTTCTGGAAATACCACAGAGAGTCGGCCATGTGTGTTTGACTCTAATTTCATCCCAGGTAAGGGCGGAGATGTTTATCAGTGTGAACAGAGTCATTCCAATATCCAGAGAGGAAATGACCCATTGGGTCAGTCTTTTATCTGCTCTTTGAGGCTGCCTTTGCTGAATTGAAAATGATTCTGTCTACTGTTGTGGTTTCAAGGTGACTGGAATATAAATTCACATATAACCGCAGATTTAGACTGGAATTTAACACAATGTCTTCTATAATTTATTGATGCTCATGGAGTGTGAGGATTTTACTACCAAAACTGCAAACTGATTGCTTGTTTTAATATCAGCATAAATACTTATTATGGCAATGTTTTGTATGTGTCTGCACAGCGAAAGTGGTCATTGTCTTCCCGTAACTCTCAATATACTAGGGAACATGATGCCTGTCATTAATATTGCCTTGAAAAACAGGTTACCGGTTCCTTTTGCTACAGCCTTTTTTTTTTAATGAGGAATCAACATTTAGTTATCACAGGGCACCATTAGTTATTGCAATGACCCTGGACAGTGGTCTTCTACTTATGTCTAAAGCCCTGAACACAACCTCCCTTCCTCTGTGGGGCATAATATAGAATAAAGCCGAGATCAAACTGGTGGGAAGAAATAATGAGATTAAATTACGGAAGCATAGTTTATTCGTTTCTTTTTACGCAGAACCGTTAGCTTTAGTATACCCTTAGAAGGTGCCTCAGCCACATACAGCCTACGAGTGATGCTGCTTTCTGTTTAACATACTTTCAGTCTTTGTTATCTGATGAAAAATACCTGTGGGAGAGTCTGGCATTTCCAAACACCTGGAGTGTCACCATACTCGGAAGACTGCCATGTCGTTCATGTCCTGTTTGTATCACATGATCACAGTATCACATGAGGCACAGGAAGGGAGTACCTTGGCTTCTGAGTAGAGTTTTCCTTGAGCTCTGATGGTTCAGCCTTGATTTCATAAAGGATGCAACACCAGAAAACAATACAGGACACCGTGATCGGGGCTCCCTGGGATGGGGCATGCCATAGCAGAAATCAATACTTCCTCTTGTTTCAAGCCTGAGGGACCATGGCATTTCCTTTTTTTGGTATTGAATATCATACCCTCGTAGTCAGGGTAACAAAGCCAAATCCTCCTCAGGTTTATTAAAACAAGAAACAGTCAATGCTTTTGATAATTAGCCAAGCTTTTGAACCTTAGATTCATATTGAATTCAAAATCATTAGTGTTTGAAATGAAGCATGGATATGAACTTGCCTCCCAACTCATTTGTGCATAGTGATTGCATTTTCTGTTTTTCCAGAAGTGTCTGTGGCAAGATCCAGCAGCGTGGAAGAGAAACGGTGTGGAGGTGAGTTCTCCTGCTTAGAAGAGCTCTTGCTGGAACTCGGACATATTGAAACCTCTCTTTTCCCAGGGTGCTCTGCTGTTGGATATGGGTGGCTGGTCAGGGAAGTCTCTGAGTATATGGGTCATGATCTGCAGACACACCACTAAATGCTTCTAGAAACAGATGTGTCCTATCAGCATCTCACAAGGCTGCCACCATCTACAGCTCTTTGTGGGAGACAGGCTTTCGACATCCGCAATTCCTATCCTAGATGGGAGGCTTAGGGCATGGGCTAAGACCACTGTAATGATGGTGTACTAGCCTCTGTAATGATGCTATCATCAGATTGGGCCAAAGGAGTCAGTTTGTCACATTTTGTTGCCATATAAGTGAAGAATAACAGTTTCCGGAAATTTTATATTGGCCATTGTACTAAAAAATTCTAAGCATCCATTTTAATCTTCATTGTATGGGTAAGAACGACGGAACTCAATGAGATAGGGCTCAGATCCAGATGGGTCATGAGTAGGGGATTCAGGGATAGCATCCTAGCAAAAGAATGCAGCAGGGGTTTTACATTGAAAACTTCCCGAGAAAGGGGCCCAGTAGATCCCTGGGAGATGCATGGGAAGATTCTGCAGCAGCCATGTCTGGGTCATACTATTGGGCAGCATCAGAATCTCAGGCTATAGCTGATAGGTTCAATATAGCTGATTATATAGCATGAATGTTTGCAAGTATAGAGAAACATTATAGATGTCTTATCTCCGTGATTACTAATCAATCAAATGTTGCACAGAAAGCTGTTCAACTGAACCAATTGGGTGTTTGATCTCTAGTCTAACTTTATTGTTCAAAAACCAAGAAAAAATAAATTAATAATAGAATTAGTAGGAGAACATGTCTTCCACCAAGACTAATGACCTGACCTCCATCCCAAGGTCCTGTGTAGTGAAGAAAGCAAACTGACTCCTGACGTTGTTGTTTGACCTCCATGTACATGCTATGCTACCTGCACATATGTATGAGCATGCACACATGCACACAGACATAGACACACACACATACGCGTGCGCGCGCATACACACACGCAAAGTAAATGTTAAAAAGACAACGCATATATTTAAGGAGGAGCGACATGTACAGAACCCCGGGAGATTTAGTAGGCACTATTTCTCCCTTTGCAGAGAATGTGCTCCTATGGAAATCTTCCAGCTTAGCTATTTTTAGTTTCAGGAGACACAAAGACTGAATAATCTTGTCATAAAGATGTCAGCTGGCCACAACTTCCCCGGGTACTTGCAGGAATAATTTATATGACTAATGACGCACATCTGCATATGAAGACCATTGTACATCTTCCATATGCAGCAATGAAATATGAGTTATCAGTGCAGTCGGAAGTATTTTTATCCGTGTGTGGCACTGACTCAGGGGCGTCCTCACAGCTAAAATAGAGAAACACGGGAGCGCATGCGAAATTAGCCTTGCTTATCACCACTGCAGCCCCCATCTGCAGCAAAAAACAGCATAATTCTGATAGAACCTTAAAACCCTGGTACTAGCATCCATTGGTAAAGATTAGCAAGTGATCTTTTGACAAGTGTCAGAGCTGGACTGGTGCTAAGATGGAGCTTCTGCTGGGAGTGTGGTGGAGCTACTGAGTGAAGTGATGTCACTTCATATAGTGAAGGATGTCACTCCATGTCCACACCAAGCTCAGTAGCTCCACCACACTCCTTCTTGGCTCTGACGTTGAAACCACTGGATGACATTGCATTTCCTGGTAACACATGAGGAGACAGCGAGGGGGTCCTGTGGATGCTCCCTGAGCTGTGAGAACGTGAGGTTAATTACCTGAACAGAGTTAGTCCTCTAGTGCTAGTACAGAGTAGGAGAAAGGAAGCCACCTTCTGCCTTACGTGACTCTAATTTAGCTCAGCTCAGAGCCCTGCAGGAAGGCTGAGAACTTCAACAGCAGTGTTTTCCCAACAAACACGGAGGTTTCCAGATGGTAGTTTCTTAGGCATTCTGTAACTCTTGATGCGTTGCCAGGATGCCCATCAAACCATTCGTGTTCTCTAGACACATCGTTGCAGCTCAGTTTTTAGATATCTGTTATCCAAAGCTTGTGAAAAAAATTCAAAAAGAATTAATACCTATTAAATAGACAACAATGGGTCAAAAGAGAATTATTTGCGTCCAGCTACAAGATTATATTGAGTGCCTTTAGCACAAATCCTTTATTTCTTAGAGTAAGACAGTTTTTATAAGATCACTAAATGCAAGTTAGAAACAGTGGCCCACAGGCTAACATACAAATTAGAGAGACGGAGGGAGAGAAGAAAGGAGGGAGGGAGGAAGAGAGGGAGGGAGAGAATACGTCTGTGTGTCATCTCTAGAAAGACACAGCCAAAACTAGAGAAAGAAGAGCGGCTTCTGTTACCTTCATAATCTTCAAAAGTTTCTATTATTGAAGAAAATTTGTATCTACAAAAATACTATTAATAGCATAATTCATTTAATAGAAAACAACTTGAATAAAACGAAACAGAGAATAAGAAACGGCCTGGCTTATAGGAGTAGAGCAACTGAGGGCCCCAAGTGAGTTCTCCCTTCGTAGACTGCAGCCATGTTGGATGGATGGATGCTCAGTCTGTTAATGTCCATGGACACACTGACAGAAAACCCTCAGACCAGTGGCCACTGTGTTCTTGAAGGCTCCCTGGGACCTCCAGAAGAAAGCAAATGTGTTTCAGATGTAATACTAACAATGTTCAAGGCGTTTGAGGAAATGGTTGTAATCCATAAGAACACTAATTTGAACTAGGTTGCTCAGTGTGGAGATGTTTTTTACATGGCCCTGACATTTCCAAGAACAAAGCTACTGTGACATCTGTACCTTGGAGTATGCAGCACCTCCTTTCGTCTTTTTTTTTTTCGGTCGGGCACTTTGAGGGTCTGGTAGCGTGTTCTTCCTAAGCACAGTATGACACTGGCCCTGTTTCACAGAGTTCAACATGTTCCACATGATGGCCGTGGGACTCAGCAGTTCCATCCTCGGCTGCCTCCTTACCCTGCTTGTCTACACCTACTGCCAGCGGTACCAGCAGCAGTCCCATGATGCAACTGTCATCCACCCTGTCTCCCCTGCTGCTCTCAACAGCAGCATAACTAACCACATCAACAAACTGGAGAAATATGATTCAGTGGAGGCCATCAAGGTAAGGAATGGACACTGACAGCTGTAACCAGGTAGACCACAAAGGCAGCGAGGTAGTGCTGGGGCTGCCAGCAAGGTTCAGTGGTGGCGGTACTGGTGATGGACAGAGTTGGGGTACCCCAGACCTTTGGGTGCTCTCTGGGGAGTGTAGACAGTCTGTAGGTGTTGGTAGTTCCACTGTGGTACTTGTAGGAAGTCTACAAGTATTGGCTGGATACTCTTGGAGGCGGGGGGTGGGGAGGGTCTTTGGAGATTCGTTTTTCTCATTTGCCTATTCTTAATGGAAATAAGAGTTTGAAAACGAAAGCAATTATATATAAAATTCTGGGAATAGTAAGTCTTGGACCATGTCCAGCTGTGCCTCATATGTGCTTTTTGCCTTTGAAGAGAGGTCTTCCAGCAAAAACCTCTAGCCTAGGACCAAATGAATGACTGAGCAGCCATATAAAGTCTACACCATGGCACTCAGATGTCCATGTCCATCTCAGGAAGACCTGAGTTTCCTTTGACTTCAGTGTACTCCTTTATAAAATGGATATGATAGTGAACAGCTCCATGTAGTTCTGAGGCTTCAGTGACCTTCCTTGAGAGTTAGCATGATAGCTGCTGTTCTTCCTGTGTTTGCACGAGAAGCCGGTGTTTTCCTTTAAAGACATCACAGGCTTTGTCTGCTGACCCAGCTTCTGTTATCTTCTACACTCATGAAGGGAAGTCTCCTAAGCAAAGATTGACTAAGCTTCTGTGTCCCTGTTAAGTTAGTTGTTTCCCATAACCTATTTAGTGAACATCCGTATAACCTCTCTCCCTGCCATGATAGCTAACTTTGGAGCATTCTCTTTTATAAGAATATGTATTATGCACCACACGAAGGATCAGGGATCATTTTGGGATGGGGTGGAGGACAAGGAGAAATACTATGAAATAATGTCTTCTGGCTGCCATGTGGCTATCTGATGTAATCATGATCTCACCAGATCTGTGTCTACCTGCACGAGATCATGGCATAGATAGGGCGTAGATGATCTCAGAGTCCTACCTTGTCCTGAGGAGCAACTGGTAGTGGGTTGTTGCCATGGAAGAGAGAATCACTATTTACTGAGAATATGGTCCATGGTGGGTTTTCCATGCTCCTGTGGAGATTCTCACACCCATGAGCATATGGACAGTATTAACCAGACATAGTCGGTTATTAAAAAACAAACATGAAGCTGGGAGAGAGAAATGTTGGGGTGAAATGAGAGGAATTGGGGTGGGAAATGGGAGAACAGATACCATGCTTCATTGTGTGAGTTTTTTAATGGTATGAAATTTTCCAAAGTAAAGTCTTTGAAAAGGAATACAATGAAATCCACAATTAATTTCTTTCAGCTCCGTCAGCCTCAGGTAGGAGATTAATGATCCCAGGGCTGCAGCATCCTCGCTCTCTTCTCTGCCACTCAGGCAGAGATGGGGTCGGTTGATTTTTTTTTTTTTGTCTGTTTGTTTAACCTGTAAACTCAGCTTGAACCCAAATCCCAGATGTATCAATATCTTCTACCTTTTAGACCCTGAGGGCTCACCCATAGTCTGTCGAAAATGCGCTATACAGTTGAGAGAAACTGCACTGTGGACCTTCTAGACAAAACCGCACACCCCTATAGCTTGATGCCAACATGTCAGCATGTCTGTGGTCTCGCAGCTTCAGTCAGCAGCAGGCAGCTGAGCTGGTCTGTGTTCTCACCTCAGGTGCAATCTCCCACTCTGAGGTGATATTAGAAATGTTGCCGCCATGAGGGAAAGAACCCCAGTGTCTGGCCGTCTGCCTGGTCTACCGTGAATCCTTCAAGCACTTGCTTGGACTAATTATTTGAAGCCACCTTCCACCTACCCTGTGTCATCTTTTGGTCTTCTCAGTATTTACTTTCTAGTTGGTATAAGTTAATTCTTTGAAGTTGCATGGGACATTAATGACAGTCAATGAGGGCATCTGTGTCACAGAGGGACACAGTGGACACCTTGTAATGAGCACAGACTGAACAGACACTATGGCATTTGTTCAGATACCCTTGCTTAGAGAAGTTCTATGAAGTCTTGATAAATGCTGATGGGCTTTGGTGGGGGGGAGACTGGTTTCTCTAAGGGCGTGACCCTGCTCCATGCTCCAGTGGATGGCCCCACACCCACGAGTATATAAGCAGCAGAAACTGGAGCCATTGGATTATCTGTTTAAACAATTAAAAATAGGATATTAAAATGAGGGCTTGGGAGGTAGAAATGGGTCTGAGAGGAGAATAGGAAGGGATGGAATGTGAATATGGTTAAAATAAATTTATAAATCTCTCAAAGAATTAGTGAAAATAACATATGGAATGTAGCTCTTTATATAAGTCTAAACGCATATTAGTGTATCCCTGGGTATGGAAAATCACTGCCAGTGTCTAGAGATTTTCTAGAAATTCAGACTTTGGATTTCTGGTCCTGTCTCCCTCAGTTCCTTCCTGATTAAAGTGCTAAAGTAGGCCAGATGCCCCCGAAGACAGCCAGCCTCCTCCAGTTATCAGCCAGTAAATGAGAAGACACTTTCCAAACTAGTAGAGCCTTCAGAGAGAGCTCCAGTTCAGCCCAGCATCTCCCGATTTTATTCTATTGGAAACATCACTTACTGAACGTTCTAAATCTTTTCAAACATATTTTACAGGCATTTAACAAAAACAACTTGATCCTAGAGGAGAGAAACAAATACTTCAGCCCCCATCTCACTGGGAAGACCTATTCCAACGCCTACTTTACAGATCTCAACAATTATGACGACTACTAGCTGCTCTTTCGCTTCTGGCTCCTTGGAAACTCTCTGCTTCCCAAAGCCGTGCTCCATGACTGCCCTTGTTTCTGAGGCTTCAGAGATAAAGTGTGGATCCATTTCAAGTGCATTTCAAGTCAGGACTTTCCCATCGCTACAAAAGATGCACACCCCTAGGCACCTACGTGTTGGGCTGTGGCAGTCTGGTCTGCAGCGAACATTTGATTGTTGCTAAGTGAGCCGTGCTGTGAAGTTTCGCATTGTGCTCCTCCCAGACTCTAACTGGTCTCTTGTTTCATGAGTTTAATTTCATAAATGTGCCAACCATGTTAGAAAGTGTCTTCAGAAATGTAACATCTTCATGCAGGGCTTCGTGATGTTTTAATTTGAAAACAGACAAACAAACAACAAAAAGCCAGGCACTTTATCTGGGAGATCCCTTCCCTCGCAGGGTCCATTGTAATTCAAAGAATGAAGATATGACTGTGGCCAACTCTCCCAACCTGGGTTACTCGGTGGGTTCTTGGAAAGAGCTTGCTTGCACTAGAAGTGATTCCTGCCCAGGGAAGACCAGGATCCCGCCTGCCCGGGACCTGCCGAGTTGTGGTCCCCTTGCTGTGGTCTGGGATCCTGACTGTCATCACTGTGCAGCGGACACATGAAACAGAGAACAGACAGCGAGATACACAGCAGTGTTCTGCGGTTTGCAGCGAAACTAGCCTTACTCCGACTTTCCGATTCTGTGGCATTCCAGGGAGCTCCTTGCCATGCTATAGGCCTGCAGGCCACCGGCCTGGGCAGTGGGACTGTGCCGAAGAGCCAGTCCTAGCATTGGGGTACACTCCGTGCCCTTCTCTCCCTCCCTGTGAAAAAAGTTCTTGAGCATTATGATGCCAGTTATGGAAAACTTTGAAAGTACCAAACTGTATGGAAAGCTACTCTTTATTTTTCTGTGTTATGCAGTGTTGAGTGAACTGATGTTTATTGACAAACATTTTTTTGTATTCAGCATCTTTGATGTGTTTAATGTTCATCAATGGGCCCCTATCAAGAGCATTAAAGGTGTCTAAAGCTGTTCTCCTGGACCTTAGCACGGTCACACTGGACTGACACTCCAGTACCCTGGTCCCCTTGTTCGTTCCCTGTTGCCCCCAGTCTGGAGGAGGCAGAGGCTCTGGCAACTTTACATCAGTGCTGTCTTCCTGTGCATCCTGCCTAGCGGGTCCCACTTCTGCCCCAAGGCAGTAGCAGTCAAAATGTACCTTGAGAGGTCACAGGCACTCTAGTGACCCTTCTGCTCTCAGTCATGGGGGACTGTTGAAGGAGACTCATTACCAGCTGATACAGAGTATATGGGTATTGATTGAATGCTTTTGAAAAGCAATGACAAACTAGTTTGTGCCCCTAGCCACTATGGCAAAGACCTGAGTAGGCACTCATACGTGTGTTTACGAGAAAATAAACTTTCACATCTATGCAAACGTGTAGCATGGGGAGGAGAGATTACAGGGTTTTATGAGTGTGTTTCCCCTATCAAATATAAAGAAACAATCTCAGAAAATGT
>NC_022021.1:47151192-47171874 GCF_000317375.1 Microtus ochrogaster
CCCCTATCAAATATAAAGAAACAATCTCAGAAAATGTTCCTCAAAAAAGAATCTATGATTAATCACAAATTAGTCTCATATAAACACATTTTTCAGACATAACTCAATGTTAAGATTGAAATTAAAGCAGCAGATGAGCTCTGGGAGATAGATGTGTCAGGTTGCGAAGAAATGGCAGATGGGAATATCCCAGTGGGACATTGTGTGGCATTTCTCACACTTCTACAGCGGATGCAGCCTCCGTTGCACACACGTTTTTAAAATCCACACTCAACAGATAGATGTGTAGGGTGATTTATTTGTTGTCTCTAGGGTGGATTTCATTCGATGCCTGAATTCATCTCATTACTTTCTTTGAAGAAAAGAATAAATCCTCTTGGTATAGCACTAAATTTTTTTGTTTTAAAAATAAGATCGCTTCTTGAATATTTCCCTAACTTGAAAGGTCATTTTCTTTCCCCAGGGAAGGAGGATGCAAATATTTTAAGAACTTGTCACTAAACTTGATAGGAAATGCTTTCTCAGTGAACTCCAATCTGGTCTCTATCGATTTGATATAGCAACCCCACCCCGGAATTCTCATATTCAAAATAAGACAGTCTTCTGACATTAGTACTAGCTTTCTAAAGCCTCGTGTTTGGCTCCCTGGTTCTCTACCCCCAACCACCAGGCCTCTGCTCTGATTTAACCAAACAGTTGGAAGAACTGCTTATGAACCCCACGGGCTGTATTCTCTTTCCCCTCCACATGACTGTTTTTCTGGAACTCTGCTGCTGAATGCCGTTTTCCAGACTCAATGGCCTATCACTCAGGTGCAGAGGATATGGTTCCACCCTGGAACCTCCCTGTCAGAGTAGATCTGCTCTACCTGGGGACTGTTTGGGATTAGGCTGCAACCTGTGGGTCACAGTTTAAATTCCAGACTGGCTTTCTTGTTTCCTTCCCTCCTCCCTGCTGCAGCTCTCCCTCCAGCCCTTCTTGCCTTCCTTAATTCCTTCATTCTTTCCTTGCTTCCTTTTGACCTTTGATGCGAGAAACACATGGAAGAATTAATATTTTTAAGCTACATCTGGCCGAACCTGTTGTCAAATGACATTAATCAACCTATTTTCTAGCGCTCGGGTTCAAGTTCGGCTGGTTTTCGTTAAGAAACTGGCTTCAGTCGCATGCTTACATACTTTGGAAGTTGGTCCCTATGTTGTTTATGGTCCTCTCTCTGATTAGACCATCGTCAATCCTGCTAAGTGCTGACATTCTGCAGAAAGAAGAATAGAATCTTTGCACACTGCACAGCCTTAGACATTTCCAAATACCCTGGGGACTTTATTGGAACTGGGGTCTCTGTCACCACTGACTGAAGTTACCTCAGTGAGTTCTAAGGAACTCTGGGACATTTGGTGAAACTATGCTACACACACACACACACACACACACACACACACACACACACACACATGCCTCTGTCATCATAGTTCTGGGATTTTTCTTCAAAACTTCCCAACACAAGCTAGGCATCTTTATGGCTCTGCCTCTTAAAACTTACTCATGGTACCCAAGCATCTCTGTTCCTGTTTGATACATCAAAGCACACATGAAAGTAGATTCTACCTAGAATTAACATTGACCTTGATGGAAGTGAAGTCTGTTTCTTATGTCCATGGTGGAGTTTCAGAGACACTAAAGGCATCGAAGACAAGTCCTAAGCAGTAAATGTCTACTACTGAGATGCTTCTATCACTAGGAAGGTCCAAATCACATAGTCCACTGGGACGCTATTGACTCGCAGGTGATAGTGAAGAATAAAGAACCAGACAAAGGCGAGGGTTATGTCACTCTCTTTGAATATGCTGCATAGGCCCTGGTGGGGAGCTGGCCCACAACCAGGTACTGTGGTCCTGACATTTGGACTCTTCTATAATCACAATTCCTGGGTGCATGAGTCTTAGTCAAGGGCATCGTTACCTCCTTAGTTATCTATAAAGGGATGGAAATGGCCAGTTCTGACACCCTTGCCAGCAAATCTCCCACATGAATCTTGCCTCCAATACTGTGGACAGTTTTTCATCAAGGAGGATTTCCCTTGAGGGTCATGTTATTGTGTGATTGAACAGCTCAAAAGATGTTATCCTACATATGCATCAGGTTTGCATTTGGTCATTCTGTCAAAATACAGACTGCTGGCATATGAATTCACATATATCCTCATGTTTCACTGTTGAATTTTCTTGCGTTTAGAATAAATCACAAATAGTTCCTCAGTAGGTCAAGCCAAATTCTTCATCGATTGTTCCACAGAGACATGAACTTTCTTAGCTTTGAGGTATCCTAGACTCTTCAGCAAGCCTTTCATGTTTTAAGTCACACTTTGGGGCCCACTAAGTTCAGCACTACAGTCTCAATGACACTTTGGGAACCTCAGCCAGAAATACAAGACACCATTTACCAGTGGGCAATATAGTGAACTCTGTCAGCGTCAAATCAAGCTCTTTTTCAAGTGACAGATTAAGCCCGAGTCTCAGAGCCCCAAAAATTACTTGCTATGGAGGTCTCAAAACAGTAACCTTTGCAAACTTTCTGTGTTTTTCTGGAGTTCGAGGATAATATTAAACTAAACATGCCGAGCTAATCCGTACATTCCTACACCTTTAGAACTTCATGGAGCATCTAGCGATTTATGTTGATACATCATTGTCAATATTTCAAAACCTGTTATTAGCCATGGGTATCTGATATTATCTATTGTCAAATACTAACTGACATAGTGAGCATTCTGCTTCTTTGAGAAATGCATGCAAGATGGGAAAACCTAAGTTAATGGTCTCATGGACCTAAGAGATGCAGCCCAGGGAATGCTGTGTGAGAGATGAATGCCCAGAGCCCAGAGATCATCTATCTCTCCAGCTTAACTTTTCATTTGTTATCATTAATTAAAATGATGGAAGGAGATTTCAAAGCTCTATAAATATCAAGCCAAGGCCTTCAGGTTGTTTCTATGGATAATCTCGTGAAACAAAGGGGGATGTGTTGCTTTTCAGTTTGCTGCTGTTCCCTTTGGGAAACTGAAACCCTGTGGATAACAAACAATGTTAAACTATTGACAGAACTTGCAAAACTCACTCTTCTTCGTAGACTTACATTGAAGCTGCATTTACACTGTAATGTTGCATTATCAGAATGTTGGTCCATGTTACTGAAGCATCAGGGATGGAAACACCTCTCTAGAACAGTTCATATTGCAGAGAATGTGCTGCCTCTTTAACACCAAATTTGAAGCTGATACAAATAGTATAGTTCATAATGAGAACCCAGCCCCAAAATGTGATCTCACTGAAACCTGACATTCTGCCATCTAAGCTGACTATCCATGACCAGAGCCTGTAGCAGCTCTGCCCCCAAGCAGGCATGCTTTAAGGGGAGGCATTGTACAGGTAACTAAACTAATCAAGGGTGCTATCAGAAAGAGAAAATCAGAGATGGAAATCACTAAAATGTAAGCCCGGCAGGAAAATCTCTACACTCTCATAATCAGTCAAGAACCTAAGGGCAGTAGGTCAGCCATAATCCTTATCTTTCCCAGTTTCTTGGTAATTTAATGCCGGATGGTTCCAATGTTAGATAAATACAAGCAGAAAGCTAAGCCTGGACTCTGATAAACAGAAGCCGTTCTTCTGTCAGGACCTAAAGGAGGCCTGTTGTCTGCAGGAGATGATTGACTTTCCTTACAAGGTTGCTAGTGCCTTTTAAAAGCTCTGTGCTGTTCCTCCTGGTGATCGATTGTTCCATTCAGAAGCCAAGGGGTTGGTTGTGTACACTTTGAGGAAAAGTACTCTTGGGTGTCTCTTTGAACTCAGGAACAGACAATGAGAGAGAAAAGTCTTATGTCCCAGTGTGGTTTCGCTCCCAGAACAGGATCAAGGAGGTGCCCAGATGAGGCGACTTTATCTCAGCCTGCAGGAAAATCGTTGCTTTAGTTTTTAAATCTTCATGGAAACCTATTAGATCCTGGCCTGTGGTAGGAAAGTCCACTCACTTGGTGTATGTAGAAGTCACGGTTTGTTTCCTGTGCTCTTCAGGAGAGTAACAGGATAAGGCAAACAGCTGCAGGTGACACAGTGCGGGATGAGAACCAACCAGGATGTTATGTGGGCTGTTTTATTTTCCAACTCCAATATAAGAACTGTTCAAAAATTTAATAAACTTGATACTTTCAACATGGGTTTAAAATGTTAGCAGTGTCTTCTACGTCAAGTTGACCGCTTATCTCTTACACTATGACTGGGGACTGTCATCCCGTTTCGAGATCTGAAAAACGTGCACAGTGAAAACCTCCAGCCACTGACTCACCATGATGCTCACCTCATCTGTCAATAAGACACAGCAGCTTCTCCCAATGTAAGATTCTGCAAACGTGTCACCAAAGCCTGTGCTACCCGATTCGATCAGACTTTATGCCTGCTATGCTTTACCCCCTTGCCTGATCTGTGATACAGAATAAAGCCGTTGGGATTGTTTCATTTACCATTCACAGCAATTTTTCCTAGGCCAACTTCAGCCCTTGGTAAGCTTGCAGAACATTATAGCTCTTAGGATTTAAACGTCAAAGGCAGTCTATGTTAGCTACTCCAGAGCCATTTTAAGAGTGAAGTCGGTCTGCATCTCCCCGTCAGTTCCCTGAGGAAATAGCAGCTTGAGTCTGGTGGCGATGCAGCTGGCTGGTGGCTGTTTTCTCCCCCTGAACATTGGACAACCCACACTTCTCATCCTTCGGTCTGGCTGTCAGTATTTCCCCTGGACTCTGGGTAGACATGGGCACAGACAGGAAGTTTCCTGTGGTCATCGTCTCTTTGCTTCCCTCACTGACACACTGGTTTTATGTTCCCCCTCAGAGCCGGCCATCCTTGCCTCCAGTTGTCACTTAATGACACCTGGCAGAGAGGTCTTGTTTTAAGAAATCAGCTTAAGTCCCTAATTGTGTCAACCCAGGCAGGGAACTCATTCTGTCTGTCACTGAACCAATTATGGATGTCCCCCAAATCAGCCAAAACCAACTCACACCTGTCTAACTAACCAAACATATTACTAAAGTGAAACTTACAGTTATTACAGCAATGGAAATGTCCCCTTGTGTCACTGCCCTAGGCTCAGTCCCAATAGCTGTATCTCACCTTCTTCATCTCTTAACAATGAAGTCATAAATGAAGTTCTGCGTATTGCCAAGAGCATAGTATTTCCTCCCTAGAACCCCCTCCCAATCCCGCTCGTCATCTCTCTGCCAACATTTTACGGAAACTTAAGAGAATCATAATTATGTACAGATAAATTGTATTATATTTTTTGTACTTGAGGTTTTGTGTAAATAGTTTGGCTCATTCAGTTGTATGTGAGTATTGAAATAAACTCTGCCATTTAGGAAACGATTCATGTCATCTTTCTTTCCGGTCTCCTACAGTGTGGTGTAAGGCTTTGGGAGGACCACGTTTCGTCAGAAGAGAGGTGTGGGTGACCTGCTGGGGAACCTGCACAGCATACTTGTTTGGTCTGCTTCTCAGGCCTCTCGTCTGCCACACAGAGCAGAACCACACAGACTCACGCAGATATGCTAACCAACTTTTATCAGTGCCCCTGTGGGAAATATGAGCTGTGTGGTGAGGAAAGCCAATTGAATTCTCTGTTTAAGGGGTGAGCATCAGGTGTTGACTGTGATGGATGTATCCAGTGGTTGGCTCATCCTCCCTAGAGCACTTCAGATGCTACGCGCTGCTGCCTAACAAGGTTTTTCCTGAATGAAATACAGTCAGCATAAACATAACTAGATAGCCATATTTCAATATCAGTACAATATTTCAGTATATTTATCAATATATTTAAAATATATGCGGTATTTATGCATCTTACATATACACATATGGTATGCACTCATAAACAGACATAGCTCCAATTATTTTGTATATACATATATGCATATATTTCAATGGATCCAAACCCCCAGTATATCATGGTTAATATTAACATAATAGACTAAAGCTATATAAACTTAAGCTGGCAATAGTTACAAAGACTAAACTGTTTGGACCCCAAGTAATAAAATATTTAAATATTTGAAGCAACCCATGAAGAATTTCTATTTAGCTATTAGTTTTAAAATTAGGAAAAATTTACTGTTTCTCAATTTTCCTTTTTCATTTTTGTTAGCATTCTTGATCTCCATAATATATATTCTGATATTTAGATAGTCTCACACTGCTCATGTATGAACATCCTCTCTGAATTTTATTTGATCTTTAAAAAATAAAGTTGAAGTGGGATTTAAATGACTGCACCTCTTAGAAATTTATAATGTGATTTTCTGTTTAAAGTGTCTCTTCTGGCCAGTTGGGAAAGAATGGCAGAAATGATTGAATGCATTGACTCCACTGTTCTAAACAGTTGATGGAAGAGGAAATTAACCTTAGAATTATCTCGGGAAATATCATTTCCTGAAGTTATTGTTTTTAAGTGGTGCTTTTATTAAATCATAGAGAAAATGAGGCCTGAAAGTGAGTTCTCTCATTAATTTGCTTTTTATAATTTCCCTTGAAGCTTTTACCCGATTTCAGCAACCCCAGAGCTAGGAGCAGAGTCACAGGTAACCTTTGGAAAGTACAGTCTGGGTGTTACAATCAGATAAGGACAAAGGAAACTTGAAGATAATCCGTGTTAAGCTTTTCCCCATACAATCAGCCAGAACTCCCAGGAAATCTCTAGTATCAAGGAATGCTACTCAAGTTTTAAAACAGAGCCTTAGCCCCCCCGAACTGTGGTTTTTAATTACACGCGGGCTTGTGCGAGTCAGGTATTTGTGAAGGTCTGCTTTCGGATTGCTTGGATTTTCTTCGCAAGCGACATGAAGTTAAAAGCACTCTTTCTGGTTTCCTATCCCTCCCCTTTCTTCTCCACCTGAGAATTGTTCAGTCACTTCTCTCCTGTTTGTATATGCATAGCACGTGGTCATTTTGAGCCTCTCCAGAAGCCATCCATCCCGAGGTGGTCGGCTCTCTCTTACTCAGAGAGAAGAGTGGTGATGGAAACCCCATGATCGTGGTCTGGAAGCTGTCAGGACTATATATGAGCTCTTTCAATTGCGTAGTCCTTCTGTGAATAGATTTCAGACAACCCACAGCTCACAAGGCTCCTGTACCCAGTACCACACTAAACAAAGTCATCTTGGGATAGACAGGTAGGGGCTAAATCTTCATCCCTTCCAAATGGGAGAAAGATGCTGAGGACCATGACCAAGTATCACCATGGCTCCAGTCCAGCCTGGAGACGCCTACTACAAATGCTGCTTTGTGCTCTCACCTTTTCCTCTACCGATTTCCCCTCGATCTGAAAGATAAAATGCGCTTCCACACCCTATCTGAGAATGCCCACAGCAGCTTTGTTTGTCTGATTTCCCCTGGATCCAAAAGATAAAATGCGCTTCCACACCCTATCTGAGAATGCCCACAGCAGCTTTGTTTGTCTCAGTCCCTTGGAAATTGTCTCATGCTCCTTTATTTGCCCCATTCCCCCTGCATGGAGGAAATAGCTCTATTTTTAATTCCGAGTTAGGAAGCCTGCAGTCACCTAAAGTGCTGTCAGACACAGAAGGAGGACAGGGCGCTTGCCCTTTACATGGGATGTTTTCTTGGCTTTTTCAGTTTTTATGAAAATGGTTCTAACAAAATTTAAGGAGATTCGGAGCACACGGTGAACACGTGCATAACAGCCAGGGGGTCACTAATCAGCTTCCACTGAAGATCACCTGGTACCTTCAAATTCAAAGCCAAGTTAAAAATAGACTGCAATATAACAGAGACAGACATAAGTCTACCTTTCATTCCTTATCAAAGAACCTCGTTTTGCAACAGGAGGCCGTTATGAAGAAACAAGTAGTCAAAATACAGAGGGCAACTGACCACAAGATGCTCAGCCCCATCTACACCTACAACTCCTGCAGCTAAAGCTTGAGGAGCACTGATGAAAGTGGGGCTGGAAAGATTGTAAGAAGAAAGGTGGGCAATGCAGGTCTAGAAGCACACCCATATATTCAATATCATAAAGGACCTAAAGATGCCAAAGTCATTTATCGATGTAAAAAATCATATTTCAAATATGAATCTGAGGAAAAGTAGTTATATCAGTATGGGAAAATATGTCACAAAACTGTGATCCTTTTTAATTGTCAACTTGACACACCTGGAGTCACTTGAGAGGGGATCTTCAGTGAGAGGCTATCTGGATCAGGTTGACCTGTGGCCATGTCTGTGGGGACTACCTTAATGATGTCAGCTGAGATGGAAAGACACTCCCTGCCCCTCTCCCACACCTTTCCTCTAATAGGAGATCCTGGAATGGCCATGGATCAGATGAACGATGCACTAACATTTGTGCTTCAATCAATACCAGAGAGGATCCCTCAGCTCTTGTCTGGATGGGCTATGACCAGATCCTTCACGTCTTGCCTCCGTGACTTCCCGGCAATGACGTCATCAGGAACTGTGAGCCAACTGAACCCTTTCTCTCTTAAGTGGCCTTTGTCAGGATACTTTTAGCATAGTACCAAAAAGAGAAAAACATGAATGCAATGATCATGTTTCCTTCTATGTGCAAAGTAAGTCCAAAAGCATTTTATCTAAAGTAGGAACTTAAGAGCATAAAGTTTCCAGACCTTGGGACACACAAAGATGTCAGAGGACACAAGGAACATACCCCATAAATGAAAACACATGAGGCTATATAAAAGATATGGTTATATTTTATGGATTAAATAATCAATGCAGATATATTTTTGTGTGTGTGTTAATAAATGAAGATAGTGGCAATTGTTTCTGCTTGATGTGGGTGCTGGGAACTGAGCTTCAGTCTTTTTAAAAGCAGCAAGCTCCTTTAACCACTGAGCCATCCCATCAGTCCCAGAAAAGTATTGCTAATGATGTGAAAAGACAGCCATGTTCTTGGGCAAAACCAACTGTGGTATAAATATTCTGTGTCCAGACAGAATTAAATGCATATCTCATTAAAACAACAAAGAATAAGACACAAGAGCTTGACATACCCTTTACCAAATAAGACAGTCACATGTAATGCTCACAGTGAACATGGTTGGACTCATTAATCCCTTGGAGAAGGTAAATTACATCACCTTGACATACAGCTGTATTCCTACTACAGGAATTAAACTCAGTGACAATGTTAACTGTTGGGGACGATTTGGATCTCAGAGAAATACAGATTGTTGGTAATAATCAGAAAGGAATGGCCACATTAGAAAACAGTTCAGCAGTTTCTTATCAAGCTGTATGTTTATTACATAGCACTGCAATACTTAAATATTTACTCAGGGAGAAATGAGAACATATGTCCACACAAAGATTTGTACGCCAAATGCATAGGATAAAATCCACAGTCGAAAAAGGCTGGAAAGAGTCCAAATGTCCAGCAATTAGCGGATGAGTGAGCAGATTGTGGTATACCATAAACTGGAACATGCCTTGGCAATAAAAAAGGAAAAAAAATGCTGGCATGCACTGCCACATAAATGAAGCCAAGAGCATTACACCAAGTAAAATAAGCCAGTCTCCCTTGGAAGAAATGGTACGCATCATGATTCTATCTGTTCTAAAAACAAGACAGTCATGGGGACAGAAAGGAGTTCTGGGCTTGTCTAATGCTGGAGGCAAGAAAAGGAATATTCTCTCTACGGAGAGTTGCATAGACATGGTAACGTTTTGGATAGTAGATTCAGGCTATTGCAGCGTAATTTCCAAATTGGTAAAACAATAATTTATTTTAAACTTTACTTGTACACTTTAGTTTGTGTTATTTGTAAATTTCAGTAATACTGATGGAAGGTAGGAGATGACGGAAGGTAGGCGAGCTGGTGCGTGCCTACAGCTCAGTTATCTGAGAGGTGGAAGCCGGATTAGGAGTTTAAGGCAAGAGTTGGATAAACAGTGGAAGCAGCATCGGGTACAAAATGAAGACCCATCTCAAAGAAGAAGAAAAAAAGAATGAAAAAGTCTAGACTATTCCCTCATAAACACAATAAAAAAATTTCTGCCAAAGAGAACAAATTGTCTTCCAGTTTGTAGCCTCCTCTTGAAGTATGGCAAAAAGGAGACCATCAGTCTCGGCAAGATTCGGAGTGATCACTTAGGTTATATATAATTTGAAACCACAGTTCTATGAAAAACTGAAAACAAATGTGTTAGCTTCATGTTGCTATAATAATACATGAAGCAGCTAGCCTATAAAAATAAAAGAGATTTAGTGCAAGTGTTTAGTTGTTAAAGCCACAACCATGATGCCTCCTCATTACAGCTGCCTAAACAAGACCTGAAAACATCAATACCAATAAACATGCTAGCTCAGTTGGAGGAAATGGCACAGGGTCCCACCACTAGACAATGAACTATACCTTGTGACTGGTGATGACAAGGAAGAATTTATTTCTCCCAGGGATGAGAACCCTCCCCCCCAAAAAAACTGGTTATCCAATACCAATGACTGAGCCCTGAAATCAAACACATACAAGCAACACTAAACAGATTCAATAGACTGTATTTTTATATTTATGCATATGCAACAGTAATAAAGGAAATTAGCCATCAAGTTGAGTGGGGGAGTAGACATGAGAGGGAGGAACGGGAAGGAATCAAGTGATGTACTTAGGTTTTAAAATTCTTAAAAATTTAAGTTAAAAAAAAAACCCAAAGGGTAGAAATTTAAAGCCCCATCATTGAGTAGCCCCAGTGGCCTGGACGCTGAAGAGAAGGGGACTTAAGAAGGACAGCGTAAGGATTGCTCAGTTTCTAAACTATTTTCTCTTAAGGGACTGTTCACGAGTTACCATAGACCCTCAACAAGGATCTTCTAGATGGTTCCACAGCCTGTCATCAGTGGCACCCTGGGGCTTAAGCATTTAGTCACAGAAGACGATGACAGAACACAAGCTATGTCAAACTGTACCAATAAGTTTGGAGGGTGTCTGGGATATAAGTAAAGAAATGATGACATGGGCTGGGGATGTAGCTCATTGGTGGAGCACTTGTCTATCCTGAGGCCCTGGATTCAATAATTAATACCATAAAATTTTTTTAAAAAAGGAAGGAAAAATGAAGGAAAGAAGAATGAAGAAATTTATAAATAGGAAATTGAAAGAAACCATTGAAATGTGGAAAAAAAAAGACAACTATTTCTGGAAAATCATCTCTCCAGACATAATATAGTAAGTGGGAGATTAGTGATGAGGGCGAAGATCAGCCGCCGGAACTGAAGGAAGACCCACACGCAGCACAGGCGGAAATCGTGAAGTTGAGAACCGAGAAAAGAATGAGAAGTTTTAGTGGCAATCCAATAGTGAACGTGAGAGCGGAAGCAGCGAGAAACAATGTCAGGAACAGTCTGAGCACCATCTTAAGCGTATTTAAATCTGTTTGAATAAAAAAGGATTAGTGCTGACACTCGGGGAGGGAGGGGCTGTCCAGTCACCCCCTTCTCCACTCACTGGCAACTGGGGAGTAACTTTTGCTCCTGAGCCTCTTCCCCTTTGTCCTAGCTGTGACAAGATACAATGGTGTTGTGATAGTTTTACAGAAGGCGCTGACCCTATATGCGAAAATTCCCAAGACAATTGTTGTCAATTCATGACAAGCCTCCAGTCTTATTCAAATAAAAAAATATTTTGTTTATCCTAAATAAAATCAGTGTGGCTGGAGGAGACCACATATCAGCCTTCAGAAGATAATGTGTCGAAGGTGTTCCTGTGGGGAGGCCAGCTGGGCACAGAGAAGGTCTCTTAAGTGGACCGTGCTCTAGTGTTCAGATGTATGAATGAAATGACAAGATAATCAGCCCGTGGAAAATTCCCCCTTTTTTCATCAAATTATTCTCTTTATCTTAGTCCAAGGGAAAATGTTTCCCAAATTTTAGACATAATTGTGCAAAACTTCCTGAAATAGTTCTGTATTTGCAGAAAAAAGCATTCAGACTACTCAGGTTCCAACAATGCCTCCCAAACATTGCACCTGGAGATAGCCAGGATGATTAATAAGCACATAGAAATGCCTGCTTTTTATTCCCAGCCCACTAGGTTGACAAGGAAAAATTATGTGCTTATAAGTTAGCCTGAGTAAAGGGATTTTAGGTAATTTATAATTCCCTTTCAAAATTTGTTTATCTGTTTATTTGTTTATTTAATTATTTGTATTCTTTCATATATTGCATTCAGATTAAAAATTCCCCATCGTCTCCTCCCCTCTTAGCCCCATCTCCCCCTTTCCTCAGATCCACTCCCCCCCCCCGCCCTGCCCGGGTCTCTTATCAGAACAGAGCAGGCCTCCTAGAGACATCAATCAAACATGACATAATACGTTACAATAAAGACCAGGCTCATCCCATCATATGTAGGATGGAGGTGACCCAGTAGGAGGAAAAGGGTCTTTTGTCCACAAGCAGGCAAAAGAGTCAGAGACAACCCTCACCCCCACTGCTAGGAGACCCACATGAACACCAAGCCACTCAGCCATAACTTATATGCAGAGATCTAGGTCAGAACCATACAGACTCCCCAATCTCTGTGAGCCCCCATGAGTCCCAGTTGGTTGACTCTGTAAGCCATGTTCTCATGGCTCCCTATCCCCCCTGGTTTCTCCAATCCTTCCTCCCCTTCCTCTGCAGGATTTCCTGAGCTCAGCCTCTGTTCCCGTCAATTGCTGATTGAAGTCTCCCTGATCTCTTTGATGAGGACTCTGGTCCCAGAACACTCTGCAGACAGGACAAGCTGTAGGTTGAAGGTTTTGTGGCTGGGTTGTTGTTCCAATCCCTCAACTTGAGATCTTTCCTGGTTATAGAACTTGGCCAAGTCAGGTTCTATGTCCCCCATTACTAGGGTTCCTCTCATAAATTCCATGGAGTTTCCCTTGTAATAGGTTTTAACTTTCCCTCAGAAATGGCCCCCAATTCCAGTCTTTTCTCCCAGTATCAAAATTTGTTTGTTGTAAAGATATTTAAGGATTTTTAATGTGTGCACTTAGGTACAACTGGTGGCAAATCCTTTTGAAAATAAGGACAAGAACACAAGAGTATGAGAATGGGGGGAGGGTAGTAAAAAGTTTCTGCACCCCAATAAACCTCTCGGCTGACACAATAATCCAAATGAGTCCAAATTTTAATGTATACCGATGCTCCTGGGTGACCTCCCAGCCCTCCAGAGAGGAGACAGGGAAGGAAGACCAGAAAACCGTGTGCTTGTTCTCTGGAGTACAATTTAAATACCCTGTGGGAGTGGTCTTGAGCATCTCTAGGGAGGGGTCATTTTTGGTGAGCTTTCGCAGAGGTGGAGTCTGGAATGAGGCAACTCCCAGGGGAGGGGTCTTGGCATTGGAACTTCCACCCAAACATTCCAGACTCTTTGGATATATGGATACCAGGGGCTGGGATGACGCTTCCACTCAAACAAGTAGGGAATACTGTGGTCCTTACAGAAGGAACAGAGGAACGGTTAGTCTCCACAGTGACCTGGCCACTTCAAAGTGGCTTGATCTGTTGAGACAGGGGTAGTGTCACTGGTATTAGCACCAGGACCTATCCCAGGTACATGAAATGGCTTTTTGGAGCCCATTCCCTATGGTGGGATTCCTTGCTCAGCTTTGATGCCAGGGGAGGGGTTTGTTCCTGCCTCAAGTTGGTATCCCCAACCTTGTTGACCCCCCCCAAGGAGGAGTAGATGGGGATGGGAAGAGGGGGAAGTGGGGAACAGAAGAGGAGTGAGAAAGAAGTGGGATTGGTATATAAAATGAAAAGTAAATTTTTTAATTAAAAAATATATATAAAGAATATTGTCACAGGACTCTGAAGGTGAATGGAAGGGACCAGTGGAAGAGGAATACTCCATAGGTTGACGTACAAAGCTCAATTCCAGGAATGGGATGGAAGAGGTAAGATGGAGACACACTCCCGTGGTCTACAGTAAGAAGTGCAGGTTGTGTTTTGACAAAGGAAATGGATGCTGGAGGAAACCTGGCGAATCAAAGAAGTCAAACCAAAGGGAGGTCTAATGGGAAAGGGATTTGATTTGGATTACTCGCTTTCCTGGAAAGGGGAATGGTGCGACTCAGAGGCTGGCATCTGAGAAGCCCGAGCCAGCCAGCCAGCGCTCATTAATCTTCTCCCGGGGATTGTCTAGACACAGCATCCTGCCACTTTTGTGTTCTAAAGTATTTTCTCACAGGCGCCTGTCTGTAGATGGATTTTCAAATGGATTTGCTTTTGCTCCTCCGCATCTTGCTATTAGCCAAAATGTCCCAGTTAGGAATGGTGGGTAATCCCAGATTTGCAAAGAAAGGTGGCTTCAAGTAACAAGAGCCTGTGTGTCTCCCAGAAGAAAATTGAAAACTGCCATCCCGAGGCCAGCACAGGGCAGACTCCTTCAGGCCTGCTGCTCTTGCTAAGGAGTGAGCTCTCTGCCCTACTTCTCCAGACAGTGAGGCCAGGGTGGTCCTGCAACAGAGGTTTTTGTTTTCTGTTTGTTTGTTTGTTTGTTTGTTTGTTTTTCTTTCTGAACCCGTGGCTGGAATAGCACCAGAACTAGAGGCAGGGCGTTCTCAACAAGGAAGGCCCCTGCATTGCCTGCCATGTGATACACGACGTGCAGTCAGTGTGAATGGCTGTGGGCTCCACACTCAGAGCGTCAACCGCCCATGGTTTTAATTACTGTAAGCAAGCCTGTCGAGCATTTTCCTAATTAGCAGTTGATGTGGGAGCAAAACCGTTGTGGGTGGGCCCACTCCTAAGCTGGTTCTGGGTTCTGTAAGAAAGCAGGCTGGGCAAGCTATAAAGAACCAGCCTATAAGCCGGAATCCTCAACGGACCGTGAAATACCTCCTGCCTCCAGGTTCCTGCCCTATCTGAGTTCCTGCCCTGACTGCCTTTGATGATGAACTGTGTTAAGGAAGTATACGCAAAATAAATTCTTTCCTTCCCTACTTGATTTTTGGTCATGGTGTTTCATCACAGCAATGGAAACCCTAAGACAGAAATTGCTACCAGAGCTTGGGAATTCTTTCAACATTGATAAATTATTGCACCTGGCTCCTCCGTCACAAAGAAAGAATCACCACACTTAGTGGGCCCATTTGGATCTTGGAGACAGCATATTCTTCACTTGGGTGAGTTACTCTGATCCATGCATCAAGTGACTCCAAAAGCTGCAGACTTTGTGAGGGGCCTGGAACAGGGGGATGATTTTCAACAGGTCCAGGCTGCTGTGCAGACTGTTTTATATGGTCCTAATCACCTGGACCATATGATTCAGCAGATCTGATAGCGCTTGAGGCAAATGAGGTGCTGTTTGGAGCCTTTGGCGGCCCCCACAGGTAATCACAGAAGGAATTTTTGAGATTTGGAAACAAGGCTCTACAATCTTCTGCAGCAACTGTCCTCCGTTTAAGAGACATCTGTTTGGGGCCTCAGTGGAAACTGAACACCAGGTTACCATGTGACCTGAACTGCTGGGCACATTATGAGCTAGATGTCATCTGACCCACCAAGTCATGAAGTAGGGTGTGCACAGCAGCAAACCACTATCAAGTCAACACAGACTGCAAACCTAGCCCTGGGAGGTACAAGAAGCTGCAGAAGCCACCCTGTCTCTAGGTCTCAATAATACCCTTAGGTTTGCAGGAAAAACAGCATTTTGGGGGAGGGTGAGTTTTTTTATTTTAAATTTTTATTTATTTACATATTAACCACAGTTTCCCCTCCTTCATTGCCTTCCATTCCCTTCCCCACCTCCTTTCTTCCCTACCCCATCCTCAGAAAGGGAAGGCCTCCCACAAGGAGTCAACATACCAAGTTGGGGCAGGACTTAGCTCTTTCCCCCTGCATCAAGGCTAAGCAAGGGAATGGGTTCCAAAAAGCCAGCTCATGCAGCAGGGACAAATCCTGGTCCCACTGCTAGGGTCCCCACAAACAGATCAAGCTATACAACTGCCACCCACAGGCAGAAGTCCTAGGTGGGTCCCCTGCAGGCTCCCTAGCTGTAGGTCCAGAGTCCATCTGAGCTCCCATGAGTTCAGACAGTATTTTCAAAAAGGTATCACCTGGTGATTTTTATTTCTGGAAATATTGGAGCTCCAGACTTTTAAATATTAACCTACTCAAATATGATTTTAAAAGTCGCCCAGGGGCCTAGAAAGAAGGTTCTCTAGGTAAAGCGCTTGCTGCACATGCATGAACTACATTTACACCTAACAGAAGAAGCAAGGATGGCAAACACCACACCCAACACCCCAGCACTAGGGGGTGAAGACAGGAAACTCCTGGTGAACCCCAGAGGCTTGCCAACCAAACAGTCTGCTCCAAGTTCAGTGAGAGACCTTGTCTCCAAATATATGGCAGAGAAGTGATTCATGAAGACAATGTTTGGCTTCCATAATGGCCACACACGCGAGCCACTAAGTATGAAAGAGAAATGCTCTATCTATCTTGCTGGGCATGACTACTATGTTCTAATACTCAAACCTTGCAGTTTTTGTTTCAACTGTATTACATCAGTGTCTGGAGACTGGAATTAATCTTTATACTCAGAAGTGCCTCTCCTAAAGCCACGGAAAGTGCAGAAGGGGCTCAAAAGCTTCCAATGACTGTGGGCTCCGCTCACTCCTTTCTATCCCCAAGTGTAATAAAATGATTTTTATTGGCATCCTCTAAGCAGTCATTTGGCTTTGTTTGGACCAAATATTTTATGTAGGTGAAATTAAAAGGCACCATCTTGGACCAGGGTGTAGCTCAGTGGTGTAACAGCCACGGCATCCTGAGCTCACTGCAGCACCACACACAGAGAAATATCTCATTATGTTAAATAAGACATGTAGTTTTTTAACTGAAAGAAATTTCAAAATACCTTCATAGTGGGTTTGTTTTGGTCACATTATAATGTGATAGCATTATTTTGAATTTGGGTAAGATAGACAAAAATTAATTCCACCATCCTTTGTTATATACAAACTGATTTCCAATACAGGTAACATATCACAAACTGAAGCTAGAGTTGCAATTCTAGAAGTAGAATTAAGATTACCAAGCACCTGACCCTGAGACATGGCTGTTCTGAAATAGCCACAGAGACCCATATAACCACAAGGATACTAGAGCTGGTAAATCGAGACAGAGAACCCTGAGTCCATGTCCTAAGTTGTGTGACTGGCCTTGAAGAAGGAAAGAGCCACACGTACAGCATTTGAGCAACCACTCTGAAGAAGAGAAGGCAGGCAACAGGATTCTCTCCCAGAAACTTCAAAAGTGACTTAACCCACAATGGCAGGTGAATTTTAAACCCATGAGGTATGTTATGTTTAGGATCTTGGTCTTTAGATATATGATGATAATTTGGGGGGCTTAACTGTGGAGGCCCAAAAATGTGAGCCTGTTTCCACATTGACCAAAGGTCAGAGATTTGGAGCTTTCCTCTAGTTCCTTCAAGGTTATTATTGTGATTCTACCTTAGACAAAGGTCACACCTAGATGTTGACCAGAGAGTTAGGCTCTCTCAAGGTAATTGTCAACAGGTGTGACTAATAGTCAGCCCTTGTACTTTGGGAATAGAGAAGCAGATTGTTCCTACCTCAAACAAGAGTCTAAGGATCCAACTAAGTTCCAGTTCCCTTAAGGAGATAACTTTGGATTCCACCCAGGGAGCGGTTTGGTCTAGTACGTGAACGCGATTTATTTTGTTGTAGCAACAGAATGCTTAACTAGGGATGTAGCCTTGACTTTCAATTGATATGTTCACTTCCTAGTGTCCTGCTAATGCAGTCTTTTGTCTTACTCCTACATTTTGGGGTCAGGGGTATTTTAAGTAGTTGGAGATTAAATGCGGGCAAATTTTCAGTACTCACTGGAATTCCCTCCTGATACTATCCTATATGTTTCTCTGTTTTATTATTTTCATTTGTGTCTTCATATTCTTTACTATATTTCTAAAATTCCACACCTCTACCTGGGAGAAAGGTAATTTTGTCGAGGTTGGTCCCTGACACTTAACCACTAACAGTTTTGGCAATCTGTTATAGACACAATAGAAAACAGCAGAAACTGCCTCCTGTCTTCTTCTTAAGTGTTTGAAGTTTCTGATCTTGTAGAACTGTCAGATTAATTTGTCCCTCTTTCTTCTCAGTTTGGGCTTATCTCCTCCTCACAACAGTGAAAGGGTGATAAACCCTGTCCTGCCAATGCCACATCTGCTAAAGATGCTTATGGTTCATGTCACATTCTTTATCCTGGCTGTGCTGGTCAGTTTTGGTCAACTTAAGATAAGTTAGGGTCATCTAACAAGAGGGAACCTAACGTGAGAAAATGTCTTCACCTGTTTGACATGCAGTCAAGTCTGCAAGGGCATTTTCTTGATTAATGAATGATGTGGGAAGACCCTATCTGCTGTGGGCATCACCATCCCTGGGCAGGAGTTCCAGGGGTGTATAAGAAGGGGTTGAGCAAGCCATAGAGACTACGCCATTAAATAGCATTCTTCCATGATCCGTTTTAGTTACTTCCTTCACTTCTCTCCTTGACTTGCCTTCACGATAGACTGTGATCAGGATGTGGAAGCCAAATAACCCCTTCAGTCGCCAAGTTGCTTTCGGTAATGGTGCTCAGCACAGCAATAGAAAATAAACTGGGACATTGGCAGATAATGTAACGTCTCAGAGACCAGTCACCAGGATGCCCCTCACAGAAAACTTGTTTATACTGCCGGATGTCCTTGCAGCTAGCCACCTTCCATGAGAGCTCTGGTCAGACAAAGTTATGTTCAGCTGTGCTGGTCACATAAGACACAAGAGGCAACTCAACAGAGCACATGACCTTACAGCAATAGTGTGTTTACTTAACAGGTCTTGGGCAGAGGAGGGCAGCATGCCTCTCAGGACCAACAGGAAATCGTAAGCTTTCTAGAGAAATTCTCTACCTATTAGAGCAGAGCAAGGGGGAACGTGAGGAATGTGTTGGATTACCAAGGCAGAGCTCTGCAGGCAGTGCTAAACAGTGACTCTATAAAGAAGTCAAGCGCATGCTCCTTAGGGCCACAATGTGAATAAGGCATCATCAGTGTGGCATGTCGGTCATTATCTCTAGCTGTTCTGTAGGCATGTGATGACCACTATGTGGCTCTATGAGGCATAATTCTATTTCAATACCCTAGATAAATCGGGAGGACAGAAAAATGGGAAACAAAGTTTATATTGACTAAGTCTGCCTTCTGCTAATTAAGTTCAACTTACGTTCAAGAAATAATGCCAAGGCAACATGGACCTATTGGAATCCATTGTGTTTCTCATTAACCCCTGCTTCTTAGTTTGTAAGAGAATGAAACAAGACCCTGTGTGCAAATAGCACCAACCAGGCAGTTCCAAGCTTGTACACAGCACAGCCTGTTCTGTCCTGGCCTTTTTGCTAACAGACAGACAACTACTTTCATTTTTAAGTTTGGATCTTTGGTAAATGAATACAATTTGACAAGTAGTGTGTTTCAGGAGGTAATTTGATTCTAAATAGTAGTTCCACTGAGCCATTTCAATCTTCACACCAAACCAACTAAAGCAGATTCTGTTCCGCCTAAAAAAAATATGTGAAGACCCTAAAGTTCTACAGTTAGTAAACTGGTGTCTGGGCAGTGCATCCTGATAGGCTTATTTCATACAGTCCCTCTTCACACCACAAACACACACATCTGTATCTAGTATCTAGTACATGATGAATTCCCATGATCACACAGGAACAGGCTTGACTCAGACTAAGAGTTCATGGTCAACACCTTTCTCAAGCTGACTCATGGCATGGGCATTTGAGAGGAGGGAAAGCCATTAAACACAGTGTCACCTCAGCCAATGTCACACCTGTCAAGCACAGAGACTGCCAACTGTGAGTAGTTACAGTGTGTTCAGCTCTTTATCCCACTGATCTTGTTTCAAGGAGATAGACACTATTTCCATTCGTGAAGCAGTGCAAAGGACTCTGTAGACATAGTCAGGTGAGAGATACAGGGGGAGTGAGGGACTGAGCTTTTCTGAACAAACACAAATGGGGATTGCCAGTGAAACCCGGGTCTTAAGAGCATCGTGCAGCCAGGAAAACCACTAGCACTGCAAATGAGGGAAATGGACTTGTTTTATACCTTGTTTGATGAGTCAATCCTGTTTTGATTTAGAGAAACTAGTTAAAGTAGATTTAATGGATAACGGGCATCTCCATGTTTGGGAATGAGTCAGGGTCCTAAGGCCAGTTCAGAGGAGAAATTAGGATGTGGGTTGATTCTTTATCATGGACCAATTGCTCTACAGACTGTCATTTATAAAGAACAAATCATAGTCGCAAACTGCAGGGATATTTTGTACTCATAAACACAGCAGGATTCTGTACTCTGAAAACTCTATCTATAGATGCTGGTTTACAAATGCAAAATGAGAGTGAGTTTGTCCCCAGAAGCAAACAATTCCCAGGGAATATGTGCATGAACACATTTATTCTTCTTTGCTTGATCAGAAGGCCTTTCATCACATGAACACTGAACGTTTAGTTGATACCAGTCCATCAGATATGAATTAAGTCGACACACATTTCTTTTTTTTTGTATTTTTTTTTATTAAGAAAGAAAAAAAAATTTCC
>NC_022021.1:47172218-47188151 GCF_000317375.1 Microtus ochrogaster
GGTGGTTGCACCCCTCTTGGTCCTGACTTCCTTGCTCATCTTCTCCCTCCTTCTGTTCCTCATTGGGACTTTGGGAGCTCAGTCCAGTATTCCAGTGTCGACACACATTTCTATTGCATGCTGTGGATGCACAGTGTCTGTTTGGGTGTTGAAAGGACACGGAGTAGTGAGATGGTGTCTCTGTTGCTGATGCAGTCACACTCGACAGATAAGGGAGACCGCAGGCAGCAGTTCTGATGTGCCGGGAGGCAGTTGATCTCTGGAATTCGACAGCCTCAGTGGGAAGACTATGTCCTCATTGCCTTCTGAGGACTTCCTCTGAAGAGAGACCTGAAGCCAGAGGGCTGCTTATGTACACCCCATCTGTTCCCTCCTGTTTTGCTGTGCCATGCTTCCCCAGACAACCTCCGCGGATGGCTTCTTTTAGCTCTGTGGGGTCTGAGCTGGGGATAACATGGGTGGAAAAGAGGAAAGTGACATTTAAGGACTTCTTCCTAGGACCGCTGCTCATGGCTGTGCTCCATCACTAAAGGTTACTGCTTGTTAAGAAAGTGCCATGTACTTGTCTACCCAGAAGCAGCTCCCATTACTTGGCATGTATCTATGATTAACATGGTGCATAAACTACACAGAGACAGGGGTGGGGAAAGCGATCCCAAATTGAAAAAGAAGTAAGATGTATGAGGAGGAATGAGCGGGGGTGTGTTGTATAGGTACATGGTGTACACGTGCGTGCCACATGGAGGCTAGAAAAGGAACACCAGGCATCTCCCTCTGAAGCTCCCCATCTTGTTTTTTGGATAGTGTTGCTCCTTGTACCTTAAGCTCACCACTGGCCAAGCTGACTGGCCAGCAAGTTCCTAGGATACACCTTTCTCTGAGCCCAGATCTGGGGTTACAGGACCTACTTGGTTTTTATGTGGGTGCTGGAAATTTAACTTGAGTCCCCTTGATTGATTACCAAGCATTCTTAACCATCTCTGAGTCATTTTCCCACACCCTTGAATGTAGCATCTAAAGACCTGTTGTGTAGCCCAGGTGTGTTAAATACGACAGATATGAAAATAAGGTAGTGTTTTTATCTATAAACTGCACAATTACATGCTAACTAGAGAGAAAATAAATGATCTCCTTGCTAAAACTTCGTGTGCCATCTCCTTTCTTCAGTATTTTCATTTGTCGATGCTCCATAGCAACACTGAGAGTTAGCCTGATAAGCACCCATAATGAAGGGTGAATAGAGGCCCTCATAGGAGCATGGGGAAAAGATCACACCTTTGAAGATCAGTAAGCCAAATCAAGGTTATGATTCCAAACTCCCCTTAAAATTTAAATCTTAAAAAACCTAAAATAGCTTTAAATCTGTTAAAATGTTTTTGGAACCAAATTTTTCTCACAAGACTTTCTCACAGGAATCATTATTTTCAGGTAGGAGGGTGACCACAGTCAACTGAGAAACTGACTTTTACGGAACAGGATGGGCTTGTGTTTGTGATGCCGTGTAAACAAGAAGATCTCTTCCCCTTCATATTGAGCAGCAGGAGAGCACCAAGTATGGAGTTGGCCCTTACTAAGAAGACACCAGCATGACTGTGGAATTCAGACGGTATGAAGATATGGTTCTCTGTCTTTCTCTTTCTGGATCCCTGAGGAAGATGGCTTCCTCGGCTCTGAACCAGGATATTCCATCAACCACTCTTTTTGGAATTTATCTTATCTTCCCTTACATTTTTACTAAAATGCAAGCAGATGATGAAATCCGGGAGGAAGTGATTCCTAGCTGAGGTGCAGGATTTTGCCCAAGGGAAATCCTGGTAGCAGCTACTGGATAGGGAAAGAGATAAAATAACTTCAGGAGACATAGAGGTTTTTAATCGTCTCTCCATCAGCAGCAGGGTGAAAGCAGCCCGTCCCTGCCCCCGCCATATTAATGAGACAAAATTTCCCAGGGTGTGAAAAGATGTTCTTATTTTATTCTCAGAATTCACAGTTAAGCTCTGGAGACGTGCTTAGCCAGAATCCCAGCAACAGAATGGAAGGATTCTCCTTTTTTTCTTGGCCCTCTTGTTTCCCCCTGCTTTCTCCCCTACTCCTTCTTTCTCTTGTCTCCTCTCCCTTGCCCTCCCCTCCTCCTTCCTACATACCTACCTAAATAAGTATCACATAAATTACATATTTATATGAATAAATAAATTTATGTGTGCATATTTTGTATATTCACCTCAAATCAGCATCATGTAACAGTGCGCCATGAACTTGGACGAGACTTCAGGACACAGGATTGTTGACACTGCTCCTTAATCCAGAAAAAGGATGGGTTTGTATATGAGCAACAGATGTGTGGTAGCAGCGACTATCAGGCACAGCCCATGACAATGAGGCATTTTTATCTTTACAGGCTGCAGAATACTTCATCCCCTCTGCCTAGTCAAACTGAGATCAGGAAGGGAAGCAGAACGAACAGGTCTCCACCAACAGGCTGATAAACGGAATGTGAGGAGAGATGCCATCGTTTGCCTTCAAGACAGAAGAGGCAGTTCAGCTGATCTCAGGAAAACAGAGAAGCCAGCCCCGACCCTGGGAAGTCACTTCACCTTCATGTCTCAGTGGGAGTTTCCCTTTCTGGCAACTACATCAGGCCCAAGTGCACTCTAGATGTGATTCTTTTTCACTCTGAATGTCAGAAGCAGAGGTTAGAGAAAAGGCTTAATTGGTAAACTTCTTGCTGTACAGGTCTGAGGACCCAAGCTTGCATCCACAGTACCCACATAAAAATCCAGGCAAGGCAGTGTGCATCTCTGCCCAGCAATGATGGTGGAGGCTGGGGAGGCAGATCGATGGGAGCTTTCTGGGAAGCCAGACTAGCAGAATGTGTGAGTGCCAAGACCAGTGAGACTGTCCCTAAAGAATAAATGAAGTGGAAGACACCAGATGCCACCCTCTGTCACATCACATTGTTGACAGAGGTTTCTGTCCTCCCAGTCCTGCAGCTTTTCAGTCCCAAACACACACACACAGGCCTACATTAATTATAAACTGGTTGGCCTATTAGCTCAGGCTTCTTATTAACTAACTTTTACATCTTAACCCATAATTCTTGTCTGAGCTAACCACATGGCTTGGTACTTTTTATCAGTGAGGCATTCTCATCTTGCTTCCTCTGTGTCTGGGTGATGATTGCAGGCTGAGTCTTTCCTTTTCCCAGAATTCTCCTATTCTGGTCACCCCGCCTACACTTCCTACCTGGCTACTGGTCAATCAGTGTTTTATTAAACCAATACAGGTGACAAATCTTTACAGGGTACAAGGCCATTGTCCCACAGCACCACATATCACACATACATACACACACACGTTATATACACACATACATACACATGCAAATACACAAATACATACACACACAAACACACACACATGCACATATATACATACACATGCACATACACATACATGCATACACATACATTATACACATATAAACATACATACACGTTACACACACACATATACTGTTAGAAACAGTTGTCTTGCTTTGCAACTGGAGGATGTGCCTGTGTCTAGGGAAAGGGTTAAAGTGGAATGTTTTACAGTTGTTCTCAGTTCCCCATGATGGACAGCTCATCATGTGAATGTGGGGGCATATGTCCCAGAATGTCCCCAAATGCATAATTTGTGTTAAAGATCCCCAGAATCCAGAGAGCACAGAACTTACTGGGGAAAGTCATCCCAAAGAGGGGTTCATCCAAAGCACAACCGGTGCTCAGTGATTGTTGGCAGGAAACGAGGATGTGATGCTGCAGCTCTTTGATTTGTTTCTGTGCAAGGGGATTTCTTTTCATCCATTTAAACTATGTTAGTCTAGATTGAAATCCGGGAGAAAAACCATAAGGTCAAAAACCTTTTATCCACATATGTTCACCATGCAGTTGCCCCTTGAAGCATATAAATGTCTTTTTTTCAGAGGTCTTTGCTTCCTAATGTAATAAATGATGATTTGGGATTAAGTTTTCTTAAATGATACAAATATTTGACATGTATATTAAAGTTACCAGTATGCATAAAATATAGCAGGGTTTTATTTTTCAATATTCTTCTATGTTGAAATAAGAAGCGCCGGGGCTGTGTCCCCTGCACCCGGCCGCCCACATGGCTAGCTTAGCTTATGTCCCGAAATAATTACACGGAAACTGTATTCTTTTAATCACTGCCTGACCCATTAGTTCCAGCCTCTTATTGGCTAGCTCTTACATATTGATCTAACCCATTTCTATTATTCTATGTAGTCCACAAGCTGGCTTACCAGGAATGATCTTAACCTGCATCTGTCTGCAGTGGGACAATCATGGCGACTCACTGACTCAACTTCTTTCTCCCAGCATCCTGTTCTGTTTTCTCCGCCTACCTAAGGGCTGGCCTATGAAATGGGCCTAGGCAGTTTCTTTATTAATAAGAAATCACTCCCACATCACTTCTACAATTCCATTGCAGCTATAGAAGATTGCAATGAGGCACTTTTGTTTCCACATCCTGCTCTGTGAGGTGCTTTCAGGGTGTGCAACATCTTTGTCTGTCCTTTGAGGAGAGATAATCTGCCAGAGACGATGCCCAGAGCAGTAACCACAAGGAAGTGCAGAGGGAGGCAGGTCTGCCGAAGGTGCTTCTCTGTCTCTGTGGTTCATCCCTCAATGTTCCCCTTGTGAGTCCTTTCCACCAATTTGTGGGCGAGAACCGGGTGGGTGATTTTATACTGAATTTTCTAGCAAAGATGTAAAGTCGGATCACCCAAGGGCACAGTCAGGAAGAAATGTAAGTTTCTGTTTCCTTTCAATACACAAATATACACTTTCAATCCAGAGGTGATTGAAATACATGATCAGGTACATCACAGATACAATAATTGGAATGAATTCTTCCCATCCTTCAGCTCCCACTTAGAGGCAAACCCTTCATGACTGTCACCCTTTTCTTGGCCCTTTGACAGCTGTGTCTGCATTAGCCACTTCAAAAGGGAGTTTCTCTGACTGAGTCTGAGAGAAGCATTGATCTACAGGTATAAGCATGTGTGACTTGACACACGTCCAGTAAATGGAGATCTGGATGGGGTTCTCTGAGGAATCCTGGAAATGAATGATTACTGGAAACTGGATAACGACTGAAGATCCTTCAGACAACTACATGATAACCACTTGTGCCCGAGACTCTCAGAAACAAGTTTTCTGACATGCCTGGAACATGCTTCTCCAGGACTGCTTTGGTTACAAATTTTAGCAATGGTCATGATATAATTTCTCTCTTAATCCTGTCTTTATGTAATAATAATTCACCTAACTTGATGGTTTTTGTACAGGTCACTAAAACTCAACTTCATAGCTTCATAGATATCATGGGCAAAGTTTTACAAACTGTCATGCTCATTGCCTCTTGCTGGTTAGAAATATCAGGTGATGGTTATAAAAGCAACAAATGTGGGCTGGGCAGTGGTGGCGCACACCTTTAATTTCAGCACTCAGGAGGCAGAGGCAGGCAGATCTCTGGGAGTTCGAGGCCAGCCTGGTCTACAAGAGCTAGTTCCAGGACAGGCACCAAAGCTACAGAGAAACCCTGTCTCGAAAAACAACAACAACAAAAAGCAACAAATGCTAGTAAACTACATCTCAATCAAGACTCTCCTAAGAATTACTTATCTTTAACAAATGGTGGGCTGGTAGGATTAGCTAGAGGAAGCCTTTGATTTTATTATACAACAAACAAAATTAATCCGGTCATGTGCTTTGCCCAATCCTCAACCATGCTGTGTCAGTTATGTTTCTGTGTGACAGGAGACCTTGACAAAAGCAACTGAAAGGGTTATTCAGGCTGATGGTTCCAGAGGGACAGCGTCCATTGTGGTGGGCTGGAATGACAACACAGAGAATAAGTGTGTCCAGTGTGGATTTAACTTTGGATAAGTGACAATCTGAATATTAATTCCTAACTCTCCAGGAAGTATTTATAGTCCTGTGGTCATGGCAACCACCCGAATCAGCTTTCATTACAGATGACAGCTCATCTTGAAAGCTCTACAATTCATTGCATCAGTGCAGGGACACCAACATCAGTACATGCAACAGTGACCGTGACAGTGACCAAGAGCAAATCCTTGGCTCAAAAAGCCTGCTAATGCCTTTACCTCCTACTCCCCCAGCCCCGAGTCTCCTGTACTTTGCTTGGAGGGCTAGTCCGCTCAGGCATAGCTTCCTGAGTTGCATAATGTATGCAGAACCCTTTAAAAACCATGTTCATTGTGTTCTCCTTCTTTGACAATCTGATAAAATTCCAATGCTGTATTGAACATTGTATAGTGATGAAATCATTTTTCAGCTTCAAATATGCAGGATATGTTATAAAATACTAGAGAGAACATGCTGGCAAGCCAAATGCACAGATAAAATTCAGCAAATTTTAAATTTTGCCAATATGAAAACAATGTATCATTAAAACATATGTGTATGTGTATATGTGTGTATATTTGTGTGTCTGTGTGAGTATGTGTGAGTGTATATTTATTTGCACACATGTGTGTGCACGTGCGTGTGTGTCTCTGTGTCTGTAAGCTTTAAAAGTACCTGATTAGGTATCTGTTCAGAGAGGCAAGAAAGTACATAGTTCTCTGAGCAGTTTTAACTCTGGGGAACCTTGGGGCCAGTGTTACCTATCTGAGGCCTCTTCTGTAGCCCTTCCGGTGTTGCTTCCTAAACCTATTTTTCTTCTTTTACAGCCTTGTCTGATTTTATTGAAGAGAAAAGTGCCAAGATGCACTTATGTAGCATAGAGGTTCTATGAGCTATTACATCCTGTACACAGCCTTCTCTGTGTTCCTTCCCAAAAGCAACCTGCTACAAGCCACACCATTATACAGTAATTGCTCAGCCATCTTTTCATGAGTGACTTATCAGAACCAAGGGATCTGATAAAGGCTAAGCCAAAAGGCACGGCTTTTTGGTGTTGATGCTTTGTGACTAAAATGGCTGTCTTTTTCTGTAGATTTTCTCTGTAACTAACCCCCTTTCTGTTATATATTTGGGAATTAATTCTCACAGTTCAGAGCTGTTTCCCTCAACTATGTGTGAAAACAATTTCTCACTGCCAGGTCTCAATTCCTCTCTCCTAGGTAAACACAAAAATCTGCCTTCCAGCAATTATCTTCATCAGCAGGCATTTGGTCAGTGGTTAGATTCCAGAAAAGAGCATTCCATTTAAGATAGTCTCAGATATCCAAAAACATAGAATTACTACCTGCCCAAGCTGCTGCTTTGATTTTACCTCAATTAAAAAATTCTTAACTCCTTATGCTCACTTTCACCTCACATTACTGATGATTTTAGTTCAAGAAACTTACTGCTTGTGTTTTACTCCCAAGAAGAGCAGAAGAGATCTGGGCCACAGATTCACAATGCTCACAATCAGAATGACTGACAACAGCATACCCCAGCAATGAGAATTTAGAGGCCTGGGTCCCTTATTTGTTTTTACCACCAAGAGCAAAACTCAAGACCGAGGCCAGTAGAAACTACAGTGTCTGGTATATGTGCTATCTGATCAAGAGCGGTGGCTTCTCCCTGACTGTTTACATAGGTTGTTTGGTTACCTGATTCTATGCATGCTGGGAAAAGAAATAAGGGATGTGTTGAAATAAACATTTTAGCTCTTGACTACCCACCTAAAAATGTAGTGTAGCACCCTAATCCTCCCCTCTACAATTCCCTGATGATTTCAGTTCTTTCTTAATTAACCTTCTCCATTAAGGAGTTCACTGGACATGTACTAATCACTTCCATCTGTAATCTGACAATCATGAATCTGTGTGTGTGTGCGTGTGCGTGTGCGTGTGCGTGCATGCGTGCGTGTGTGTGTGTGTGTGTGTGTGTGTGTGTGAAAACCCTTAGCTGATTTTTTTATGGGACAAAAGAATCCCAGCCCTAGAACCTGTTAGGGCTGGACAATTGCTGGTTTTAAGGATATAATTGACTGGGAATGTTTGTAACAGGGAGAAGAAGGGAGAACAATGGGGCATAAAGAATTGAATTTAGAAAAGGAGATGAATAAAGAAACATGGACAGACGAATCCCATTGTGAGTAGATTTTTTTACCCCTTAGATTTCTAGCCCATTTTTAACTGGTTGTGGTGTCTTTAACTGGACTCTGGGAGGGATCCCTAGAACCTGGACTTTTAGGCACCCCGTTAACAACCATTGAGCTCTGAGTTTCATGAGAACACACACACACACACACACACACACACAGAAATGACCCCCAGTTTAGTCATTACCCTTATGAAACTCTTCCAGAAAAGTGAGCCATAGAGGTGTGTAGCATGAGGCCAGGGGTGAGAGTATCTGCTAACATCAGACATTATGACCTTAACCCACGTGTGACTTGCAAGCACAGAGTGCTTCTGCAAATGGGAAGCTGCCAAAAATGAGAGAAGGGATACAGTGCGCAGAATTATGTAGTTTGTTTCCCCTATGGTGACGAGGTAACATGCCCTTGTTAGTAGACACACTGTGGTCCCAAACTGTGAAATTTACATATTTCTGAGATACAGTTTCAACTTTTAGTACTCACTGGTTTTTCCAGATCTGTAAATGGGTCATAATTGATTATGCTACATAAGAACTATTGAGTTGACTTTTCTTATATTGGCATAATTTAAGAAACAGTAAGTACACTCAATAATTTGAAATGTTTCTTTAATATCCTAGTTAACATTCTGCTGCTAATGAGCTATTTTAAATTGCAACATTCCTTGGAGAATATACTTAAATATAGTCTTTCTTTGAGACTCCTGATATCACGGTTTGCATAGCCACATGGAGAGAATTAGTTATCACAAACTCTGTAGGTAGAGGAGGACAAAACAAAGTCTGAGTCCAAGGAAAATGTGATAGCACATATTCTTATTCTGTTTTGGATTTTTCTTCATTAAAACCGTGGTTAATACTCTCCGCAAGTCTTTGGGTGTTCTTCTAGCCTTTGAACTGATGCTGTCCGAGGATATGCCAGCAAACTACAGTTATTTGTAAGTTTTGCATTTCAGAAAATTGATGTGTACCTGTGATTTCAATTAGTGTTGGAAGGGGACTGAGATAGTAGGCTCAAGAAAGGGTGTCAGAACTGGCATGAAGAAGGTTAAAATAAGCCCTAAGAGATGTCCTAGTCAGTCCCCTGAGGGGGGCAATGGCAAAGGCATGCTATCTGTCATTCTCTGCCTTATCCCTTGAGGCAAGTCTGTTTCTGAACCTGGTGCCAGCAATCCTCCTGTCTCTGCCTCCCACTGCACTGGAGTTCCAGGTGCACTTATCTACTCCTGGCTCCTCCCCACCCCATGGGAACTGGAAAGTTCTGGTCTTCACACTTGCCTTCAGTAAGGGCTATTGCCCACTAAGCCATCTCGCTAGCCCTTAATAAGGTAATTTACATGTTTTAATAAATTTTTAATAATAGAATCTTTGTTGTGCCATTATAATATGTAAAAGTTGCTTGTGTCGTGTAATGAACCATGCACATAGCATGCAGACTTACCCTTTCCTACCATGCCTTCCTCACATACAGCAGGTGGCATGACCTGAATAGCCACTGAAAGAGCTGGCAGCATCTGGCTCCTTCATAAATGAGAAAGTCTATGGCAATTGTCTCAGTCAGGTTTCTATTGTTGTGATGAAACACCGTGACCGAAAAGCAAGTTGGGGAGAAAAGGGCTTATTTGGTTTTCATTATTGTTGTTGATTATTGAAGGAAGTCAGGACAGGAACTCAAACAGGGCAGGAACTTGGAGGCAGGAGCTAATGCAGAAGCCATGGAAGAGTGCTGCTTACTAGCTCAACCCGCTCTCTTATAGAACCCAGCACCACCAACAATGGGGCGGGGCGGGGCGGGGCGGGGCCGGGGCGGGGCGGGCCGGGGCGGGGTGGGGCGGGGCGGCCCTCCCCCGTTAACACTTATCAAGACAATGTGCTACATCTGATCTTATGGAGGCATTTTTCTCAGCTGAGATTCCCTCCTAGATGAGTTTAGATTGTGTCTAAGCTGACATAAAACTAGGAAGGACAGTAATACTCTCTTTTCAGAGTTTTTGTTGAAGAGAGCCAAAGGGAAGAAGAAAGCATATATAAAAATGTAAAGGGGTGGAGAAGCAGTCAGCTCTTTTGTCAAGAAGCTGGAGTTCTATTACAAACGAGGAGAATTTATGGATAAAATGCATACGTCTCTCAGTGCTGAAAATAGCGTAATTACTCACTAAAGAAAGACTGCTGTTGGGCAGTAGAGGAAAGTTTTCTCCATACAGCTTGAGAAATTCACTGCCCAGGCTTCCCTCACACCAAGCTCATCTTGATGCTTCGTCTTCATCAGTCTGATTAGCACCCCAGGTGTTCAACCAGATCTTATTCCGAAGCAGAGTTTCTAGCCAAGAAATTAAATTACAGCAGAAACATCAAATTGACCACAGCAGGATTTGCAGGGATCATAGTTGAAGCACAGGGTTAAAATTTACTCTCCCCTCCCTGCAAGCCTGCCCTGAAGGGCTGGCTCTTAGGCTGTCTTTGGAAAGACACGCTTGACAGGTCGGGTGAGGAAATAAGAGGTTCCTGATGTGTAAAATAGCGAGAGAGAGAGAGAGAGAGAGAGAGAGAGAGAGAGAGAGAGAGAGAGGAGTTCATGAAACGGGGATGCTGGGGGATGTAGTCGTGAGCAGCAGCCGTGGAATGGCAGCTGATGTCAAGTTGAGATGGCAGCATCTGTAACAGAGACTTTGGGAAGAGAAGTCATAATAACCAAAATCTAATATGTTCCTACAAATAAGACCAGAGCGAACTACTTTGTTGCAGCTCCTTATATAACTGGAGTTTATACAAAATCCTCCTTTCAAATGACTTTTTAATTGGGGTTCACTTCGCATTTACTTCCCTGTGTCTTGTTGATAACTGGGGTGCTTGGCTTTGGTCACAGAGATGTAGTTATTTGGAGACGAGACTTTTTGTAAGGATGGATGTTGAGCATCAAAGCATAGCTGCCTTCAGAAAGCGGAAGCGCATTAGCACTGGGCTTGAGTATAAAATGAAGAGAAAGGCTGCTCCATCTGTACTTAGCAGATATTATAAATCTTAATGAAAAATGAGCCCCACAAAACATGGATGTGAAAAATGCACACGATTTATTTACATAAAGTTAAATATCAAATGTATACTGCCAAATGATGCCAAAGTAAAGGTCACTGGAAAATTATTCTCTGATGAGAAGAAAATGTTGGAAGAAAAGTGATAAATCATATTATTGTCCTAAACACTTGAGGCCAAAATAATCCATGTTATATAAATTATAAAGGGATATAAATCACAAATAGTTACACAATTATAGAAAAATCTCCCTAAAAGTAAAGATTCACAGAATTCATGGATTCTGTGAACGTGGAATTCAAACCAAGTACATCAGGGACAATTAGGACCTGAATAATATGCAGGTCCCCCTACAGAAGGACCAAAGTTCAAAGTTGTCTGAAAATCCATTCCCTTAGCTCCCAGCTCTCAGCTGAAGGAAGACCCCTCGTTTCAGTCTTTTCTTTAGAGGGTCAGGGAAGCTGACTTGTTCACGTTCGCTTAAGTCATGTTGCGGGCTTCCAAGAGCAAGTCCAGTAATGCATGGGACCATACTGAGTTGAGAGACAAGTGAGAGACTGTGGGCCAGCCTTGCACCGTACTGTAATGCCAGTTTCAGGCACTCTGTTTGTCTGCCTCCCGCATGGGTCCCCAGGCACGGGTCCTGGAATGTCTCCCGAAAGGGGTGTCAGCAAAAAGGAAAAGATAGATACTGTTTGTCTGCCTGGAAACATGTAATCTGTCTGAAATTCTAAGCACCAAATGTTTGGTAGGCAAATATTTTGAGGGGAGTAGGGACAAAGGAAGAAATGGACCCAGTAAGGAGGCTTACCTGAATTCAAAGTCTGTGTGATGGGTGAGAAGCCCAGTAACAGGGCTTCTTGTGAAGACTTGTGATACTTCTTTTGTTTTCCAATGCAAGCTAAAGGGAACCTGTCAACTGACTATTGAATTATAAAATAAAGAAAAGGTATTCACAAACAATACAAATGCACACTAATAGATGAGCAAATCTAAGCGATTGAGATTTAAAACTGTTTCTGATGTAGTCCTGGATTAAACTGTTGGCGACTATTGCTGAAAGCCTGCACCCAAAAAGAGAAGGGGGGAGGAGAGTAACAGTTTGCAAAACTGGTTTTAGTATTTCTGTTTCTTTTCAGTAGGTTTGAACACTTTAATTCATAAAACTCAAGTGATAATATCTACCATGTTTTAAAGGTTCAGCCTGAAGCTGTTTCCCATTATGTTATCTTAGTACTCACACCTATAATTTTTGTGACTGGCATTCTGAATGTCTACCTAGCAGGGTATTGCTGATCCTCTGTTTGTGATGGATATATTTTATATAGTCTAACATATTTTATATATGCTAGACATATGTTATAGCCTTTATTAATTTTTCTTCTGTTACATTTGAAATACGAGTATTTGATTCTTCATGATTTGATTACTTTGAAATATTTTATATTGTTTTCTAAGTTCTTATGCAGAAATATTATTGGAAAAAAACTAATCAATATGCCCAACAGGAAAACAAAATTCTTACTCCAATTTTTAATAATGATGTAAAAAATCTCAAGCCAGAATTTAAGATACCTAACAGTATTGATTTGTCAATTGAAAATTGAATTGTTTTTAGGTTCTTCCTCCCAGTGGACATCTCTTCTGACAAATCACCACACACTCCCCTTACACAGCTAGTGTCTGCACTCCCTAAATACTGCATTGACAGACTTGAAACTCTCTTTATTTCATTTGAATTTTTGGATGATAGTCTGGCCAGGCATAACAATGTTGCTAGGAAACTGTTTACTCTGAGCACATAGAAGATGCAAGCCTCCAATGTAGCTGATTCACCTCTGCTTTCTGGTGGGAAAGTTGGGAGTCCCTTGCTCTGCGATCAAGGCACTGGCATGGTCTTATAACTCACTGCCCCCTTTCATTGGTATCTGGAGACAGCTCCTCACTGACCTCAGTTTCTGATGCTTTAGTAATAATTGCAATGTTTTATCTATGCTTAATCTGTTTTAAAATCTATTGATATGGACTGTGTTCATTCGTTTTTAAAATTAACGTATTTATTTTTCTAATTCTGAAGAACTCAAAGTCATTCTCTGTTGCATGTGCTCTCTGTCCCCCTTTGCTGTGCATATCCTTTCTTTCTTGAACTTCTCCTCAGGCCTGCAGGTGTGCCCTCAAATCTCACTCAGTCTACGAAGGGATTCTCTCTCTCTCTCTCTCTCTCTCTCTCTCTCTCTCTCTCTCTTTCTCTCTCTCTCTCTCTCCCTACCTTCCTCTCTCATTTCCTCTCTATTATTACGATTCTTTGTTGTGTCTATGTGAGCACCTTTATCTGTTTTTCAATCGATCTATGTTTTTTCCAACTGCATATGTCTTCTGACACTGTAGGTGATATGGTTTTACTGGTTCAATATTCACATCCTTTTAGGGATGCCATTCTCCATTTCTGCTCTCATACTGTTAATGATTTCTTCTGCTTTCCCCGTGCTCACTGTTGCTGAGGAAGCTGTGTTACACCACCATTCTGGAGCAGAGCATGCCCTGTGTTAGCAACTTTGGGACGCCTCCCAGTGTATCTCTCTGTTGTGCCTGGGAGCCAGCCCTCAGATGGCTGTGTGAAGGTTTTTGATTCTTCCCCTGTCATGAAAAGCAAATTACTCCCAGATGGCACCTCAAGTACCAGCAATTTTCATTTTCAGGGAGTTTGTTGGTGTTCCAGAGAAAGTGGGTGTGCCATGTTGCTCTTACTGAAAGGAAAGCTGCATTTGATTCTCTAACTTTTGTCCCAACTCTTGTGTCCTTTGGCCCCATCCAGTGACTATATACACCTTACCTAATTTGGATTCGAGTGTTTATCTTCATTTTCAGCTCCCTGTTTGAGCAGGTAGAAGGTGCTCTGGGAATACTCTGCTCTTTTGGTAGAACTCTAGTTTGAGAAATGATGATTCACTTTAGGGACATAAAGGCATGGAAAAGAATGTTTTTTCTAGATAATCTTAAAAATTGCCCTTGACTTTTGATTAAAACTGCTAAGAAATGGCTTGCTTCTATTGCTATGCAGATTAAAGGTCTGATTGATTCAACAGTGCTTCATCAGCAAACCCTTTCTTCTAAACAGACGAAAAGAGCTATAATAAATAGGCATTGAAGTAATGCCTAACTTTGTCATAATCTCTGAATCTTGAGTATTGAATAGCACAGGAGGCCAAATTTAAATAAATGGTTTTTAGGTATAAATGCGTACTTATTTTACTGATGAACTCATTTCACCATAAAACTTAAGTTTTATATTTTGATGATATAACCCATAAAATGCCCCTCATTCATACAACTCACGCTTAAAAAATATTTGCTTTAAAACAATCAGAATCACATGACTTTAGTTCCTGACACCTTCTTAGAACTTAGCTGTATGATGTTTTAATTTTTGTAGCACAATAAGTGTTAAGTGTTGTGAAATACTCAAAAATGATCATGAAAAAGAATGAGAAAATGTTTACTTCCAATTTTGAGAAATCAATTTCTTTTAGATGACAATGAATTCCATCAAGAATTAGAGGAGCAGGTGACCAACGCTGCTCACCTGTTATCTGTTCTCTGTTGTGTACAAAGCAGGGGGTAAATCATGTCTAAATGATTCTGGAGGAGAAAGTATGTTGTAGAATGTACCATGCATCATTTCAAGTTTGCTCCCATGGGTCGGTTGTCACAGGAAGACAGACAGAGACATTATAGATGAAGGAAAATAATGTTTGGAAAGGTCTCGGGCTGTCACTAAAGTAGGCAGACATCTGTCCTTAGCATATAGCAGGTTAGGAAAGCCAGCAAATGGAATGCCTTTATCAGAAATGGAATGGATGTATTAGTTGATTAAAATTCCAAGTCAGAGGATATGTAGCTTCTGAGACAGAACAGCAAGTATAAATTAAAGGCAGTGACCTTTTCTGTCAAGTTCATGAACGTATTTCCACTCCAGGGCGATTCCTGGGGACTGTGAGCATACGATAAAATTAACTTTATTAATCAGTATCAGATCTGGTGGAAAGATGCAGATGTGTAGAACACACTGAGCTGGGGATCATGACATGGTATGTTGCTAAGCTTCTCTGTGTATTGAACTTTCTGAACTAATTCTTAGAAAATGAAATCATTGACTTCCTGAGAGCACTGTGATTCTTGGGGAGTCAAATTAATGGAATCGCTGGAGTAAGTCCTGGGGGTGAGCGGAGGCAAGGCACACATTTCAGCAGGTGCCCAGCTACGTTCTCTCCTCCGTCCTACGAAAGTCTAACAAATGAACTGCAGAAGCACCACAGCCCAGAAACTTCTCCAAACAGCTCCCTTAAGCAGTGAGCCATCAAACTGGGGAAGCTGGAGGACTCAGATAACTAGGAAATAAAACAGCATTGTTTCTGGCTTCTCACTATGTTTCCACAGACTCTTCTTACTCTTGCTCTACCAGCAAAGACAAACGTGTGGATACACGAGGGAATAAAACAGGAACCATGGAGTGCTGACGGACGGTGGAGATGAGAAGGGAGCCTGGTGGCCATGCTGGCAAGAGAGCCCATGGCTGTGACTGAGCCTCTTTCCTCTTTGCATTCTGTTTGCTAAAATCTGTAGGCAGGGAAGGCTCAGTCGACAGCTCTCCTCCTTCCCATGATTCCTTTATGGTTTGTTTTACTAATATAGTTTTTTTAAAATTTATTTATTTATTAAAGATTTCTGTCTCTTCCCCGCCGCCGCCTCCCATTTCCCTCCCCCTCCCCCAATCAAG
>NC_022021.1:47188681-47204540 GCF_000317375.1 Microtus ochrogaster
CTTCCTTCCTTCCTTCCTTCCTTCCTTCCTTCCTTCCTTCCTTCCTTCCTTCCTTCCTTCCTTCCTTTCTTTCTTTCTTTCTGGCAAGGAGTAAAAATTTCCCACTGTCTCACCAGAAATGGGTATCAGCTACAATTTCTCTCTTCACCCTCTTCAATGTAGTTATTGGTAGCTGCATGTGGCTAGTTGAAAGCTGGTTAGAGATGGCTGCCCAGCTCATGAACAAATTTAGCCACTCTGCATTGTGTCGGGATCCCCGCCTCACTTTCTAGCTGCCCTGTTAACCTGGACAAAAGCTAGCCACTCTCTTCAAAGCATCTCGAGACTGGTCTCTAGGCCACATGCTAACATTCTTCTCCTCTGAAATCTCTTGATCCAGGCACCCAGAGTTCAAATAACGTTCAGTACCACTGCCTTCCACGTTCCTATTTGGATGGCCCATTAAGCAGAAACTCCATCCGTTCAACTGCTTTTCTAATGTATTGTCCCCAGGTCCATAGTCCCTCCAACAAAAGCATGGCCGGGTGTGTTATCCCACTCCCGGCCCCCAAATCTCCGTTAGTCAGAGTTGTTGAGTGTACAGAGCTTGTAGACTGAGTCCCTCTCTCTACATATAAATATAAGGGAGTGTATTTGCAACGACTCACAGGAAGCCCAACAATGGCTAGCTGTGAATGGCAAGTCCAGGAATCTAGTAGTTGCTCGTTTCCACGAGGGGGGGTGTCTCAGCTGGTCTTCTGTCTTTGCTGGAATTCCAAAGAAGTCGGCTCCGATGACTGTGAAGGAGTGGATGTGCTGGCAAGGGGAGGGCAGGCAGTGAAGAAGAAGGAAGCCCCTTTATCCAGCTGTCCGTACATAGGCTTCCAGCAGGTGTGTCCTCAATTAAAGGTGTGCCTTCCAGTCTCAAGATCCAGAACACTAGTGAGCACTCCATTTGTGGCTTATAGTTTATTCTAGACATAATCAGCTGACAACCGAGAACACCCAAACCTGGATGGATAGAGCCTTACTTTTATGTCTCCCTTTGTCCATCTCTGAAAACAATAGGAGTAATCAATCAATTGAATGTCTTTGCTGGCAACACGGGGGTAGAAACATGAAACTAACGTCTAAATAAAAATATTCTTCTAAGATCTTAGAGAAGAAAGGAGGCTGATGGTTGGGAAGGAGATAAGAGACAGGAGAGAGAGAGTAAGCACAATGCATTATATACATGCACTTAATTGTCAAATCACAAACTTAATTAATAAAAGATATCTTTTCCTAAACTGGGATTCTCAGAGGCATTTGTATCGTGATTAAGAAGATGTCCTGTGATCCCGGGACATGCCACCCTCCGGTCCACTGGTAATGTGCTCCCCAGACATCTTTGGTTATCACCAGAATATACTCAGCTTACACAGATGAGCCATCGCACAAAATTTCTTCATTTTTCCTCGGTAAGCACTCTGAAGAATCGATTCTAAATGTTCACCTAGTTAGCATAAATTAATCCATTTTGGAATCCAATTTATCATTTTGTACCATTTTTAGATTGTCCACATCAAACGAGAACAAAGGGTTTTAACCTTTGAAAGCTTAGAATTCTATAACAGTGACTGCACTCAAAAATGCATCTCACTGGAACTATTCACACAGCTAATTTTTCCCCAGTGGTGCTCAATATTATTTTGTTATTTCATTCTAATCACTTTCCTTTGAAGTACTTAAAATATTTCCCTGGCAAAACCCACTTATTCAAAAAGATATTTTTTTATTTTCACTTTTAAAAATTACTTTTATACATTTTTAATTAAAATAAAATTATATCATTAATCCTTTGCTCCTTTTTGTTCCCTTTCCTCCCTTTAACATCTCCCATATCCCCTTGCTCTCCAATTGGTATAGTATTTTTCTTTATTCTTGTTACATATGTGTCTATGTGTATGTTTATTTACGTACAAATACAAGAATGCAGCATGCCAAGTCAGTCTTTGTTATTTGTGTGTATGTGGTTTCAGAACTGACAATTTTGCATTGGAAAAACTGTTAGGGAGCTCATCCCTGGGAGAGCCTAACTCTCCCTTTCCCGACAGTTATTATTTGAATATAGTTCTCTGTCGAGAGGTGGGATCCATTGACCCTTCCTTCCTTCCATGTTAATATGCACACTGATATTGCCATTGTTCCTGTCTTGTTAGTGCAGTCATTTCTCAGAGGGACCATTTCATCACAGACTCCCTGTGTTCTGGCTCCTGTAATTTCTAGAGCTATAGATGCAGAGCTGTGATGTAGGTGTTGCCATTGGGGATGGGCTTTCCACAATATGTTGATCGAAACATTATGCCCAGTGATGCTCGTCCTTTACTATAGAGAAACTTCTTTTATGACAGGTGGTGGCTGTACTTATCTGTGGGGGATATAAAGAAAAGATTTAGAATGTATTAAGGGGTATAACTGATCTAGGAAAATCATAGGAGTAGATACTTTTCTGAGATCCATGGCCTCACTGGCCACAGGAAGTAGACTAGGTTTCTAGTACCAGGGATGGTTTTACTTCTATGAGTAGGCCTTTAGTTCAATTAAACAACTGCTGGTTACCACTAACATGTGGGTGCCCCTTACTGCATTTCTTACAGATCTCTTCCCATGCTGGTCAATGTTTTGGTTCATAGGTGTTGCAGCTGTGTAGGACTACCAACTGCTTCATTTCCTTGACACACTGCATAGTATTTTCTGGTACCAAGGAAACTAGACTTCATGAAGAGAAACTTTTGGTTTGCTCCAGCTCATTCACTGTTGGTAGCAATGCAAATTGGTGCAACTATTCTGGAAATCAGTATGGAGAAGCCTAAAACAAGCAACCAAAAACAAACACAACAGCAAAAACCCAATATTTCACATGGCCCAGGAGACATAAATCTATTTAAAGAATAGAAAGGGTAAAAATGATGTTGCCTGTGTTACAAATGGAATTTCGGCTCCGGGTTTCCATGGTGAAAAAAAAAAAAAGAAGAAAGCAGGAAGTGGGAGGGTCATTTCACCAAATTCAAAGTCAGGAAATGTAGAAAATTATTCAAATATTAAAAGACACCTAAGTCTATTTCTATGCATAAAACCCACTTGCTCACAATCAGTGCAACTAAATCGCTCTCTAAAGAATGAGGCTCCTGTTTTGTGTATTTTGGATGTGGGCTCTGTGTCTAAACAGGTAATTTTCCTGTCAACATGAAATACGGTTGGTGAGTCCCAGGAGCTATCAAGATTTCTATGAGAGAATTTTAGGTAAAGAATAAACCGGATGTAGTTTAAAGTTAACTGTATGCAAGGCTGTGCTGGGGAAACTAAGCTCGTGTTTACTGTGGGAGAAAGAGGGAGGGGCTTTCTGGTGCACTAGTGGGGGCAGCAGGAAGTTTCTCGATGGAAAGCAGGTGTGGGAGAAAATGCAAGTGTGCTCTGACACACTCACATCAGGAGTACTGCAGCAGGTGGGGGAGAGAATGCAGGTGTGCTGTGACCTACTTATATCAGAAATACTGTGCAAAAGATAGATGTGTGTTGTCAGACGTTAAAAATCAGTTTATTTTCTGATGTTAAAAAAAAAAAAACAACTGCTAGGATCTAAGAAGATTAGTTATGTGATAAAAAGCCAGGCTTGGAAAGATAAATGCTACATGATAAGTGATAAGAAGCATCTGGGTGATATGGGATTCCCCTCTGTATGCTGTGAATATGTTTTATTACCGTTGGTTAATAAAGAAGTTGTTTTTGGCCTATTGTAGTGTAAAACAGAGCTAGGTGAAAATTCCAAGCAGAGATAGAGGAGAAAAGAAGGCTAAGTCAGAGAGACACCACGTAGCCACCAAAGGAGACAGATGGCCAGGAAACTTTACCAGTAAACTATGAGCCTCATGGTAAAATACAAAATAATAAAAATCTGTTAATTTAAGAAATAAGAGCTAAGCTAGCAATATGCTTAAGTGACTGGCCGAGCAGTGTGCAACTACTATTGTTTCTGTGTGATTATTTGGGGTCTGGGTGACTCAGAACAAAAAAGCAGTCTCTGCCCCCATCTCGGTGAGATGAGAGGAGAAAGGATGGTAGAAAAGTTGGACCATGGATGTTGTTACAATTAGGAGAAATAAGTCTGACTCTCCCTTGCATAGGAGGATAGCCATTGATAGCAATGGATGGAATATTCCAAGGGAATATAATGAACGATTTTTTAATGTTTTCATGACAAACAAAAGATAAATTCTTGAAGAGCTTACTGCATGTGTTACGTATTTCACATGTGATTAAGTGTATGTTGTCCCATAAAAATGTACATTTTAATTTACAAATTAAAACATAAAAGAAGACCACTGACTATTCTTCTAAGGAACACGAATTCCGAAGTGAAAAATGCTGATAGTGAATAAGTGTGAATGATGCCATTCTTATTTGTAAATTTAATACTAAGACATTTTTCTTAACATGCATCAAATCTAATCTGGGAGGCTTATCTGCAATGCTCATACAAAGACAGTTACACACTGTGATTTCCTCCTTCTCTTTCCCTTCCCCCAGCCAGAAAATATTGTCTTCATTTCATGTACTCTGGTTCTGCTTTGGCCATTTTTTGAAATTTTTATGAGGACAATCATAACGTATGTTTCTCAAGGTGCCTCTTCCCTTCTGTGGTGGTCAGGTTATCTTAGGATATTTCTTTTTCTGTGTATTTATTGATCATGATTGCTAAGTAACATCCCACAATTTAAAGGAATAGTGCATGTTTTATTTAGAAATCTACTTTTGATAGCCCATTTAGGTAGTTTCACATTTTTTCCCATTATAAACCGTGTCACTATGAAATTCTTATGTATCTTTCAGTGTTCATTTCTATTGAATTCAAGACTACTTGTAAACTTGTCAGTAGGATAACACATTCATATGCTGAAATTTCTTCCCAAGTCAATCTTCAATAGACATTTTATATCTCAGCTTCTCAATCTCAGCATTATGGATAGTTTGGTTCAAAAAGTCATTTATAGAAGAAGGCTGCCTGTGTAACGATGCTCAGAGTAGCTTTACCTTCTACCCAGTACATGGCCAATTCTCCCCCACCCCCAACTTATAGGAGCCACTGATGCCTATAGAAGTATACTGTCTCTGGGAGGCTAAGCCCTTGCTCCTTCTGCTTTAATAAGTGAACATCTACTTTACTAATTCAAAGAACTTAGAAAGATTTATCTCTGTTTATATGACTTTCATATTTGCTATGATTATTCCTATCTAATATTTTGAGATGGCTTACATTTTTATTGCCATCTGTATTTATTATTTATTTATTTCTAAAGATGTATTTATTTACTATGTATACAGTGTTCTGCCTACACACCAGGAGAGGGCATCAGGTCTCATTATAGATGGTTGTGAGTCACCATGTGGTTGCTAGGAATTGCTTAGGACCTCTGGAAGAACATCCAGTGCTCTTAACCTCTGAGCCATCTCTCCAGCCTGCCTCCATATTTATTTTTAGGTAAAATATTTTCATACAATATATTCTTATCATGTTCTCCCCTCCCACAACTCCTCCCATTGCTACTATTTTTAAGAAAGGATAATCCATCCTGAAAGCTTTTTGCAACAGATAGCCAAACAGTGCTGTGGTTAAAATTTTTAGCTTCCAGGGATATAAAAATAACTGTAGATAATTTTCTACCTTTAGATTTTAGTCATGATCATATAGGTCTGTATTTTAACCATAGTTTGGAGGACATTGCTGAAAGTTTATATAAATTAAAAACCATTACTCTTTTGAGAAATCTACTTGTTACTAATGTATCAGTTCTCATTGTATTACGCTTACATCCCTAGTGCATGACTGCTTGCTAAAATATTTTTCCACATTCATTATCTTGTATATGGCTTCTTGCAATATATTTCTCATTTTCATAAAGACACTTTTAAATACCAAGGAAACCAATTATTCATATTTCAACTATTTCCATTTCACGATCATACATCACCACAATGAGGAAATTTTTCCCAGCTAAATTCAAGAACTCATTTTAAGAGTAACATCTGTGTCAAGTACTGTGTTGAACATGCTGACATACATGCAGCAAATTATTGCATAATAGACTCCATACTGCAATGATGGTCCATAGAAGAGAATACTGCCTAGGAAGGAGACCTCTTGATGTCATAAACATAGCATTCTGTTTATATTGCTACTCCTTCACTCCTTTACTATTCCTATAGAGTTTAATTGATGAAGCTGAATATACCCAGGGTGTTAAATGGTAGAAATATTTATTATACAATGATTATCTAATAAAATCACTGAACCTACCCATAATACCTGTGATGTACATTAGGTCCCCTTTGACCACCAGTTTCACAATGAGACCAATGTTGCACTATTAGAAAAGCTATCATAGAATAAGCAAGGGAGCATAGTGAGAGCTTGAAGAAAAGAGAACCTAAGCAGGAAATGGGTAAGTGTGCAGTGACAGAGCCACTAGAGAAAAGTTTAGAGCTTTCTAAAACAAACAAAACAGGACAGTCACATGACCCAGCAATCCTACTTCTAGACACACTCAGTGAAAATAATGTCTGTGTATTAAAGAAACAATCTGCATGCCCGTGTTGTTTGTTATAATCATAACAGTCAAGAAGTAGGAACTTAAGTACACACTGATGGTGGAAAGGGTTAAGAATGTGTGATATATGTATTCTGGGAAGTACTACACAGGTTTCAAAGGAAGAAAAACCGTATTTGTGACTACATAGAACTTGTAGGAAGTAACATTAAGTGAAACAAGCCAGGCAGAGAAAGGATGTAGCACGTGACTGTGTGAAACTTAGGAGTGGAATACTACAAGTCTAGAAAAGGGAACAGCTGGAAAGGGATTCAAGATCCCAGTCTGTTCACACAGCTGTAGAAGATAAGGCTGAAAACAGGCCAGGTCCAGATTGCTAAAAGGCTTTAAGTGTGCTTCTGAGAGTTCTGAACATGCATATGTTTTAGGCATGCTGCTGACAGAGAGAGAGAGAGAGAAAGAGAGAGAGAGAGAGAGAGAGAGAGAGAGAGAGAGAGAGAGAGTGCTTTGTGATGACTCACTGGCCACCTCAGTGTCATCAGCAGGAGAACCTGTTAAACATCACTTTTCTTTGTGTGTTCTTGTCATGGCACTATATCCCTTTGTAGGCATCATCATGACTCCAACATCAAACATGAGAACCCTGGGAAGAGTCACTTCTTGTCTAAGTCTTAACTTGATGGTTAGCAGCAGAGTTGGGGCACACATGTTAAAATGGCTGTGATTGTTGTGAGACAATGGTCTTTTATCCTGTCACTTGTATTATTTTAATAAAATGCTGATTGACCAGTAGCCAGGCAGGAAGTAGAGGTGGGGCAACGGGAATAGGAGAATTCTGGGAAGAGAAAAGTGTTGGTCTGCAGTTGTTACCCAGATGCAGAAGACACAAGAAAGGTACCAAGCCACCTGGCTAACACAGAAAAGAATTATGGGTTAAGATAGAGGATGTAAGAGTTAATAAGAAGACTGAGTTATTAGACCAACCAGTTTATAATTAATGTAGACCTCTGTGTATTTCTTTGGGACTGAACAACTGCAGGATCAGGTGGGACAGAAACCTCTGTCAATACTCATATAAATAAGGTTGGCTGTCAGAGTAATTTTCTTAAATTTGCTTAATGGTTTCCACTAGTGAAATTACTCTTATTGGTATGTGTGGGACTTACATATTTATTTACTTTTGCTTCATTTTTATCAAAACAGAAGGTTTCGGAACAACTAAAATATTTAGTGAATGTTTGAGGCATGATTTTATTTAAAATAAATAAAATTTAAAAGTACTGCATTTAGTCATGAATGTAGTACTACCAGTGCCACACACATAAAAAGAACCATATTTGTCAATTCGGTCTCTGGTCTGATAAGAAATGTTTCTTGAGTGTTTGGAAGTGATAAAACACCCAACAGGAAACTACCTGGGGGAGGATGGGTTTACTTTGGCTCATAGTTCAAGGGTACAGTTCACCATGGTGGGAACAGCATGGAAGCTAGAACATGAAGGAGCTGGTCATGGTGCATCTCCAGTCAGGAAACAGAGAGAGATACTAGCACTTGCTAGTATTAGTATTCAACTAGCTTTCTCTTTCTGTGCTGTAATAAACTCTCCCATGGAATGGTGCCACCCATATTTAGGGTAGTCTCCTACCCTTGATTCACTTGATCTAGAAACCCCCTCAAAGGCATGCTTAGAGACTTGGCTATTCAGTGACTCTAGATTGACAATCAATATTAACAATCACATCTAACCTCTAATTTCTCATTCAAAACACCGGGTTTTAACATAGAAGACAGAGAACACAAAACTTCAGCTATTTCTCTCAGTGCTATTGGCACGCTGGTTCATTTAGAAACTATTTGCCAAACATCTGCACTTGACTAGCATGGTTTGCTATCCTCTTAAACATGAAAGATGCTCATTGGAAAAGTCAGCTAATACAGCTTACAGTTTAGTAATTCCAGAAGCACTACACTATTAACTTTAGGATAGCATTTCTTAAAATGAATGGGCACTAAGAGGTGGTCTCCCATGTGTGACTTTTCATAAAGGGCATGCTTAAGCCTCACGTGTTTCTTTTGCTTGACAGAAACAGTCTGGGACACAGTAGAGCAGGCCAAGTTTCTGGCATTGTAGGGGCAAATGCATCTTTTGTGAAAAAGATTGTTCTGGGATGAACCACAAGATTAGAAGCAGTTGGTAATTTGAATGTTTGAATCACTTCACTTGGTTTTGCTCAGTATCCAGCAGGAAAGAACATGTTTCCCAACCATCATTTATTAGGTGCTCACACATTGGACCACTGTAAGCACAAGAGCAAATACAACAACTATGGAATTAGCACTTGAAAGGCAACCTCGGTGACAGTGGTGGAATGTTCTTCTCCAACTTGGGGTTTACTGTGGCCAAGCAAGACTGAAAGTCTCTGAACACGCCTGGAGGGAGTTCCTAGATCAAGCTCATTAAGGTAGGAAGACCCACCTGAAGTGTGGAGGCCCAGTTCCATGGGATCCAGGCATACCACTAAGGAAAATACAAACTGAAAAATACCACGTCAGAACTCGTGAAGCACAGAAACAATAATGTTGTGTGTTTGGTGTCTATGATTTAGGGAACCTTTTTGCCACTGGGGCAGCTGTGGGTTTATCTTCTAACAGGAACTGCCCGAATCTCCACCCGGAGATTCCCCCTTAATGTGTAGAGTGAGCTGTGTTTTGCTCCCTCGTGGGCAATCTCTGTCATTGCACAATGAAGAGCACAAATAAGTGAACGGGTTCTGTGTGTGCTGCTCTAAGGGTTTGGCGTGAATTCACTCATTTGATGGTCACGCATAACAAACCTACGAGGAACTCAAGCAGGCCAGGTGTAAACAATGTGATACTGAACTTCACGAACAGAGAAAGGCAGCTGCGTACAAGTAAATCCTCTTTGTCTCTGTGTCTCCCTCCTCCTTTCCTGATAGCTGATGTTTCAAGGGCAGCTTGAAATTACCAGGCATTAGAACGGATCACAAGACACACAGCGACATAAGCAGATGTTCAAGCCTGTTGGAAATTTATTTTTTTTCCTGATTTTTTTTAAATTTATTTATTTATTAAGGATTTCTGCCTCCTCCCCGCCACCGCCTCCCATTTCCCTCCCCCTCCCCCGATCAAGTCCCTTTCCCTCATCAGCTTGAAGAGCAATCAGGGTTCCCTGACCTGTGAGAAGTCCAAGGACCACCCACCTCCATCCAGGTTTAGTAAGTTGAGCATCCAAACTGCCTAGGCCCCCCCAGAGCCAGCACGTGCAGTAGGATCAAAAACCCATTGCCATTGTTCTTGAGTTCTCAGTAGTCCTCATTGTCCGCTATGTAAGTCCGGTTTTACCCCATGCTTTTTCAGACCCAGGCTAGCTAGTCTTGGTGAATTCCCGAAAGAACATCCCCATTGTCTCAGTGTGTGGGTGTACCCCTCGTGGTCCTGAGTTCCTTGCTCGTGCTCCCCCTCCTTCTGCTCCTGATTTGGACCTTGAGATTTCTGTCCGGTGCTCCAATGTGGGTCTCTGTCTCCTTTCATCGCCTGATGAAGGTTAATATTCAGGAGGATGCCTATATGTTTGTCTTTGGATTCACCTTCTAATTTAGCTTCTCTAGGATCGCGAATTATAAGCTCACTGTCCTTTATTTATGGCTAGAAACCAAATATGAGTGAGTACATCCCATGTTCCTCTTTTTGGGTCTGGCTTACCTCACTCAGGATAGTGTTTTCTATTTCCATCCATTTGTATGCAAACTTCAAGGATTCCTTGTTTTTTACTGCTGAGTAATACTCTAATATGTATATATTCCATACTTTCTTCATCCATTCTTCCATTGAAGGGCATCTAGGTTGTTTCCAGGTTCTGGCTATTACAAACAATGCCGCTATGAATATAGCTGAGCATATACTTTTGTTGCATGATAGGGCCTCTCTTGGGTATATTCCCAAGAGCGGTATTGCTGGGTCCAGGGGTAGGTTGATCCCGAATTTCCTGAGGAACGGCCACAGAAAGAGAACAAGCACTGACCAACTCCAGGTTTTAAAGGCTATCTAGCGCATGCGCATAAGAACTTACGTAACCACGTCCTGCGTAGATCCTGTAGGGCTTGAGGACCCTGGGTAAGCTGCCTGAACGCTTGATGGCGCATGTGCAGCCGTGGAACCCCGAAATACCTTGCTTGGGGTAGCTAGGCATTTTGCTGGAACACTTTGGGTGATGGAAATGATAACACAGCTGACGCACACTTCTGCCACCATGTGTCCCACAGTATAAAACACATAAGGGAAGACAGGGCACTTTCCTGCTAAGAGGCAGGTGGTGTCTCATCCTCCGGTGAGATCCTCCGGTTACACAATGTGTTGAGTCTCCTGGAAGACGTGGTTTTCGCCATTTCCTCTCAGGCACGGAATTCTGTAACAGTTTGTGCATCGCAAGAAACACACTGAAGCTGTGGTCAGCACATTCCCTCCATTTTTCCACAAACTTTAAAAATCTGATCAAAATACAATAATAAAATTTGCCAGACCCCATAAAACTGTTAAAAGCCTTCCATTACATAAGAGTGCTATGGTAACTTACTAACATCACTACATCAGCATTAAGGTAGTTTCCACCCCAATTTCTTGTGGATATGTTTGTATGTACTTAATGTGGTCCTTTCTCTCATGACTCAGAAGGTTTCTTTTTCCCCACCTCCTTTTTGGTATCTTTAGACACAGTAATTCTGCAGGTGGAGAATGCAAAGCTTCCAATATCTTCTGAAGTCAATGTTTAGTCCTTAAGCATGAAGGAAATTGATGCAAATAAATAATCTTGCCACTTAGATTAATATCTTGCTAAGTACAAATAAAAAAGAACTAAATTTAGAAATATTTTCCCCAAATACTTCAAGCAGATAGAGAGAGGAAGTAAAAGCGGGAAGGGAGGGAAGATGGAAGGGGAAAAGTGACTCACTTCACCCCAAGTGTTCTGGATGGCATAGAATGTCATACAACTTCACCACAGTCTAAATAGGAGCAACCAAGCTCAGCCTGATGTTTCTCCAGGTCCCCAGACTCGAATCACCTTTCTTGAGCAAGTGTGAAGACTAAATGGGGCAGCCATGCCACATTCTCAGCACGGGGAGGGCCTGACCTCCAGAAAGCTCAATCTGTTCTTTGCTGCTATAAGTCTAACTTTTACAAATGGGGTTACCTGTTTCCTGCGCCATTGCCTTTCCCTAAATGTATCTTTAGCCTTTCCCCCTGTAATCTGGTTTCCAATACCTTACATTAGCATTTAAGTATTTACACTTCTATAAAACATGACCAAAGTACTGTATTCACCATTTATGGTGACATTGAAATGGCATTTCTTTAAAAATCATACTATTCATGTAGACCTATTAGAGTGTTTATGCTATAATATCTGAATTTGGCAGAGTTTACTTTTCCCATTTACGAGAAATGATGCTCAGCGCATGCAACATAAATGCATTTAAATCAGTAATTCAATAGTAAATGTTTAATAGCCTTGGACTGATGAGGCAATTGCTTGTCAGTGGTGATGTGCGAGCCATTGGAGGCACACTATTTAACAACAATCCACGCTTTGATTGCATATTATTAAAACAGGACTTCTGAACTTGGCTACGTTACAAAGCTTAAAGTCTTCCATCACTGCCAGCCAACAACTGCAGGCCACGGAAGGAAGACTTGAATGAGGAAGTCCATTTTCTCTTGAAGGTACAATCTTACAGTATGAAGAATCACCTTAATTGTTCTGTGATGAACTTTGAAGTGAGCGTGGTTGCCTTGGCTGATTTCCTGTTCCAGTTTGTAGCTTCATGTCCGCTAGATAAATACTCCTTTTATGCCTTTGCCGCAACGACAGGGGACCCCGCAGAAGGGACCTATGGCTGACTGGACTCAGAAATGTTTTGACAAAGACTATGATGGCATGTGGCAGAGAGCAGCATTTCCTCTCTCAGTGGCTTAGCAGAGAGGCCATTTCATCGCATTGTCCTCTCCCATTAGCCAGTTGTCAAATAATCTGAGCCTCAGGAACGCGAGTGTTCCCCGGCTAGCTCTTGTTCTGCTGATTGGTTTAAGAACCTGAAGTGAGGGACCCTGAGGATGGACAGCAGTCAGATCCTGCATATTCCAACAAAGGAAAGCCTAGGTCCCCCCTCCCCCCACCCCCAACACACACACACACACACACACACACACACACTCACACACTCACACACACTGAATCCTGGAGGCAGGGTGTCTCAAAGAAGAGGTTATTTGGCTCCCATTTTCAGATGCTTAAACTTCACATAGCTGTGGTGCAGGTTCCAACCTGAAGCTTTAAGAGAAAAAAAAATACAGCAGAGAAAGGAGAGTTAGCAATAATGTTACCATCAGAAGGGCCTACTCAAATTTTTCCCTCCATGAGAGCCTGGTCTCTGAAAAGCTGTCTTCCAGGAGCAGTTCCCCAGTGAACTAAGGGGCCAGGCTTCTCAGTAGGTCGTTCCCAAAAGGTTCTATGGTAGTCTTCCCAAACTGCTACCCAGGAAAGGACACTAAAACCAAATCCCGACCATAACCTCCATGATCCCACACTTAGTCCCCGTCTCTAAGGCTCCCACACTCTTTTATCTCCTGTCTAGGTGCTGTGGTGCCTGGATGTGAGCTATTTCTCTCCTCGGCCAGACCTGCTCAGGGTTTTTGAAGACAGATGGGCTGAACCCAGCAGCCTTGCCCAGTGAACACTCTCCATGCGTTGACAAGCCGCTGTTCTCTTCGGGGCTCCTTTCTGAAGGAAGCGTATTGCAGAGGTTAGTGGAGGCCTTGTAATTGCATTCATCTTTCTTCTCCCTGAGGCATGTCTGCATGCTCCACTGCCCATAGTAGGAAGAGACAGAACCAAAGGTCCCTCTGGACTGACCCCAGGCAGGCACTTCTGCCTTGAACGTAAGTGCTTACAGAAAACGCAGGCCTAGAGGGCAAGTTTTCTCGTGTCAGATGTGCCCTTTGATGTCGCCTTTCTCGACAGAGGGCATCCTCCACAGTCCCACCATCTCAGTCAAGGACTCGCTATCTCGGTGTTACATTTCATCGTTGGCTCTGTGTTGTGAATGTTGGTCCCATCATTCCATTGCTTTTGTGAGGAAGGAGAGGTCTAGAGTTAAGTCTTTGAATTCTAGTTTACATGCGCCCCCTGAGCAGCAGAGACTGCACCATTCAGCTGCTGCCTCGCCCTCTTGCCTCCTTTCCCGGTACAGACAGCAAACACCAGACGTAGCTGTGACACCCGTGTAACTCTTGCGCCCCGTGAAAGAGACCCGAGAGGGATTAGGTCCCCTGGACCGGTGAGAAGAGCTCAGGGCCAAGAATGTGCTCCCTCCTGCTGGTTGCTAGATAGCTGTGGAAGGCCGTTTCCATGCAGGTACCCACGCCTCTTCTCTGGGGTCTCTCCGCACAGACAGACATCTTCTGCGGCAGTCTGCTTCACTCCCACACACGAACACGCGTGTCAGTGTTGACTCGCTGATGACTAAGATATCAGTGAAAAGAAAAGTTCTCATTTTACCACACTATCTACTATCTAATTTGATTCTGATGCTAAGAAGACACCATAAGAAAGTCAGTATCACGTGATTGCAAACGAGGACCAGTGGGGCACAAGGAATACTGGCTACAAGGAGGCCTTAAGTGTGTGGCTGTAATTTGGTGTTCTGGTAGGGCTTTGGACTCCTATAGTGGCTTAGGGTTCCTGTACCTCTTTACCTCTTTATCAATTACTCCCTCTGACATAAAGGTGCATGACAGATTTCTAGCGTTTGCAAGAAAGGCAATAAGTCTTTGGAAGGGAGGTGACTTATTCTTGTTCTGGGGTGAGTCATCCCCTACCTAGAATGGAGTCCAACTTAACATTATACTGGCATTGTCCATGAATTAGGTAATATAATTACAGGGAGACCATTTGTTTTCTAATCAGTTACCAGTTTCTTGGATTACTAGATGGATTACATCACTAATTAAAATATAAACTCGAGTAAATATTGTCATATCACACGAAACATGGAAAATAAAATGTTCTTTGTTCGATATCTATTGTTTTTTTAATCAATTCACAATGAGAGTGGCTTCTAACAGGAGGTGTCCAGATGGCCATCATGACTAACCCTGCTAGTGTTTGGGTGGTCTGTGTCTTCTCTGTTAGTGAACAATCTTTACACAACAGAGCTCAAGCGAGTGAGTGTGTCCTATGTGCGCCGCTCTGCCGAGGGCTTTGACAACTCAGCTGTTTGACTGTGGTGCAGAGCAAACCTCAGAGGTAGACTCTATGTTATGTTCAAAGTTGGGGCTTGAGGTGCATTTTGTTGAGAAATTTTCCAAAGTCAGAGGGTGATAAAGAGGCAGAACCTGGCTTTAAGCCCAGCTGGACCCACAGGCCTCCTTGTTAGCTGTATAAACAGCCAGCCCCACTATTATAGTGTGCTCATCAACAGAAAGGCTGGGCTTACAGAATCATAACTCAGTTTCCTCTTGCACACTTTGAGAACAGGTTTTGATCACAGAGCTTAATTTTATGGTTTATAAATACACAGAACAAAGCTTAAGAAATACGATCCCCCTTTCAATCGTGTGACACTTAATAGAACTGGGTGGCTCCATTTTCAAAATACGGCTTGAGAAAATGAATTAATTTGTCCAGGCTCCAGTGGAAACATTCTGAGCTCACAGAAAACATGGTGTACAGTTGGCGGAGGAGTCAGACAACTGAAGCCAGGCGACCCTGCAGACAGCAGATGTGGGCAGTGCAGGCTCCCAGGACAGGACAGATACAGTCTCAGCAGGGCAAGCCCACTCAGAGGTGCGCTAGTGAGAGACTTGACTCTGGGGAGGGAAAACAGAGCACACCTTAACAGGGAAAGTCATAAGGACAGTAGCGCACGCAGGGCGGTTACCAGAAGTGAGCTGCCCTGGGAAAAGCTTTCTCTGCCTATGTGCAAGCAAGCAGCACTAATTAAACTGAGTGGGCTGTGAACAAGCAAAACAAGGCAGAAAGATCAAATAGGAGGGGACTTGATCAAAAGAAGGGGCTCAGCAAGAGTGTGGGAGGAGGTGATGAGATCATAGGGGTGAAAATGATAAAATATATTGTATCCATGCATGAATCTGTCACTGAATAAAAGAAGGAAGGAATCTATGGCTGAATAAAGGAAGGAAGGAAGGAAGGAAGGAAGGAAGGAAGGAAGGAAGAAAGGAAGGAGGGAGGGAGGAGGAAGGAGGAAGGAAGGAAGGAA
>NC_022021.1:47204880-47222165 GCF_000317375.1 Microtus ochrogaster
GGGGAGGGAGGGAGGGAGGGAGGGAGGGAGACAAGACAAGGTATTGCAGGTTCCAGAGGAGAGGAAGATATTTTAGAGGCATTGGTTAAAGTGCACCAAAAGGATGCATTTTTATTTTTTGAAGCTCATGAGTAGAAAAAGAAGAAAACAAAAATAACAACTACATCTTTTTAAGAAAGAGCCAAGGTGTGGGTATAGTAAATAGTGTCTCAATTCACTCCCATGTAAATTGTGTAAAAACACATGCAAGTTTAACCCTGTCTTAGAGACAGAGAAGTCCAGACTTAGATTCAGATCCTCCTCCACTCTTGCTGTTCTGAGCTCCGCTGTTGCATGACTTCTCAGACTGTAGGAGTTTAGATACTTGTATGACTTGGGGAAGGCAAAGTGTTAGCTCAGTAAGTTACTTGAAAGTGTGACCACAGAAGTACCACGATTTAGAAGGCTATTTTTAGACACACTTTTAAGGGGTCACACTAATTTGAATTCTGAAATAGGCCAATGAAAAAGCCAAATATTTCCTCTTACTTCTGTGGGGGAGTTCCTCTTGTCAGGCTTCCAAACCAGCTGCATTTTAAATCTCAGCCACAGGCAGACTCTTAATAGTGTTTCCAGGGAAGGAAGGGGAGGTGAAAATTGTTTTCTAGAATTAATTCAAGGTTGCCTGAAAACTTACCTTCTCATAATGAATCAGACCAAGCTGGAAACATGATAAATTTAATTATAATTGACTCTGTGTTGGTATTGCTATCCATTTGCATATTCATCAAGTCCCAGGGAATATTTTTTTCTACCTACTTGAATATTAAAACAGAATAAAGGCCAATGCATGGAAACGGGGAAATAATAGATTTTCCTCTAATTAAAATATAGGCAGCTCACTGGTGATAAACTTCCCATACTCACTCCACTGAGAATTTCACTTTTCTTGTGGGCAAGGTGGTGGTGTTGGTGGAGGTGGTGCTAGGGATGGTGGAGGTTGTGGCAGAGGTGGTAGAGGAGGTAGTATGGGTGGAAAGGATGGTGAACAGAGCCATCATTAGGAAAGAACAAAGCACCCAGTTCTTCGTGTATCTTTTATTTAATGACTCTCTTTCTTTGCTCTTATAAATGTCTGGGTATTGGAAAGTGGATATCAAAGTCAGAAAGGGGGTTCTTCTTTTTGGCTAATTGACATCACAATCCTGACCTTTTTTTTTTTTTATCAGCTTTGAGATACATGGTAGAATGAAGCAGCAGAATTCCGGGTTCAGCTGGAATGGGTGACTGTCTCCTAACACAGGCCCCTAGAGGGCTCCTGAGTTCTGAATACTGTATGACTTGGTCAAAAGGCAGACAGTCTAATGTGAGTATACACACGAAGAAGAATGGATTGTGAAGGAATTTTACAAAAGACAAATAGCACAGAGAAGCGAAACCTCTGTAACCAGGGAATTCCTGAGTTTGTCTCCAAGAAGCCAGCAATGCTCAGCCTAGGTCTGCCGTCATGCCTGGTTTTTAGAGCATGAAGCAGAAGTTTGAAGTTCTCAGATAGACGAGGGTCAGAGGGAGGCAGAGACCTGTGACGTCTGATCTTCCATGTGTTGGAACAGAACGTACGTGGGACAGATTTTCTCAGTCAGTGCCAGAAATGAAGGTGCCTGATCACACTCGGCTTCTTGTTTCTGATGAACAAATTCATAATCATTTTGGAAAGAACATTACTGTTTTCATCGCTATCCATCCATTTAGTCTCTGTTCCAAACAGCCTTCCAGGAGGTTCCGGGTAAAAATTAGACCTATTTCTATTGTATTTTATCACTTGTATGTGTTTTGTTGTGTATATTTGTTGTATGTGTGTGTTGTATGCATGTATTGTATATGTAGATTGTATGTGTGTGGAGGAGGTTGCTATGCAGGCACTTATGGAAGCCAAAGGGTGATGTCAGCATGTTTTCCCCAATTGCTTGTCCACATTATTTCTTTCATTGGACAAGGAAGCCACAGGTTTGGCTAGACGAGCTTGCCAGAGAGCTTTCTGAATCTACCTGTCTCTACCTCCCAGCACTGGGCTTACAGGTGCACACAGGTTTGTTTTTTTTTTGTTTGTTTGTTTGTGTTTTTCTTTTCTGTGGGTGCTGGTGGATCTGAACGCAGGTTCTCATGTTTGAACTTTACCCACTGAGCCATCTCCTCTCGACCCCGGATACCCACTGAATCATCTCCCTGTTGCCCCAGATCCCACACATATTTCTTCAATGTTTAAATGAAAGGTGGTTGCTCAAATGCTCTTCAGTTTTGTAACCATTGTAAGAATGAGAAAATTGAATGTTGTCTTGAGTACCTTGTGGCTTTGGCAGGAATTTGAGCTCAGGTAACTGAATCCCAAGTAAAGGTCTTTTCTTACCCACACACCCCCTGTAAATGTCATTTTTCCTCTGCCACAAAGCAATAACTTTTTAGTAGGAAAGTGGGAAGATTCACTTTTACTACCTGTGCAGCGGTGACAAATGGCCTTGGTGCTAATGACTCCCAAGATATGGTGCTTCCAATCTCTAATTGAAAAATTTACATTTATTGTTTATAAAACCCAGGTGTTGGATACAGCGATTTTTGAAGGAAAAAACAATGTCTAATCTCTCTTGTCATATAAAGTGGATATTTTCCATATAGATTTTACTCCAGCAGAATTATTTTCAATGAGCAGCCCATCTTTTTATAGCATTACACTCTTCTTATTCTTTGAGTTTCACTTGTTCTGCAATATATGCTGCCACATTTTTCTTGCTATTGTGTTATATGGAGGGAAAAACTCTCTTTCATATAATAAGATGGCAAAATGCATTTGAGAAATTTTTATTCCATTGTTAATTCATTCATAAGACTATATGCTAATTTGCATAAGGGCACCCAAGGTGGATGACATTAATTTGGTGTCAGCCCTTTTTTCCTTTGTATAAGCTGGACGATATTTCATAGTGTAGGTGAATATATCAAACTTCTTTACTCTTCAGTTGAAAGACATCTAAGCTGTTTTCATTTTCTCACTGATATGAAGAATTGCATTGTGAACATACCAGTTTGTGTATGAATATACATTTTCAGCTCATTGTTGTGTCCATGAAGAGTGCAATTGCTACATCATGGGTAATTGTGTGTAAATTTTGTTATTTCTCAAAGAACTACCACTTTACATTTCTACCAAGAATTCAGGAAGGCTCCAATATTTTCGCAAATTTGACAACCATTTTCTATTTCCTATTTTTTTTAAATTACAGCCATTAGATGTGAACTAGTATCTCATTATGGTTTTGATCAGCAATTTCCTAATGATTAATGATGTTGAGTATCTTATTATAACCTAGTTATATATTTTCCTTGGAGAATGCCTATTCAAATAATTCACTCATGTTTAAAATGTTTAAGTTCATTAGAAGCTTTTATTTTATGTAACAGTTTTATACTCAGAAAAAAAGCAGCTAAAATGGATAATTATTACAAAAAATCCAGCCTTGCTTTGCATACCTATTATAATATATTGAAATAATACATTTAAAACTAATTTTGATATATTAAGTGGGTCTTAGTATGCACTTAAATCCACAATTACTCAGATTTTCTCAAGTTTTGTGTAATTTTTTTTGTCTCTTCCAAGTTTCAGTTACCATTTATTCATTTTTGTTGTGTTTTTTGTCAGTTCCTCTTAGATGTGAAATTTTCTCAGAAATATTTTTTGTGTGTATGAGTGTGTATATGTAAGCATGTGTATGTATGTGTGTATGTATGTGTGTGTATTTGTATGTATCTGTGTATGATGTATGCGTGTGTAAATCTATGTGTGTGTGATTATGTATGTGCATATAAGTATGATGTATATATGTGCAAATCCATGTGTTTATGTATGTGCAGGTATGTGTGTATGTATGCATACGTGAATGTGTGTATGTATTGTGTGAATATGCGTGTGTGTATATATATGTATGTGCATGGTGTATGTACATATATAAATGTACATGTGTATGTTTATATGTGTATGTGTATATAGTATGTGTGTGTGTGTGTGTGTGTGTGTGTGTGTGTGTGTGTGTGTGTGTGTTGGCCTGTATAGGAACACTAGATTTCTCAATAGCAAGCTTCCATGATTCTGGAGTTTGACAGGTTGCCAAGCGTTAGATAAGGACAAGGAGCTTTAGAGAAGAAGAACAAGGGATCAGTGACCTTTGCTGTGCAATTTATTTAGACACTGGACACAGGTACAGCCTGAAGTCTCCTGGGAGAGCTCTACACTGTTTCTCCTTCCCATGATGCCCAAGTCAACCCTGTTTCTCCTTCACTCGACGGCATTGTATGCATCACAGGTGTGAGCAATGCGGAGCCGCGATCGCCTCCTTCAGAGTCCGGCTGGCTCCTGCACCAGCCGCTGGCATCTTCTCTCTGCTCACTCCTTTGAAATGTTAGACAGGTCTCTTTCCTTGAGATGTCTGTGAGTGGGTGTCCACGGAATACTGGTTTAGTATAATGAGGAAAAAACTTCCTTCTATAATGTTTGGTAGACTCTTTTTCAAAAAAGCTTTCTGTTATTAATATTTTTAAATGTATGTGCGTTGGGAAATAAATGCTGGTGAGAGCAGGTACTCATGGAGGCCAGGAGTGTCCGGTCCCCAAAGCTGGAGTCAGAGGCAGTTAGGAGCTGCTCAGCACGGGTACTGGGATCTGACGGTTCTGGATGCCGGGAAACTGACTCGGGTCCTCCGCAATAGCAGTATGCACTCTGTCTAGCTTCCCTAAAGAAGTCCGTGAAGGGCTGTTTTTAAATTTTCTTAAGTGTTTAACAGAAATTATTAACAAGCTCAACATGCCCAGAACTTCTCTGTATGGCAGTCTTTAAAATAATAAATCCAGACTTCTTATTTATTTTAAAGACATCCACATTTTTATTTCTTCCTATACAATCCCTTATGACACTCTGTGTCCTCCTTGGAACTTGTCCGTTTCATGTTCACTGTCTGGTTTGTGGTCCCTTACACAGTGAGACTCTGTCTAAACACAGTAAAATGAAACATTTGTTTGCTTGGTTTTTTTTTTAAATATCAAAACAAACTTGTCGACCAAACATATTGAAAGATCAGAACAAATTTGTTAATTACACTCTCCTTTAAAAGAGCTGTTTTGACTTTTGTTTGCTCTCCATGTGTTTGTCCATCTTCTCCTGGTTTATAAAGGAAGAATGTAAGCTGGGGCCTGGAGAGCCATCGTCTGTTGTCGCTGCTTGCAGCCCAAGTTTCCCTTCGCTTAATGCAGTTGCTGAATTTTGTGTTTGCTCATCACACACTTGTGTGTGATTTCCAATTTCAGTTGTAGGAATACTGAGCACTTCAATAACTACTTTTGGGAAAACTGAATGTCCACAGCAGAAAAATATAGTTTGACTCAGACAAATCAACTCAAAATTTACCAAATATTTAAACATATGTTATGACATCTTTAAGTCATGGTAATTATTTAAGAATACTTTATCTAATTTTCAGACATGAATATATTTTTCCAACCCTTTTCGTTATTGATTCCTCATTTTAATTTACTATGATTATAAAATGCATCTCAATCTTTCAATGTATGATTTTGACTTTTTAAAATTCATTGAGAATCGTTTTATGCATAGCATTGCCTATCCTGAAAATTCCATATGTACATGGGAAGAATGTGTTGATTAGATCCAGCTGGGCCATCTTGCTGTTAAAATCTCTTAATCCTTCATTACCTATCTAGTTGTCTAATGCATTATTGAAATCGAGGGACTGAAGACTAGGGGAACTATCTAAGGAAATGACCAAGTAGCAACAGCCCCCAAGGCTGAAATTTGAACTTCGGTAACAAACCAAAAAAATAAATAAATAAAAAGTGTGACTTAGCATTCATTCTTTCTACAAGGGACACAACCCAAACTCACTGCCTCAATTTCACAGGCTGGCCAACAATTTCTGAGATCCACATTCTACCCGCTAGAGACAAGACTGCATCTGCCTGACAAAAACCTGTTCTGTTCCTATTCTGATCGTCCTTTAGTGCCCTCTGAGTAGGGGGCAAATGTTTGGAAGACACAGGTCCAGTGTCATGAGAGAAGAAGATGGAGTTTGAGGCAAGCCAATAGATTGTCAATACGGAGAAGACAGCCCTTCTTGGCTGCTTGCCCTGCATCTGGATCCTTCTGCGCACCTGTAACCTTGAACACATAATGCCGTGACTCAGTGTCTGACAAGTTAGGGCTGCCTCTGGTGGCTGGATGAATAAGTTCTTGTTTCTTCCCTGACACAGCTCTAACTATCCAAAGTGACCTTCAGTGACAGAAGCTGTCATTGTGTCCTTTGTTGGATGAATTAATAACTCAGATTCAGCTAGGATACCACTCAATATTTTGTTTCCTAAATTCTAGGTAGGAAAGTTCTTTCAAACAACCTATACATAATAGAGATATAAGAGTGAAAGATAAAATAATATATGTTGATGACATCATATAACATTAAGTATTAGAAAATTTCTATGATCCTCATTCTTATGATCAGCCTTGTTTGTGCCTGATGTCTCTCAGGTTTTTATTTGTGTGTGTGTCTTCTACTAATCTTTTCACGTTTCTCTTCTCCTTAGTCATGATCAAACCTGGCTAGCTTTCTCTGTGTCATGAGGTGGTCCAAACCCTCATTCCTCAAGTCTGTTTGAATTACTGTAGTTCTCCATGAGCTGTCACTATTGGATGTGGTGTGCCAAACAACATCAGATGCTCCGGATGTGAGACACGGTCTCTGCTGCCCTTTCCCATGCAGGAGCCATGGCCTTCTCCCTCGGTCATCAGGATGTTCCCTCCAGGCAGCACAGTTGCTTCTTCTCATGCCTTGGTTCAGAGACATAGGATGGAAGGTCCAGACTGCAGTTTTGTGAGCCACTGTTGTACGTCTGTAGCACCATTGGTCCTTGAGAAATGGGGCCTCTGAACAACTGAGAGCTCAATTCCCCAGACCTGAAAGCAGAGCATCTTTCAACTTGTCGGTAGGAAAGCTTTGTGGGGAGATATATGAACCTCTATCACACTTGATTTCTAGGCTCAAATATTCTGGTTGTGAGGTAGGATGCAGGATATAGTGATCTTTGAACACACACACACACAACAATATAATCAACAATACGATGTCCAGTTATTTCATCCTCTGAAGCATCATGTACTTTGAGTACTGCATTTACATTGGGGACATAACCAGGTTTCTGAGAAGCAGTCTCTTGTCCATCTGGGCTTCGGCTGTCAAGTGTTGGGATATGGGATGCCACTGAATAGTCTTGCAAGACGCATTGCTCTACTTATGATTGTGAAGGGAGTTCCTGAATGCAAGCATTGTTGTGCACAAAACAGAACCACGGAAATGGATTCTGCGCATCAATGAATGGAGATGGCAAAGCAGATCAGTATCAAGTATGTCTTTTCTGACAATGGCAATTGCAGAACTAGGTGTATGTACGTTTTTATAAATACAGAGATGAAAATCTTACCTTTATCTTTTAATAGTATGCATGTGTGTGGTGGATATGACAAGCTTAGCTATTCTTCATTGTGTACTGGCTCTGTACTTTATAGTTTAGGAATGAAAAGGTTGTTTTTTTTTTAAATCCTGATAAGAGATGAGAAATATGTGGAACATTCTGCAGTCTAAAAAAAACAGACAACATCAAGGTCAATTTACAAAAATAAGTTAATGTAGCCTGTACAAAACCAGCCTTTCTCTTTGAAACTAATTATCTAAATAAACCCAATAATGAGGTAGAAAATATTAGACTTATTCCATTTATCTGCATCTGTGTGAATCATGTTAAAAATGAAACATTATTTATATTGAATAATGCATTCATTAAGTTTGAAACCTATTAGCTGCTAAACCAGAAAAGGAAGGAAGCACACACCTCACCAGTGGGTCTGGGAGCACAGCGATCTGGGCCTACAGAAGGGACGCCTGAGTCTACTACATTAGAGGGCAAGGATCCTTGAAAACCAAAGAAGCACTAGCAGAGCCATGGAAGGCACACACTTGTCTTATTTCGTGGATTCTCGAGACAGGACATCCTATTGCAACAACTAGGTCGCAGGTCACAGAGTACTGGACTAAGAATATTTTGGAAGGGAGAACCATCAAGGTTGCATGGGAAGCAGTATGACTCTAGGTGAAACTGGGGTAGAAGGAGGAAGAAGACCATCGAAGGAGAGAAAGAAAAAGACATTCTCAGCATGGAGAATTAATTATTTAAATTAAAAAAATTTTAATCTTTGAAATTAAAATATAATTACATTTTTTCTTCCTTTCCCTTCCCTCCCTCCAGACACTCCCAGGTATCCACCTTGCTCTCTCTCATATTTGTGTTTTTAGCCTTTGGGCTCTTTCTTGTTTCAGACACACACACAAACACACAACGTATGTGCATGCATATATATGTATAACTGTCTGTGTGTGTATGTATGTATCGTGACTCTTTTATGAGATAGAAGGACTGCTTTCTCTATGCAAGTCTGTCCATGGGTGGCAGATATGTGGTATCCATGGAGTCCCTGAGGCAACCTCAGATTTGGGTATAAAAGTCCCCAAACACTGAAAACCATCCTCTTCTTCTGGGAGTGAACCTTGGCTTCCTTTTTAAGGATTAGGTCTGAAGCATTGGACCTATAAACTACATCTCTATCACCACTGCACTCAGCAGGCCAGGATCGCACAATAACTCACCCCCACCCCGACACATACACATACGCTTGCACACAGAACATAAAGTGGGGAGGAGATACGAGAGAAGGCTGTGAGCTTCAGGACTGGGAGGAGAGCCAGAAAGGATAACAACATGAGCATGGTCACAATTCATCAAATATGCTATGAAATCATAAAAACTGAAGAATAATAATTATTAAAAGCAAAAAAAGAAGTGTGTCTTCACACTCCTGTGGCTGGATGCTTGGTGCCACGGATATTCTCAGATGAGTTTAGCGTTGGCTACTTCTCCCTTGAATCTGTGGTGCTATCTGTAGGACTGTCTTCCAGTGCCAGAAACAAATGCCTGGCTTCTCTGAAGTAGCTAATTTGACTGACCACCCCTGCTTTGCTCTGTTTACTGACATTTGTTGTTGTATTTATAGTGTTTTTCTTTATCCTGAGTTCGCAGGCTATCTGAAGGGCTGAGGCACTGAAAGGCCATGTTGCCAATGCTATTGTTTTGTTGCTGGTTGAACTACCATATTTTTTCAAGCAAGTGGCTTGACTCAAACCCTCCAGTTCAAACACTGCGCGGGTGCCGTTAACGCGTTGCTCATCTCGTTCCAGGGTTGAGGATCATTTGTATACTAAAGCTTCATTCCAGGTCCGTGAATTCACAGTTCCTAGTCCTCAGATGTGCTGTGATAAACACTTCTACAGCAGCTTGAAGACAACGAGGCCCTTAGGAAAGAACACCGCACGTAAAGAGCGGGTCCTCCAGGGTCACAGTGAGTCACGATTCCCTTCTACAATTCGCCTCTCCTGCTTTCCTGTCAATAGTGTGTCTGATTCCACCGTGAACGTAAGACACAAATGAGATAAGCGTGCGTGGGGGATAAAAGTAGCCTTCTGTAAAGAAAATACACTTTAAGCACTATGCTAGGCCCTGAGAATGTGCTTGGGATCATCCTAACCTGGTCATCATAAGAACATGCAATAGACAATGTGTTTAATAATTGTGATATATTTTCACAGTCTGGCCTTTGAAGTCCAAGGCCAAGGTGCTGGCTTGGTTGGTTCCTGATGAGGGATTTTTTTCCTTTGATTACAGACTGTGATGTACAGATGTCCTGACTGTATTGTCATAATGGGAAGAGTGGGCTCTGGTGTTTTGTTTTGTATAAGGGCAAAAAGACTGTTCCTTGTAACCTTTTATAATCTAAATTATTTCCCAATGTCTTCTGCCCTAACACCAACAACCGTTATTCCTTTTTCACAGTCTTGACCCTTCCCTGCTGAAGGGCTTCACAGGACACATGCAGAAAGGATTCCAATGCCATACATACAATGTATCAGCTAAGCAATCTATTATCAACGTATTTGTTATAAGTCACAGGAACACTCAATCTGCCCACTTGGTTAAAAGTCCTTCATTATCCCGCTGTGGAGAACAAAGAAACCCAGCAGCGCAGACAGAGCCTGGCAGGGGTTCAGACTTCAAGCTCCCGTCTCGTTTGCTGGTGCTTTGCGTCTTTCCTTTGCATGCAGCATCGGACAGAGGGAAAAGATTGATGGACATCAGTTCTCAGAGAGAAAACCGGCCTTCAAGTGGTTCTGTGATCCACAGCAGTCCCGCCAATTACAGACGTGCTGGAGCACACACCTGCTGGTGGGAAGCCTGTGCTGCGTGGTCTCTGCAGCCGTGAGGTGCTGTGCACTTCATACAAATGAAGAAGGACACAGCATGCTCCGGGCAGGCTGCCGCAGAGTGCAGCAGGAGGTCACCCTGCCTTTCAGCCCTGGAGTTCCAGGCCTGCAGGTGAGGACTTTCACAGGTGGGAAATGGCTTTATTCCTGGCTCATTAAACTGGCTTCTGCATGACCCCTCACAACTTCCTCTGTGATGAAACAAAGTTGACTTCTTCCTTACCTCTATTGGTTTTAAATCTGTTTGTTAAAAAGTTTTCTTAAGAAACAATATTGTATTTTCCAAGCCAGTATTGCCTTTGCCCCCCTCATTGTGTTTAAGCACACACATTTTCCCTCACTTCATCTCATTGTCTTTTGTTGAGGGAAACTGATGCAGAGGGATGTCTGCTACTATTTCATGTTTACATTTTTTCCCCTTAGACTTGTGCTATTTTTGAAAGTTGTTGGATTTACAAGTTACCTTGTTCTCATTGCATTCCCTACTCACAAAGAGCAAGGCTTTTCGTCACGGCTTCCCGTATAAAGGGTGCCCAGTAGCTGTGTGGGATATAGGATTAAAAGGGGTAATAGAATCGTCTGAGTACGGGCCAACTGTAAGGCTGGAATCAGGAAGTGGTCGTATAATATATTTATATCCATTACTGGTAAGCCACGTGTTGGGATGACATCTGGAGGAAACCAGCCTTGACAAAATTCACATGTTCCAGGGCAGGAGCATGAGGATTAGAATTATTAAGCAAAAGGAACAGAGGTATGACAGAAACAAAGAACAGTACAGGGAGGGAAATTCAGTTAATACTGAATCTGCCTGCATTGATTTAACACATGCTTATGTACTTCACTCCAAGATGGCGGGGGGAAGGGGGGTCACAGACTTCACTAACATCCTGCAGGCAGCCACCACCCTACCCTCCCCGAGCCTCCTGCCAATCTCCTTTGAAGGAGCAGAAATAACAGGGTGGAGCGGATCTACCTCTATATGCGGAAAATCTAACCACACCCTAAATCAGGATCGCTTGTTTGTAACCACACCTGTGGTTCATTTCATCTAAATATAATGGCCTTGTGCTTGGAAGGAAATCATTCTGATAACGCTAGGGACCAATGTCACGGCCTGTGCACTCCACCACATCCCCAAAGAAAGAGAATTTTTTAAAAACATTAGTTGAAATTTTTTTAACAAAGATTTTTTTACTTGAGTCAGGCTTGTTGGCCTCAGACCGTGTACTCTGAGGAAGCTCATCCTCACAGGACCGTATGGAAAAGCCTTGCCGGTGAAAAAACTCTTTGGACCCAAAGGGAAGTCTTTGAATCTGAGGCAAGGAGCGTTCAGTGAGGTGCAGACCTGGTCTGAACCTTCAGGTCCCGCCTGGGCTGTGAGGGACTGCCCAGGGCAATGACCAACATTCACGGGTCCACCTGGGATGGAACTCCTAGCGACAAGACCAGGGTCTGTTACCCGACCTTTCACTCGTAAGAAACTTGCCTCTAATTTGATGACTTTCAGAGGGAATACACGATAGTGAACAGTTCCTAGAAGCCAAGAAGAGAATATGGAAGGCTGGTGTTGAAACCAGCGAACAGGCGAAGGACTGCATCAGACTCCGCCCCCTACCCCCTCCTCAGGTCTTCCTCCTTCCCTTTTGGCCAGCCAGCCATCTTTCATTTAATGCCCAGTGTCAGTTTAACATGCTGGCTCTGCCCAGCCCTTCTGTCTTTTATCCCTCCCTCTTCCTTCTGATTCTTTTTCCTCTCTTCCTTTCTTTCTCACTTTACTTGGGATAGATTGTCCCCTAGAACGCAGGCTGGCCTGGTTGGGTTTCTCTGTGTTCCAGCTGTGAGAGCCCGGTCGTTTCTAGGTCGCCTGACTGCATTCCTTTGGTCTGTTTTTTCACTGTTATTTTTATTTGTTTGTTTGTCTTAAATCCTGGCTGCATTTTCTCTTTCCTCCTCTCCTCCCAGCCCCTCCCTCTATCCCCTACCTCTGTCAATCTGTTCCTCCTCTGTTTCTGTTTAGGAGAGGACAGGTGATTGAAACCTCATTTTCTTCTATCTTGTTCCTAATCTCCCCTCTTCTATGTACTTTTCTGTCTTCTCTTCTTTCCTCTAGCATCCAAATATTGGCTACTACTCCACTCTGCCTTCATTGACAACAAAATAATATCATAGCTCACAGTGGACTTTCAGTGCCCAGGGCTCCCCCACAACAATGAGTTTAAGCCATGACATTTTCTTCAACTGATCCTGTGTTCTCACACCTTTCAGCCAAGATTCTTTCAGTAGACAGTGTTTCCCTCTCAGGATGGTTGGGAGGGGCTGAGGCTTGTGTTGTGAGCAGCTGGGCCAAGGGTCTAACGGGTTAGACAGACCCCAGACTAGCAGAGGGCATGAGGCTTTGGCCCTCCACAGCGTGGTTTTTCTTGCTTCTCTGCACTGTCAAAGAGAGCTCTTCTCTGATCTGTGTATCTGTGGTTGCCAAGGCCTCTTGTCTTTGAGCGGCCATTGCTTTTTCTAGGTTTGGGGCAATTTCTGCTGTTGTCTCGCTGAATAGATTTCTCTGTGCCTATAGTGTTTACCTCAGCTGCTTTTCTTCCCTGCGGATCCTTAGGTGTGCTCTTTCGGTAATATCTATTTTGACAGTATCTCGAGTGTTTCTTGACACTGTGGTTAGCCTCACTTATGGCTCTTTTTCCTCCCTTATCAGTGTTTGAAGTGGTGTTTTACCTGTGCTGTTGGGCATCCATGGACATTCTCCATGTTTGACTGGGTCTATTGGAGATTATTTCAACTGTGCTTTTATTTGATTCACTGAGGTTTTTTTCTTTCCAAATTCGATCTGTAGACATACTTACACACACATTTTATCAAAATCTCAGTTTTCTTGCTGAATATTTATTCCATGTTTCTGACTTGCTCTTATCTATATAGCCCATGTCTCAGAGGCCATTTGCTGTCCTCTTCCCCAATTTCTGACTTTCCTCTCCATGCTTTTATTGAGTTTTTCACTTGTATGGATCCTCTTTTGGGTCACTGACCTTTTTTTTTTAACTGAAAACTTTTGAAATCTTCATCAGGCGTTTAATTTAGTTTAGATCTTTGACTTTAGCAGTTGGGGAGTGATGATGACCTTGGAGAAGTCATATGGCCTGAACTTTTCACGCTTCTTGTATTTCTTTGTTGTGATTTGTGCTTCTATTGGCTTTGTTATTTCTTCTGTATTGGAGAGAGAATGTCTTATCAAGCACCCTGTCTTGAAGAATCAGTGCTCAGTATCATTCGCCACAGAGAAAGCTGCTACTGTTTCAGCTATAACATCAAACCATAAAGTAAATAGAAATTCATTTGACAACAATTACAACCCTCTGGTACACCACCAATGATCACCGCCCAACTGCTTTAAAATGCCTGTAAAGTTGAAAATGGTTTAGTATAAAGTTTAAAAATAGCAACTGAGTGAGATAAAAAAGAGAGGAAATGGGGAGAAATAGAGCAGAAGAAAGGTTAAATAAAGTGAGGAAAAAAGAAGAGGAGAGGAGTGTTATAGAGTAGAAGAGAAAAAGACTAAGAGACTGGAAAAACTGAAAGAAAAATCAAGCCAATGTGAAAAAAAAACAGTATAACAAGCACAATAAAAATAAAAGATGAATATTTCAAACAATAATATAATATAAAATCAAAACAATGCTAGCGATGACATCATAGTTCAGTCATAAAGGACTTGACTTGTAAGCATGAAGACTTTAGTGTGACCTGCCAAAGCCCATGTTTTAAAAATCCAGTGTGGTGCTGCATGCTTCAGATCCCAGGACTAGGGAGACCATTCTGTGATCCCTGGCCACACACCCCGCCTATCTGGTGACTTCCAAGCTAGAGAGACTTAGTCTCAAAAGAGATGGTTCCTGAGCAATGACATCATAGGTTATCCTCCAGTTTCCACATGCAGGTGCAAGCACACACACATGCTCCACTCATGCACACACACACATGCACATATACATGCACAGCTCATGTGCACACTCATATGAACACGCATGCATCTGCATATGTGCACACAAGTTTATGCACACAATAATCTTCACATGCACACAAATGCATCTGTACACAACTCATGCACACACAGGTACAGGTCAAATACACACATACATGTCCACACCCATGCACACATCCATACACACATATGTATGCACACATCCATACACACATATGTATGCACACATGCACACACACACACACACACACACACACACACCACAGAATCCTACTAAATGAAGACATGAGAAAGCACAGCTAGCAAGAGAGGGAAAAAAAAGAAATTTAGGAAAAGAAAAAATATATTGCCTGTCAAAAAAAGGAGAAAAAAAGCAAAGAAATTAGATGAGTATATAAAGGGGAATAACAAAAACACAAACAAGTTTTAAAAACAGAGGAAAGTAGAAATCCCACTAAAGGTGTAGCTTATAAAGAAGAGGGACATGTAAAACATAAAGTGTGGAAAAGTCACGGTGCTGGGAAAGCTCCCCCTAGGTGTCAGGAGGTGAAAGCACACCAGTTCCCTGCAGGACAGGGAAGGAAGGTATGCTTCATGCTGGTATGGAGTCTGTATTGTGCATTTATCTGATGTCTGCCAGACCCATCTCCACCTCTGTAGCTCTCCTCCTCCAGTTCTAATTTGGGCTCCTTAGCTTGTCTCAGTCTCCTGAGGGTCTCCAGATTGTCCCTCCCCCAGGCCCCGCTGATGCTTTAGCTGAGTGCTATCTTAGAAGTGTGTTAGGAGTGTGTGGGACAGTTACTACTCTAAGAGCCCTACAGGTAGAGGTTCTATCTCCACACTTTCAAGACCCCCAGAGTTCAACAACCCTGCTGGAGAGATACAGCTGTCGTGCAATGTTCACCTCTGGAACTTGGAGTTCTTGGGCTCTCCACCCATGAAGGACAAATAGGGGACCCCAGACTCTGATCCACCCACTGGCCTCAGGACTATCAGACGCTGGCTTTCAGGTAATGTCATCTGCTCTCCCACCGCAGGCAGGCTCTTTTTTTCTATTCACTTGTGGAGTTCACTTTCCAGCCTGAGCTGAGCCTACCTGTCCCATACACACTATGTTTAGTCAGGCAGGGGCCCTGAATTCCCTCCACAGCTCCATCCTTCACACCCAAACTGCAGGTCAGCTGATTCCCTTCCCCTAACCCAGGGTACTGGGCCACCGAGACCGTGCTGAGCTTTATTCTTTTTTTCTGTTCTTTGCCAGCTTTCTTTCCCTTCCTCCTTGTCTCTTTAAGATATACTCTATACTTTCTTGTTCTGTCTTTTACCGTTTTACACAGAGACAGCCTCTTGTCTGCTATCTTACTCCACCATCTTCCATTTGCACAGCAGAGTTAGTTAGATTTAGAGCTCCAGGTGTGAATTTCTGCTGGGAACTTTGACATTCTTCGTATATTGCTCCCTGGCCTTCCTCCAGCCACCAGAGATGGTTATTTCAGAATGTCAAAGTGAGCTTCGTGTTAAGAAAAGAAGGCACTTGGAATGAGAGCAGAGGTAAAAAGTATGAACTCCACATTTAATTAAATGTGAAAATCTGCCCTTTTGCCAATTCACGCTTTAAAAGCAGAAGCTAGGCAATTTCAAGGTGAATCGGGTTAAGTTTATAATCTTTGCCTTGTCTCAAACCTTTAGAACCCTCGTTCTACAAGCAATGGGATTTTTTAAAACTCAGATTCTTAGCTTAGGCTGATGGTGCTGTGTGTTTTAGAAAACATGATATGAAGAAGCAATTGAGAGACCTTTCTAATTTCTTCCTAGTGTTTATTTTGCTAGCTGGACATCAGAAAGCTCCATAGGAAAATGACAGTACTCCAGGGAATGTCATGCCATGCCGTTACTGTAAGGTTCTCCTCCATCTGAACTTGGATATTTTCTTAGAAATTTTATAGGGCTGTAATTGTCCCTCCTTTAGTACTGACAACTTGTTTAATATAGTGAGAGCTGTGAGCAGGAGCTCCAGGCTGGCCTCTTAGGGGAATACATATCAGATGGGAAAGACGGGAAACGAGACAGAAGAGAGAAGTTTCCAGTGGATCACAAGTTCATGCCAGCTCTGTGTTTCAGGATTTCCTGTCCATTCCTGCCTCAGTGCTGAGGAGTTTTCAGGCTGCCTGTGCCATAAACCAACCCATATTTCAGTCCACGTGCCTAAGGCCGTCTTGACAGTTATGAAGAGCACTCAAGTCCCAGCTCTTTGGAGTTCCTCCCCATGCAAGAACCATGTCAATTTCTAACCACCCAAACTGTCAGCCAAATGCCTTGTCTCTGTCTCTGTCCATGTTCTTTTGTTCCTGGCCCATAACGATGATTGCAGTCTTTGCAGGCCGCAGTGCCTGGTCATCTGTAGGGTAGAAGCACGCTGTCTTTGCTTCACTTTAGCACCGTCTGCACGGGTTGTATGGTTCCTGGTAACCCTCCCAAGCTGACGGTGGGCTCATCTGCAGGTATCACTACCTTGTGATACAGGTAGAATGTGCGGATGCTGGGGCCAAGAGCAGAGATGCAAAAGAGCACACAACACGCATCTCTTTGACTTCTCTATCCTGCACCTTAGTCTCCATACAGACATCTGCCGGCGTGGTGGGAGGTTGTGGTGGTTTGGATGAGAATGGCCTCTATAGCCTCACATAATTGTAGGCTCAGTCACCAGGAAGTGGCACTATTTGAGAAGGATTAAGAGGCATGGCCTTGTTAGAGTGGGTGTGGCATTGTTGAGGAAGTATGACTCTGGGATGTGAGCTTTGAGGCTTCAAAAGACCATGCCAGGTACAATATCCTCTTCTCTCTCTTTTTCTCTTTCTCTCTCTCTCTCTCTCTCTCTCTCTCTCTCT
>NC_022021.1:47222265-47238267 GCF_000317375.1 Microtus ochrogaster
CCTCCCTCCCTCCCTCTCTCTCTCTCTCTCTCTCTCTCTCTCTCTCTCTGTGTCTCTCTCTCTGTCTCTCTGTCTCTCTGTCTCTCTCTCTCTCTCTCAACATCATGATGCATATATAACTTTGCCGTAATAATGGACTAAGCTTCTGAAACTGGAAGGAAGTTACAGTTAAATGCTTCCTTTCCTTTTTATCTTCTTTCAAGACAGGGTTTTCCCTGTGAAGCCCCAGCTGTCCTGGAACTCACTATGCAGTCCAGGCTGGTTTTGAAGAGATTCACCTGCCTCTGCTTCCCAAGTGCTGGGAATAATGGCATGCACCACCACTGCCCAGCACATAGCGTCTTTTATATAAAGGTTGCCTTGGCCATGTTGGCTCTTAATAAAAAGAGCGACTAAGACATGGGTGTCGGGTGGTGAGAGCCAGGAGCGAGAGGGTGGGAACGGGTGCTCCTTTGCTAGAAAAGATCTCCTCAGAATATCTAATCCTCCTGCAGAACAGTAGTTGACTTGTAGAGGAGGAGCCTCTCATCCAATTACCACTCAACAATGTGTCGTTCCTTAGGGCTTTAGTCTAAAAATGTTCCAAATTCAAACAGCAATTGCCCTATTGAGGAACAGAAGAAGCAAAAGTACAAGAACTTCCTTTCCCGATGACTGGCATATAAATTGCAAAGGCAATTTCCAACTCATATTAGCTCAGCATGTCATTTCCCAGAAGTCAGACATGCATTCCCACATTACACAATGAACACACATCCCAATATAGTGTGTGACGTTCAAAAGAATACCTGATTGATATTTAATTGGCAATAATGTTTCCTTTCTCTGTCTTAGCTTACCTAGCTCTTGCATATTTCTGCACCTTCAAGTCTAAGTTCCTTCTACAGGATAAACACTCTCATTAGTGATGCAGTCAGGAGCAAACAGGTGTTGCAGATGAACATCATCATTTTACTTTTCATGCATTTTTTTTTACCTAGAATTTCAGCTGAAAGCCATTTACCTACTTAATTGTTGCAAGTATAAACTAATAATAAGTTTTAAATATGAACCAATAAACCTAACAAGATAAAATCACTAGGGGTGTGTTAAATTCTCCTGAAGTTCCTCTTAGAGATTATATCGCTATCAATGTCCAAACTATTTACCACCAGCAAACTGTAACAACAGCAGTTCCTTTGGAATGTTTTAGTGTGTGCTGCCTAAAGTCTATATCCTGAAAATAATTCTAGAAATATAGCTGCTTATTCACAATTTCAGAAAAGTTTAGAATTCATTGAGTGATGTAAATCACATTTCTAGAAGTTGCCAAAAGAAGTCACTGTTTTGTGATGGGGGATGTCTTTCTGTATATGTGTTGCTTTTATTAGATAATGAATAAAGCTGTTTCCAGCAAGGACTTAGCAAATAAAGCTAGAAGTTTGCGAACAAATGGATGGAAATAGAAAACACTATCCTGAGTGAGGTAAGCCAGACCCAAAAAGAGGAACATGGGATGTACTCACTCATATTTGGTTTTTAGCCATAAATAAAGGACAGTGAGCTTATAATTCACAATCCTAGAGAAGCTAAATAAGAAGGTGAATCCAAAGACAAACATATAGGCATCCTCCTGAATATTAACCTTCATCAGGCGATGAAAGGAGACAGAGACAGAGACCAAATTGGAGCACCGGACAGAAATCTCAAGGTCCAAATCAGGAGCAGAAGTAGAGAGAGCACAAGCAAGGAACTCAGGACCGCGAGGGGTACACCCACACACTGAGACAATGGGGATGTTCTATTGGGAATTCACCAAGGCCAGCTGGCCTGGGTCTGAAAAAGCATGGGATAAAACCGGACTTGCTGAACATAGCAGACAATGAGGACTACTGAGAACTCAAGAACAATGGCAATGGGTTTTTGATCCTACTGCACGTACTGGCTTTGGGGGAGCCTAGGCAGTTTGGATGTTCACCTTACTAAACCTGGATGGAGGTGGGTGGTCCTTGTACTTCCCACAGGTCAGGGAACCCTGATTGCTCTTCAAGCTGATGAGGGAGAGGGACTTGATCGGGGGAGGGGGAGGGAAATGGGAGGCGGTGGTGGAGAGGAGGCAGAAATCCTTAATAAATAAATAAATTTTTAAAAAAAGCTATATGGAAAATCTGAACAGAGAGAGAGAGAGAGAGAGAGGAAGTGAGAGAGAGAGAGAGTAGGTGGAGTCAGAGAACGCCATATAGCTGCTGAAGAAGAAAGATGCCCCAGGAACCTTTCTGATGAGCCACAGCCTTGTGGCTATACACAGATTAATAGAAATGGGATGATTTAAGTTGTAAGAGCTGGCCAATAAGAAGCCTCAGCTAATAGACCAAGCAGTGTTGTAATTAATATAGTTTCTGTGTGATTATATGGGTCTGGGTGGCTGGGAAATGAAGGAGCAGTCTCTGCCTATACAAAAGCTCAGGTCTAACACAGTTCGGGTTTGTTCACAGAATGTGTCCTGGTAAGGAAATCCTGGCTGTGATAGTCTTTCCCTGCCACACTCACAAACACTTCATGTCATGATACATCACCACAATTGCCAAAGAGGTGAGTGAGGACACAGGGTATCATATACACTTGCATGAAAAACTCTCCTGGAAGCCATGTCATCCCCGTTTGCATTCCAAGTCCACTCGCATGCCAGCCCTCTTGAAGAGGGTTAAAGGCACAATCTGCTGCTCTAGGAGGAGGCAGAAGAACTCATGCATTTAAATCTCTGTAGTGAACAAGCCACTAGACTCCTGGTGGGAGAGGAACCATCATGATATCCCAGTACGATTTCTTCACATAAGTCGAAACCTACAAGTAGGGGACAGAGCCAGCCCTATGGGTCAGCCTTCGGATGGTCACAGTGCTCCGGATTTAAAGGATAGTTATGCCCTTTCACTCCCTTGGTGATGTGGGAGTGTCATATATCAATCTGTTGATTTTCATTGGTTAAGCAATAAAAAGAAACTGCTTGGCCTCATAGCTTAAAACATAGGTGGGAGGAGTAAACAGAACAGAATGCTGGGAGGAAGAGGAAGTGAGCTCAGACTCGACAGCTCTGCTCTCTGGAGCAGAGACGCCATGCTGCCCACTCCCGGGCAGACGCACGCGATGAAGACCCAGGATGGACGTAGGCTAGAATCTTCCCGGTAAGACCGGTGCTACAAAGATGATTAGAAATGGGCTAAATTAATATGTGAGAATTAGCCTAGAAGAGGCTAGATAGAAATGGGCCAAGCAGTGTTTAAATGAATACAATTTGTGTGTTGTTATTTCGGGGCATGAGCTAGCCAGGTGGCTGGGGTGCTGGGGACGCAGCCCCACAGCGCTCTTATTACTACACCTCGGTGGTTCTCCTTTTTGATTATGTAAAGTATCTCAACTCTAGGAGAAGGAAAAAGGCAGTGGCATCCCTCTAACCCAGAAAATGGATTCATTTAAGGAAAGGTGAAAAATCAGAAAAATTTATGTAAACAGAATTATCCTTACTATTAAGAAGACAGAATTATGGAACAACTGACCAATACTCAATATTTCCTTTATCTGAAATCATGGCTCCACGACCCTTGGTGTATTCCTAGCATTCCTACCTCCACGACAGATCTCAAAATAAGTAAATGGAAATCATGGGATGGTACACAATTCCTGGATCTTCTGGAATACTCTATCTCAGTATGAGCTTTTGGTGCAAACTCCTGAACCTATGGCTTCTGTGTTATCTCCCCAAGGACTGAAGGAACAGCCATTACAGTTAATCGTCACAGCTGAATTTCAGGCAAGAGTGGTTGACCTTCAGGGTAACTGAACCTCAGCTCTGACTTCAAGAGTAGCCTGCTAGTAGTTTTCCCAGCTCATGTGACTTTCTAGTACAAAAAAATAATCTTAATTACCTTGGTCAGTTCACAAACAAACCACAAATCATCACTGCAAAGAAAAACATCACTAGTATATTATTTAGCTTTCTGCAAACAAATAAAAAACAGCTATTAGCCTGGTAACATTACCCCCACAGAGACTCCCTGAGTGTGATAGTGACTCCGAGGACCACATTCTAAAGTCAAATCCAAACAGTAGGGTTTTGTCCAACCTGATCAATTAAAGTTCATATCAAAAAAATTTAAAAGAACACCCCAGAGTCACTATGAGTATGTGACAAAGAGGCGACACTCGTTGATCTCAATTAGGCTCTAGCCGTGTTATAATCCCCACAGGAGAAGACATTCCCAGATCCAGACAAACTAATGCATGGTGATACTTGGTGTTTTACACTGAACCAGAGATAGGCTAGGCCACATGCATCAAGGAGTACCAACAATGCCAGGCATGAGCTCCCAGGTGTCAAGTGTCGCTGGGGCGAGGCACCTCTGACAGGAGCCACCAGTAAATGTGGGGTCCACGGTCTTTGTCTGGATGAGGAGCTAGATCTCTTGACAACAGGGAGGCTGTACATGTGCTGCAATGAGCAGCCAGTGCGTCTGTAGGATGAATTTCCATGCTTTGATGTGTGGTTCCTGTGCCCCATAATAATCCAGGCAGTCTCTCTAGCACGCCACCTCAATACCAACATCTGAAGCCGCAGTGAGCCTTCTAAGTCTTAGGAGAGCCACCATCGTGTTGTCCTCCTTCTGCTTTATGGTCACAGAATTCTGCTGCTCTCCCCTTTCCTGCGGCCTCCACCGCCCACGGCAGCTGGGAAGCCTTGTCTGACCCTTATTACCCTGATTAGGAACTGCACTGACTCGTTTCTACCTCTTGTAACAGAATAAAGTGGTGTTTTGTTCTCCATGCGGAGGCAGAAAACCCATGTGGGGCTTGGTGGGAACTCCAGCAAAAACTCCAGCTGGTAGCCCCTGAACATGGCTCTCTTAATGTATTAAGACTTGAACTCCTTCCTGGTATTGAAAAAGTAGCCCATGGTGATCAACAGGCTCCCATGACCCTGCTTCTTATTCTTGACCAAAGAAAAGACATAAATGTATAGCACAGGATAAAGAAAAAAAAAATGGTACCTTTAGTTTAATCAACAATTTCAAAAAGAATCAATTTTAAGGAACATAGCCACAGTGATCATAGAAGAAGTTAGAAAATCATGTCTTACAACTTTCAAAAGTGATTTAGGGTAGCTTGTCAAGGTGTTTGTATGGTCTAGAAACTATCATAGCAAGACATCTGGCCAGAGACAAAGAACAAGAACTCACATCTGATCAAGGCAGAGATGAGGGCCTTTCTAGAATACAACTGACTCACGTATTTCTGGGGCAAGGGGAAGATTATGGGGAACAAGCACACTATGAGATGCCAGTGTTACTTAAGGAAAAGTGGGCGAAGCCCAACTCATCAGAGACTTGGAGAGTTACCCTTTGTCCTAGGGCTTTCATTAAATGAGCGGGGGGGGGGGGGACACGACACATTAAGTAGGCGAGCATGCTCTAATCCACAGATAGGGTGTGCCTGGTTAGTGGTATGGAGAGTAATATTCCAAGCGGAGGAGCAGCGTCTTGTTGCATCCACAAAGAGAGGCACAGTGGCTACAGCGGCTCACGGGGTGGGGGTGGATCAATGAGTGAGCGAAGTGTAGGGTTATGCCAGGGAGAAAGCCAGTGGGAGCTTGGTGGAAGGCTAGGAAGGAAGTAAAGGCAAGAGACCTGGTAAGTTAAGGTAGGATAACCAGAAAGGGAAGGTCATGTGGCCATGAGAACAATCTAAGCGACCTAACTGGTTCACTGAAAGACTTAATCTGACATATTTCCAAAGATGAGAACCTTTTAGTCCAAGGCCATCTCTCTGTTCATCCTCTGACCTAGACATGGATCCTAAGAGACAGAAGTCAGACAAGGGTCCTGAGATGTGTGTGGAAAGGTGGCAGCGTGGGACTGCTAAACAGTTGATTTGAAATCAACCACTGGGGAAGGACCAAGTGGATATTCTCCCCAGTGACTATTGTAATCAAACGATTAGCACACACATTCAGTGTGTAATACCTTTCTTCCTCAGGCTGAATCTCCTTCCGCTCTAGCCAGTATCTTTATGGATTGTTGAGGGAGCACAGGATCATCTCTCTGACCACCAAGTGACTTGGTATCAGACTCAGAACTGTGGTCTCTGAATTGCAATAATCCATACGGGCATATCTACATACATGCATGCATACATACATACATACTCCTCTCCTGGGAAGGGCACTTCCTTACCTGACATGCCACTATTTTTTCAGGCTCCCAAGGAATGGTGATACATCTGGGTGCCCATTTGACAAGGGGTGGACTTGTGGCGGTGAAATTTATATTATTAAGAGAGCAGATGTAGCACCACCTAGAATAGACGCCTCTGGTGTAAGTGTGAGGATGTTTCTATATTGAGTTAATTGTAACAGAAAGATCTAACCCCTTTCTATGGGCAGAACTCCTGGTGTGAAGAAAAAGTGGAAATTGAGCTTAGTGCTAACACTCTGTGCTGTCTGCTTCCCTAGCGCAGATCCAATGTGAACAGCTCTCCCTCCTTTCCCACCATGAGGGACGTTACTCTTAAAGTGTGATCCAATTCAGTCCTTGATTCCTTACATGGCTTTTGTCAGGTATTCTGTAATGATAGCAAGAAAAACAGCCAATACAGTAGAATTCACTCATAGCAACAGATAATAACTAAGGCTCCCATGAAAGGCAATGAAACAAAGGCCTATAATAAAATTTGGAAATTAAACACAAACTGAAAGTAGATGAAAAGAGATGTATATGTTTAAACCAATAAAATAAATCACTGGTTGGTTACAAGTAAAAGAATGAAGATTTAAATAATGTGAGTTATGGGATGGCATAGAATAGAGAGCTGTGAGCTTCTCTATTCTGTCGATACTGAAAGTGCCAATGAATTATGTAATTCTGGCAATTACTATATTCACCTCAAAGTGAAGAAATCTTTAAAAGGCCAGCAGTCATAACACGATTCTGAGAAACTGCCAAATCCTTAATTGCAAATTGCTATACCGACTTTCTTTTTAAAACAGGATGTAGTAGTTTATGACAAAGTGCTACCTCTGCCATGTAAATCAGAAAACAAGGACCTCATCATGTGAGGCCAAAGATTAAAAACAAAAGATAATCTATAGGTAAAGGAATGGCGGAAATGGGATTCTATATGGACAAAGAACCCTTCATTCAATCTGCGTACTGAAAGAGTTCTGGAAAGGGGATGACCCTGAGTCTTGGTTCAGATTATATATAAGATTCTGCTTTGAAAATAAAAAGCCACAGATTTTGCTTTTTTGTGAAGCTGTTGAGACACATCTGTAAGTAGGCAGCATCTCTCTGTATTTGCTGAGCTTTGGTCTGACAAAGTCTGGTTTGGGAGCAGAGCTACCTTCCCTTGATATTTTGGAGGCAGTGTCCTTCTAGAGCTATTCTGGTCTAACACTGTCCCCATCAAAACTCAAATATTATATGGCCCTGTTTGTCTGAGAGGTGAAGAGGTGATTGGATCATGGAGTCTCTTCTTTAATGAATTAATGACTTGATACATTCACAGCTGAACGGAATATGGTCATAGCTTTGTTGCAAGTGGTACACCCCAGGGAGAAGAGAAAGGGCACTAGGAAGTATAATTGTGTCCCTCTGCCCCAACCTCTTCCTATTTTTCTGCTTCCTGGCTGCCATGAGACAACCAGATCTGTTCTGCAACCTGATCCTACCATGCCTCTTGCCATCCTCAGGCCCACAGTAGTGGAGGCAGCCAACCCTAGGCTGAAACCTGAGCTTATAGGTAAATATGACTTCCCTCCTCCTACATAGTTTATCTCAGACATTCTGTCACAGTGACGTTAAAGTGACTAACACAAGCAGGTGTAAAATAGAAATAACCCCAGAGTTTATAGCTACCTGAAACCAGAGGGTTGATGGGCTGTCACCAACATCAGCTCCTGATTGGCTGGAGGTCAGCAGTCATCACATCCACCCAACAAGGGAAGACCACAATCAGCTCCTGATTGACTGGAGGTCAGCTGTCATCACATCCACCCAACAAAGGATGGTCCTCTTTGGGGAGAACTTTTCTACTGACTCCCTAAAAATAAAGTTGAATAAAAATCTCAGCAGGTTTTCTTCATCTCGGTTTTGCTGTAGAAACACAAAGCCCACACTAAATTGTGTTTGGAAACGCAAAGGACTTATATATACAAAGAATCCCTGATTTTAAGAGACATTCTAAGTCTTAGCTTCATGAAAAGGCTATATTGAATAGCTTAATAGACTTTAACATCATTCATAAGAAATAAATCTTATTAAATAAAATGAAAATTCCACTACCTAGTAAAGGTTGGTTACCAGACACATACTGAATACCATACCTCTGGAATATATAATTTGAAAGATTAATGTGGAGATTCTTCAAGAAAATTGAAAAGAAACTCTCCTATTTCCACTCATATTACCATATTACTGTTATAAGTAATTCAATGAGGCAAAGGAGAAATTCAAGAACATCACTGCCCCTTAGCATCCTGATACTCATCAGATATGCATATTTCATGAATGTTCCTTCCAATGCACAGAGATGTCAGTAGACGTGGTACGGGAACTGCAAAAGAAGAAATTAGAATTGATTTTCTCTCTAGGCTTAATGTCTACATAGAGAGTCTGTTAGGATCTGTAGGTAAATTGTTGGTGGTAAAGACTTCTGCAGTGTGTTTACAAAGGTGTCTGCCCTTACAACCAGGCTAGTCCCGTGAACTATGAGTAATTATTTTATTATGTCACGCAGTGATAATGATAATAACATTTGGGCCACACTCACAACAATGGAAAAGCCAGGAAGATACAGTGTCAATTGATCAAAATAAGTCAGGTTACCCAAACACCCTCCCTCTAGCTGGCTCACAGTCCGTTGTAAGTCCAATTGTGTCTTCAGATCAACTGTCCTTCTCATAACCCTTCAGAAATATGTTCTGGAAACTGCAGTGTTTGGAAGAATCAGCAATAACGAAAATCACTGGCTGTCATGAGATATTTAGGATCGTGTGGAAAAGGGTTCTTGTTTACAAATATGCCCACAAGAAGAGGAAAAACTCACTTTTCAGAGAGTCTTTGATAAAATATAGTCTCTCGGCCACATCCAACTTTGGTATGTCTCTGGGAGAAAGTAGGAGTTTGGAAAAGAAGCGTAAAATTTTTCTGTATGCCTCCTAAGGAAAAAAATAATAAGACATGGAAGTTATAAGTAGAAAACACAAAAATGATAGTAAGCATTAAAAGAAGATGAACACAATGGAGAGATTTAGGAACAACCAAAACTAAAATGTTAATTTTATACAAATTGATTTGTATATTTAAAAATACTTCTATATAAATCGTGATACTTTGAAATTAAACTTGATAAATTAATTACAATTTTTATGTAGGAAAATAAAATACTAAGAGGAAAAGAGGAAAAACTTTGAAGAAAGGAAGGAAAAGTCTCGCTTGCCAATGAAAATGATGTAATCTGTCATAAACACGTGTGAGCTGAGAGACTGAGGTGGTGGCTCGGCCGGTAAAGGGCCCGAGGACATTTCCACCCATGCGTCCAAATCGCTTTAGTTCCCTCTCCCTCGATTGCTCTTTTACGCCATCTTCTCATCCAGCCACCCTAGATTCAGGTTCTTCCTATTGCTCCCTGCAGCTTGTCTGTGAGTCTACCTTATCCTACCTCACGTGACCCTCTTCAGGTTATTGCAGCTGACACAGTTTTGTTCTTCTTATAGCTGAGAACTGGTATAGAGGTTCTTAAAGAATAAAAGAGGAATAGCCAGGCATAGTGGTGCACACTTTAATTCCAGCACTTGGGAGGCAGAGAGAGGAGGACCCATTGTGAAGTCAAGGTCAGTCTGATCTGCAGAGTGAGTTCCAGGGCAGCCAGACCTACATAGTGAGACCCTGTCTGGGGGAAAAAACAGAAACTGTCGTATACCATTTCTCTGGCTATGCACCCCCAAACTCAGCTTACTACAGAAACACTCATGCTTATCATGAAGTACCCACAATAGTCAAATCATAGAATCAAATCAGGGACTAATCAACAGATGAGCAAGCAATTTTAACATCTAAATTTCCATTGATAGCATGTTCACATTTGCAAGAATTTGTGTGTGTTGCTAAAACTAAGAAAAGCATTCAAATAAGATTCTACTATAAAAATACAGAGTTCATAGGCCACTGTAATAAAACCATAGCAGTGACGAGCCATGCTATGGTTTTCTCAGGCCCAGAGACACCGGTAAAACTGCTTAGTGTGCTCTACTGCTGGAAAGGCCTTCAAAGGATGACACAGAAGCATAACAATCTTCCTTAAAATACATTTGATACATGCGATTCTGAAAGTGACCAGCTGCCTGCACAGCTGGGGAACATCCAGTGGCCTCTAGCAGAACAGGTCAGCATCCCACTACTGTGTCCTGAGTTGCAGTGTGACCTACCTATATGTCCAAGCCTTTGCATCAGTGATCAGGACATTTGAGACAAGGCTGAGGGAGAGCTTGAGAAGCAATTAACTGTGTACAAAAATAGCTGTATTCATTGTGTCAAATTTTGCAGAACAAAAACCCTTCAATACCTACAGCTATTCTATACCCTCTTATAAATTAGTGGCCAGAAAACAAGTGGATACAAACATTAAGGTATGTAAGGTATATATCTGTATATTCATAGTGTAGGTTTAGATACATGGTTAGATCTTATATATTATATGGGAGAGATATTTTACCAACATATACATACATATGCACATATTTTCATACACACACATACACAAATGCATACATGTTATCTTTTTTGCTTGTCTGTCTGTGTCACTGTCTATCCACTTGGATATCTTACTGAAGAAAAATTTCAGCATGAGTAAGATTGCATTAAAATTACAGCAGACATAATGCTGGTGTGGTGGAGTACATCCACACTCTCTTTCTGATATATTATTTGAAAGTGATGGGGGTTCAAGATCATCATTAACTTTAATTTAGTATTCCTGCTCCATACAATTATAATGAGGGATAATTAGAAGTCATGGCAAATATTTGCGTAAAATATTTTCATTACTCTGCTATTAATAGATTAAAGATAGAAATAATTACATACTGTTCATTAAGAAAAGGTTGCAGTAAATTATGCTGTAACAGAAATGAAAGTGCCCTGGATGGCCCGATGGAAGATTTACATAAATGGAAAGACATACTGTGAACCCGAGAAAGATTCATTAGCATAGATGTGTCTACTATTTTGAATTAGTTTATGAGCTAATAAACTCCTCCTCGACATCTAGGAAAGTATCTTGAAATATAATGAAGTTTTCTGAAATTGGTGAGTATATCTGTATGTGAGCCAAGGTATCATCAGGATGAGCAGACTTTCAAACACAGGATAGCCACACCCTAGTTCAGAGCTCACACACACTCCTCAGTGTGGTCATTGTTCATCTTTGCATGCTTGTCATTTTCACGCCTTAGCCAGCCAGATGGCAAGTCTTTCTCTGGGATGCTGGAGAACATGGAGCAGGGGTCATCAGCTCAGGCAGCAGGGCATGGAAGTACCAAGTGCCCCTTTTCTTCCATGTTATTGACCAAAGGAGGCTGCGATGCATACGGCAGAAAGCTGGGCAAGGGTACTTCTCCAGAAGGACACCACTATCTCCTGCAGAAACTCATCTGTGAAAGGACACATGGGGGAACTGAGCCTCATAGACACATAGACGTCTAAACTGTTTAATGAGAAGACAGCATCCCATCAACATACGCATTCATATTGTCTCATAACCACATACATACTTAACTAAGAAGTTTATGATAGTCTGCCAGGGTCCAGCTAAACCACAGCTACAGAGGCAGAGTGCTTCAGTGAGGAACAAGAGACAGAACCCTGTTTAATATGTGTAATGGATTGTAGAGAATGCTCAGTGGTCCCCAGCAGCCATCACACGCTGCTAAGACCCTAATCCTGGAATGAGAGACAGCTTCCTGTATTTTGAGGTGCTCTTGGGGCCTCATTGTCCTGAAACAAACAGACCCCAGCCTACCATACCATTCTCTTGAGTAAGTGGCTTCTGGGCTCCACACGACTGCACACTTTGTTATTCCTTCCCTGGTCCGGCTGTAAAATGTACCTGGGGATGCCTCACTCTTGAAGAAAAGAGCTTGATTTGACAGACAGTGTTAAACTTTGAGGGCAGGGCTGATGATGCCCCAGCATTCCTGGCGCTCCTCTGTTTCTTCCACCCCAGCAGTGCAGGTGAGAGAGGCAGACCACATTCCAAGACAGGAAGCCAGAGAGCCCAGAGGGTTCTCTTAGAACAACTTTTCCTTGAGAACTAACAAGAATCCACAAGAAACATTCGACTCCTTCAAAGCAGAGCACCAATGACTTTACCTCCCGTTACATTCCCCTTCACCTCCTGACGTTGTGCTGAGTGACGGTATTCCTGGAGATAAGTGAAAAAAATGTCTACTCACCCCCGAGAGGGAACCACAGATCCAAATAAAGGGATACCACCAAAGTCCAACTTGGAGAGCCAAAGAGTTTTTTTGTTTGTTTGTTTTTGTTTTTGTTTTTCGAGACAGGGTTTCTCTATGGCTTTGGAGCCTTTCCTGGAACTAGCTCTGTAAACCAGGCTGGTCTCAAACTCACAGAGATCCGCCTACCTCTGTCTCCCGAGTGCTGGGATTAAAGGTGTGTGCCACCACCGCCCGGCCCAAAGAGTTTTATAGAACTAATTAATAGGGCAGATGAAGGGGTACTTACAGGAACAGAAATGACTCAGACAAACCGTATTACCAAAAGCTCACCCCAGCATGGGCAATGGTTCATAACATCTGCGAACCTGGAACCCACTGCACAGCCAAAAGCCAGCACAATGGGTTGGAGAATCTCAGGCAGCTCAGGTACCAGAACCTGATAACAGGTATCTCAGCATGTCTAAGTGTCTCTCAGCAGTCTGACAACTTATATATACTTGGAGAAGGAGGGCCCTGGTGAGTCTGGTCAGTTTGGGGGAGTTTCGAGAAGCTATTGAGTTCCTTCTTTCTATGTGTAACAAGCTCCCCTGAAGGATGTATTGCTTCATTCCACCCCCTTAAAACATCCCTGACTTAAGGAGCTCCCAGCAAGACAGCCAGTTTTAGCACCAAGAAAATAGTTACAAAGCATTGTTACATGAAGGACCAAGTCCAGGAATCTTTGAAGAACAAATGAGGTGCCAACCACAGGAACTAGTCTTTGTAAAACATAACAAAAACAGTGTATCTCCTGTCTAAGAAGAGCGCTGCGGTTTGTCAGCAGTAGGTGGGCCTGCAGGTGTTAACGGCTGCTTTTCAGACTGAGGAAAGCCAGTTGTTGTCAGTCTACGAATCCAGGAGGAGACAGTGAACGGCAAACACAGCACAGGAATGATTAATTCCTTCTTCTTGTAGTTCCTTCGAAGGGAAACTAACTTAAGATAAGGAGTAATAATACCATTCAGTGAGATTCTAGATGTGTTTAGAATTTAAATTATGACAAAGGCAAAACAACAACCCTGTAAGGCAGGTGCTTTTTACTTCTCAGTTGTAGGTGAAAGGAAATGGAAAATTTTTAAAATTTTGCAAGATCAAGAGCTGGTTAGGACACTGGGTTTGAATAAAAACCCAGCTAGCAGCTAGCCACCTGTTGACATCCAGCTTTGTGGTCTCTAACAGGGAACAGACAGAAGTAGAAGCAACTGCTTGGGGGGGGGGCATGTGCAGAAGCAGAAGTAGCTGCTTAAAGGAGGAGGGGGGTATGCAGAAGTAGTCCACACCCTTCATTTAGCAAGACCAACTCCCTTGACCCAAAATGAATCCAGCTTGCAGTTTTTGCCTATATACATCAACCCCAAATGAGGAACAAGAGTTCTCCATATTGCGCTGCATCGTGTGTGTAGCGGATAAGCTCCCAGCCTGGCTTGGACTGTGCACACTGAATAACCCTTGCTTTTGCATTCTGGACTTGACTGGACTCTGGTGGTCTCTCTGGGGGTTTCAACCTGGGCACAACAGTATAGAAAAGGGAAAAAGAAAACAAAACCAAGAGAACTGGGTGGTAGAATACCTTCGCTGTAATCGCATTCCCCGGACGTAGTGTGGGGCTTGGCCTGGAGCACTGCGTGCGTTCCTTCTCACTGTTATTGCCATGCTCCACAACAATGTTCCACAAGGCTGGAGTGGTGAGATCCCTACGTCGTTCGCAAACAGTGAAGGCAGAACTGTCAGAGCATTAACTGTGACTAAAAGCCGCATCTAGTTAGGCTGCATTTCACTCCTCGTTGTCTATGGAGAGAAGAGATTCATCCCTGGGTTTCATTCAACCTTTTCAGTTCTTGCGCATGCTTCAGTATTCACTAAGGTTTCACAGTGCTGTCTGTTTCAGGATGGACTTTTGTCATGCCCAGATCCACGAAGTCCCTCCAAAACCAAGGAGACCAAGTCCTATATGTAAAAGCAAAGAGCCTTTATTTTACACAAGTTTGCAAACTCGGTCTCTCTGTGTTTCCAAGGTATTGGAGTGATCAGAGAGCCCCGAGCTCAGTAACAGTTGGGTTGTTATGATAGTAAAGTTGAGGGGTTTCTAGGGTTCAGGACCTCTAATTGGATCTCTAAGGTTCAGGACCCCTGATTGACCGTCATTTGTCTAGGGGTGTCCTGGTGAATGTGTGCAGGAAGGTGATCCTATCTACAATGGTTGGAACACTAGGAATTTCCTTTGGATCGTCTGTTCTTGGTTGGTGCCTGGGTAATCTGTTTGCGGTCCTTCTTGTAACCAGGTATTGCCTCAGGGCAAACTACTGAGACTCAGGCCTCCATTAAACTTATCCTACACTGGCAGGTGATAACGGTTGAAGTTATCTCCCTTTGGTCTGTTCCAATTAAGCTTATCATGGTTGGCTGAGTCCTACACTTTATTCTCAGACCCACGCCTAAGCAGAGAGTATTCACAAACCATGGAAGCTTTGGGCATGAAATATTCCCTATGCTTTGCTGGTCGTGAGCTGTGACTTCACACTGGAGTGGTGCTTGGGGCTAAAGCCATCTGCACAGTGAGCAGTTGCTACGCAGGTGAGGAATCAGCATCTTTGTGGAGGTTGGTAAGCAAATTCTAACAAAAGGAACCTGGAAAACTACCTTTTCCTTTGCAATATGTGAATCAGAAGCACTTAATGATAAATGAATTCAAACCTATAAGGAGCCCGTTCTGTATTTTAACATACTTTACAAACTGCTATACTCCTAGACTTAAGGATTGATTGAGAAGACAGCACACTGTTTCTCCATGATCTCCTTTGACGTTAGCACGGTGTGCATGCTACAGTTTGTCAATATTGGCACATTATTGCAACACAAACTTTATTCCAATCTCTCTAACTTTTTAACACAATGTTCTAGCTTCTTGCTGTTGCTGTGGTAAAATGCACTGACCAGAAGCAGCTCTGAGAGCAAAGGCTTTGTTTGGCACTCACTTTCAAATCTATCATTGAACCATTGAAGGCAGTCAGGGGAGGAACCCAAGATAGAAAACCCAGGCTGGTACTATGGAAGAATGCTACTTGCTGGTTTGCTCTCACTCTCTCTGTCTCAGACTCGCTCACAGTTTCATGCATTGTTAGCTTCCTTCCTTTCTTTTTCTTTTGTTTTTGTTTTTCAAGACAAGCCTTCTCTGTGTAGCTTTGGAGGCTGTCCTGAAACTCGCTCTATAGACCAGGCTGGCCTTGAACTCACAGAAATCCACCTACCTCTCAAGTACTGGAATTAAAGCTGTGCGCCACCATTGCCCTTCTTTGGGACATTCTGCAGTGGTCTGGGTCTTCCTGTATCAATCTGCAGTCAGGGTCCCACAGACATGTCCATGAGCCACCTTTGAAATTACCTGGCAAAGCCGGGCGGTGGTGGCGCACGCCTTTAATCCCAGCACTTGGGAGGCAGAGGCAGGCGGATCTCTGTGAGTTCGAGACCAGCCTGGTCTACAA
>NC_022021.1:47238497-47244150 GCF_000317375.1 Microtus ochrogaster
CATCCAGCTTTTAAAAGCTGCCTAGCACATATGCACAGGGGGTTGACACGGCTACATCATATGCAGATGATGGGGGCTCATGCATGTGTGCAAGGGCTTAGCTGAGTCATATGTGGATGATGTAATCCACGTCACGCACTGGTCACATGGAGGGGCTTTAACATCCCCAGGGGCCATTAGGCACTTCTGCCTGTTATCTGCAAATGCATGGCCCCTAGAACCCAGAAGGATGAGCCTTATTGTGGCTGAAATCATTACACCCTTGATCTAGGCAATTCTTCAGCTGAGGTTTTCTATCTCTGTCAGGATGATAGTCACAGGTAATTAGAATACCCAAAGATCCTTTTCTGCTCCCATCCAGAGTGCCTTGTTATGCTTAGCAGTTAGGCTATATTTCTTCAGTCTCCCCTTGTTGCTGATGACCTTGGCAGTTTTGAGAATCACTGAACTGCAGAATGTTCTTCCTCTGACTTGTCTGTGCTGGTGATAGGCATGTTGACTTCCATCTTCACATGATGGTTCAATGTGCTTCCTGTGGATACTTTTCTGGAGGGTCCAAGAGGATACAAGGTCTGATGTGTGGTCTTGAGCAGGCTGAACATAGTGTGTTCGTGTATGAGTGTGAGCATGCACACACGTGTGCTCATGAGCCAAGTGCATACGGATGTCAGAGCACAACTTGTGAGCTTTGCTTCTCTCTTTATAACCACTGTCCAGGGAATCTAACTCAAGTATCAGGCTTGGTGGCAGGTGCCTTTGCCCACTGAGCCAGCTCACAGACCCATTGAAATAATGCAATTGAATAACAGGATGTGGGAGTTTTCTTTGTCATGTTCCACATTTTGGTCCCATTTTCTACCCCTGAGCATGGCTTAACCAACCTCGTGTCTCCTCCCTCCAAGCCCATACATCTATGAGGGAGACTGGGAAATATTCTGTAACCTCTACTATGGGTGGACAGAGTTCACTTCCCCTCTCTCCTTCTTAAAAACTGTATTTTTTACTTTTTGATAGGTGCCTGTGGCTGAATTTGAACTCTCTACATAGTTGAGGATGACCTCCAGTTTCTGATCCTTCTGCTTCTTCCTTCTGAGTGCAGGCACATGCCACCATGGCAGCTTTACTCATTGCTCAGGATGGAGAATAGGGCTCACCTGCTTTAACCAGTCCTTTCTGCCTATGCTTCCTTCCCTCCCCAGTGCCCTGTCTGCTTCCTGAAAGGTGTTGTACTTGTTCGTGGAATATCTGTTGGATGGTAGAGTTCCTCCACGGGAACACTTTAAACTCATTCCTCTACCATTTCTCTTTATAAGAATGTACTTGTCTTCTTGGCACAGATGATCTAAACTCAATAGGAACCTTCCTTGGTACGTTTATTCAGCTTATTAGGTATATTCTGGTTGAGAGCTGTCTCTCTAGCGAGACATTCCACAGCCTCTCTCGGAGGCGGTTTGTCAAAGTTCTAATCATCAATGAGTATCAGTCAGGTCTAGCAAACTGGATGCAAGTCGGAAGAGAGAGCAGATAAATCACAGGTGGAAACAAATGTAAGCCAACAAGAGGAACAAAAGTCACTGGTGACAGCTGGACAGCTCAGCACCGTGTTTGGCCAGGCGTCAGAAGCAGGCAGGGGAGAGGAAATCCTCTGTGGCAGGAGACAGGGATGCTCCTCAAGGGACTGACATGAAGCAGGGTTGCAGGTAGCCACCCACCCAAAGGCGTCCTGTGGGATGTTTAGGGGTATGTATCTGACTCTCTCCTGTTGATCCTAATTGGAAATAGGAATGAAAACCAAAGAACCTTTTGGGTTTTCTTTTTTTTTTTTTTGGTTTTTGTTTTGGTCAACTTCTGGTCCTTTACCCCCAGCTGTGGCAGATCTGACACCCCAGGTTCTTTTCTAAGGTCCTTGGTCTGGCTCTTTACTTCCCAAGAGCACACTGACTTCTAGACTTGCCACTGAGGATTTGTCGACGTCAGGCTGGGTGTTCAAGACTGTAGGTCAGGCAGGGCGGTGGTGGCGCACGCCTTTAATCCCAGCACTCTGGAGGCAGAGGCAGGCGGATCTCTGTGAGTTCGAGACCAGCCTGGTCTACAAGAACTAGTTCCAGGACAGGCTCCAAAGCCACAGAGAAACCCTGTCTCGAAAAACCAAAAAAAAAAAAAAAACCTGTAGGTCAGGTGTCTCGTTCATCTGTGGCCTTATCACTATCCACTTATACATTCAATGTCTTAACAACTGCTTTCTAAAAATGTCATTGCGCCCTCTGCTTTTCAATTAAGCCTGAGCCATGGGTCATGGGGATTTTTCTGGCCCTCCAGTGTCGCCAGATGTAGCGGTGATTCACAGAACATCAGTCACAGCCTGGGGTTCTTTAAAGCTTGCTTCACGCTGCAGCATTTCGTGGAAGATGTGGGTTTTCAGCTTAGACTGCATTTGATTTTGAATTAAATGAGGTAGCATGTTTGGTGTCACACAGATAAATCTGTGAAATGTCAAACTTAAATGTATTTCTGCTCTGTGAAATATTCAATACGTTGGCGAGAAAAAGTATGAGTCCGTCCATTTAAAAATAGCTTTTGCTATGTGGAAGCTCTGGTGTTTTGCAACCAATACATTTATTTCCTATATAATAAATGAAATTAACACAAAAGCATAGACTCTGGCCCCCCCCCCACCAGCTGTGGAGATGCAAGGCATTCAGGGTGAGCAGCCAACGGGCTTAGTTGCATCAGACGGAAGATATGGGGAAGTGGTATCCTGTCGCAGTAGTCATAAGGAAGATGATGCTTACTTGAAATCATATTTCTGTATCCCCGAAGAAAAATGACTTATGTCATCTCTCTGTCTCTAGCTGGCACTAATGTTAACTCTGTGCAGAACCTCGTGGGAGGGTACCAGTCACAGAAAGTATTTGCTCTTCTCTGCAATTGAATCTGAACCCCTCAGAGGCCGAAACAAGTTGTGTTGCCTGTGGTTTTAATATCAACCATCCCTACTCACATCCTCCCCCTGAAGAGAAGAAAAGAATTACCTCTGATTCGTGGAGAGTGCTACTAAACGTCCGCCAAATAAATGGAGGCAGAAGTGGAGAGATGAGTGATTGAATAGTTTCATTGCCTTCCCTAGGTTTTCAAAGTATTAAATAAAACATTTTATATTCCAAAGCTATTTTATACTCAACATGTTTGGAATACAATCACACTTCATTTTCTAGATATCTTTCTCATATGAAATTCAAAGAATGGTACTGCTGAAATACACTATCGAAAATGAAGTTCTTCATGAGGACTTGTTGGGGGCTTTGGGACTGAATAATTTACCAGCGTGCATCCAACAAGAAAAACACTTTGTGTGTTTTAAACAGAGAAAAATCTCAACAGTGTTGGTTACACACATGACAAAAAAAGTCACAATTAAAATAAGCTGTTGCCTGTAGAACTACAGCAGGGAAATGCTGTCCTTTAGACTGAGGGTCACAGGTAAAAGGCGGCCACCAGTGGCGGGAGAACACAGGATTCCATCTGGCTGCTGAACTCTGCCTAAGAGCAAGGGAAGAAAAGAAATTCCCGGGTTTCCTGTTTTTGTCTAGATCTTCCTTTTCCCATTCAAGCTTCCTTCTAGCTCCATCTCTCAAGGCAAAGTTGTGATGGAGGGAAAGGAAAGGATGAGGGGTAGAGATCAACAGGTATTGGAACCCAGGCATATTCTGGAAACCAAGATACTAGATAGTGTGAGGAAACCCACTGAAGTAGAGTATTTTTGACCTGCTGACATTTAAGAAAGATTAAGCCTAACTCCTTTCCAAAAAAACGCAGAAATCTAAAACACTCTTCACAAATCTAACTTCAAACCAAGTCTATATTTTCTTGTGTTCACTCTCAAAATATTACTTTGTGAAGTCAGTTTTCTTTGTGTACTTTAAGGAAGGCCTTCCTCACTGCTGTGGCACCTTTCCAGATCCAAGATACTATCTGCCGTATTCCCCTTTTCTAATTTCTTGCTGAAGTGGATAGAAGACACTTAGCCAGCAACACTTGACTTGCCATCCACTGCAAAGGATGCCACACAATGGCCAGGATTTTCTTCTAGCTTCCCACACTGATGATCAGCCGTTTTACAGGGGTTTCGGCTTCCCCACCGGATACTATTTATTTCCTTTCTTCTGAAACGGGCCCAGGCTCCCAAAATGCTGATGTGGAAAATTCACTAAGCCCACCTTTTTAAGGCTATGTCCTAAAATCAGCATCTACCTCAAGCGTTTTAAACAAGTCAGAAAATACTCTCATTACAAGACTTTGTAACAGCAGAGACGCTCTATATTTAACACCTAATTATTAATAATCATGTTTCCATACAGGATTTAGAACAGTGATTATTGATAATGAGATATAGTTTTAGTAATTTAAACTGATTGTCTTAGAATATTTTTATGGAAATGTTCTGTATGAGCTTATAATAAACTGATTTCTTTTAAAAAGAAAAAGTGTTCTTTTATGCCGGGCGGTGGTGGCACACGCCTGTAATCCCACCACTTGGGAGGCAGAGACAGGCGGATCTCTGTGAGTTCGAGGCCAGCCTGGTCTACCAAGGGAGTTCCAGGACAGGCTCCAAAGCTACAGAGAAACCCTGTCTCAAAAAACCAAAAAAAAAAAAAGTGTTCTTTTATGAGTTAGGAAGCATGGACTTTACGTTCAGAACAAAGTCAGTATTTGAAGGAAAGTTTAGAAGTTGCCAATGTTACCAAAAAAGATGGACACGGGTGGGAAAGTCAGAGTGTTAAGTGGAAGTGGAGAAGATGTTGGTCTCACTTCAGACTATCGAGTAATACTAGATGGGAAAAAGCAGAGGAGGAAGAGAGGGAACAAAAGGAGGATGAGCTTCCAGCAAATGGTCAAAAAAGAATGCAGGTCTTGTCAAAGGCCAAACAAAGCCCCCACTTCCACCATTCTAACCAACTATTTAGGAACTGTAATCTTGAACAGGGAAAGTTCCATTAATAAACCCTTAGCCACCACTGACCTTGGCAAATGCAATTTCAAGAACGTGACAAAAATCAAAATGATTTCAAGGAAGTAACAAAAGGTACCATTTGATCAGTGAATGGGAGGAAAAATGAGTGGAGACATGGTTCTTTGTGGAGGTTTGATTACAGAAATTTGAAGCAAGGGAAAGCGTAGCAATCATTCAACCGCATGAGGAAGAGAAATGCAGAGAAAACTTTTACGGTTGATGGCAGATCGAATTCGCTTTGCACGAAGTAAAGGCGTCAGGAAACAGGAGACCCAAGAGGAAGAAGTCACATTTAGTAAAGCTAGGTTTGGTAAAGTCAAAAGACTGAAGAGACTTGAGGACGGATGGTGCTCTCTTTCCTGGGCCCTGAGATGCTAAATAGTTCAACTTCCCCGATTCTACATGGATCCGCAGGAGAGGGAAGGAAATGTGTACAAAGCAAATGCTCGGTTGGTAATTTTCATTTTTGAATCAGGATTCTGAGATGTCTTGCTTAGGACATTGTGAAAACACTAAGTGGAAACCTCCTGTGTCTACCGCCTTTCTTTGCGGTGCAGGAATCCCTCGGGGACCTCCATCATTGCCACCAAGGGGGACCTCCATCATTGCCACCAAGGGGGACCTCCATCATTGCCACCAAGG
>NC_022021.1:47244250-47270462 GCF_000317375.1 Microtus ochrogaster
GGGGACCTCCATCATTGCCACCAAGGGGGACCTCCATCATTGCCACCAAGGGGGACCTCCATCATTGCCACCAAGGAGGACCTCCATCATTGCCACCAAGTAATGAGACTGGGATTCAAAGACTGGAATGTCTTTATCATTTCTTCCAGAGCAGGGTTCAGGCTTGCTCCTTCTTTGTTTTATCTGGATTCTGTCCGTCCCCTCTGCAGCTCTAGATGACCATCCTGTGCATGTGCTGCCAGAATCTGCTGAGGAAGGATATACGAGGGTGCCAGACCCAGCCAGTGAGCCTTCGAAGGATTCGGCGGCCTCTCTCTTGAGGGACTCACATCAGGAACACTCCGTTCCTGGATCCTCCCCATCTCCTTCCTTGTCCTGCAATGCCTTCCATAGGCCATTTCCATAGGAAATGGAGTCAGGTATTGTGTCTGCTACTCCAAACCTCCACTCTTGATTCCTTTGATGACAAAAGCTTCCCGGTGGCACTGATGGTTCTATCCATGTGAGATTTCCGCAGACAAATGGCCAGAAGACCTTTACTATGTCCAAAGGATTGAAAGCATTTAAGAAGAAATTTGCAGGCAATGGTACCGTAGCTGAGAATCCAGGGATGTGTGCCTGTTCCTGATCGAAATTGGATGTAACGGAAAGAAACTGATTGGTTTTTTTTGGAAAGATCAGCTGAGGGCTTGTGGGTTTTAAGGGCTTGTGGCTCCCTGAAACTTAAATGGCATTTTGCTTGCAATGAGTAGAGTTCCTCTGCCACTTGTCGTGAGTTTCAAAATCCCACATCTTGTATAGCATAGCCATTTATGTCTGCTTTCTACTTGGACTAGGATAAATCTTTTATACAATAATGAAAGCCATAGGACACCAAGGTTACTAGATAAAGCCTCAAGAATCATTTTATACTTATTATATATAAATATATATAATATATACATATGTGTACATGCACACAAACATGCTCAGCATTTATTAAATATTTTATGTATTTCAAGCCCTTTTATTTAATTTCCCTGTCCAAATGTGCCCTCAATTTTTTTATGGGATAGGATCTATGGGTATCAAGCATTGTCCTTTAAATGGATAGAGTTCTGTGGTCAAGGTCAGGTGAACCCAGTCCTAAAGCAAACACGAGTGGGTATCCCTTTGGGCATCCGGATTCTTATCCCTGGGTTTAAGTTTCATGAGAAAGATCTCTGGACTCTCTACCTCCTACCCAGGAAGGCACATGAGAACTCTGGGAATAGACTGGATGTACTCAGCTAGAATCTGTGCCCATCTGGAGCACCATGCCAAGCAGAGCGTGATGGTGTGTAGGACCACACCCTTGATCTGGGTGGCAGTGGACCATCACCTGCTCACTCCCCACTGAGACTTTCTTCTCATTCCAGCCCCTGCCCTCCAGTTAGTCCTTATCAAAACGTGGTTGGTGCTCCAGGGAAGAATCTGCTCAGTTTCCCCTGAGCTCAAGCAGACTTCTAGAGAGGCAAGGTGTGAACTGTCCCTGTGAGACCTAGAGCCTTGGACTCTCTCCACTACCCCACTGCTTACTCTGGACTGAGAGAACATTCTGGGCCATGTTCACTTTCTGGTTGTGAGTCTTCATCATGTTACTACTCCAGGACCCAGCACTTCGGACATCACGGACTTAGGAGAACACGGAAGAACATATGGGCTCAGGACAGACATTGGACAGGATCCACTGTGCTAATGCTGATGCCAGTCTCAAAGGCAGTAGCCTGCATCCGTGTCTGTTCTTTCCGTGTACCTGCATCCTTAACTTGCTTTTAGAACAGTAAAGGCACTTTGCAGAACATTTTCATTATTTAACACGGAAATGCTGTGATACCAAGATATCATCGAACAATATTTACTCGGAAAAGGTTTTCTTCTGTTTGATTCCCATTGCCCTCTTCTTGTGTGACCGTTAGCACTGTAATTTTCTTTTTCTACCATCTTCGTCACTGAGCAACGGGGGAAAGGAAATTGGATTCAATTTGTTTTATTCTGAATTTATCTTGTATCAGGAAGTTTGTGTTAAAGATCAACATTTTATTTTTATTAGAAACTACCAGGTGTCCTGGGAAAAATGGATTTGTATGAAAGAGAAATCCATAACTCAGCACGTATTGATAGATAGATCGGCAGCTGGCGTTCTGTTTTCTTTAGAAATCAGGACTGGCGTAGGAACTGTGACGAGTTATTAGAACAAAGGCAGCTGTTGATTGTTTTCAGGTTTTATGTATTTTCTCTGTATTCTGAGAATAGCCAGCACCTTATGAAAGACAAGGGGGTGCTTTTTTTACTCCTTAGTCTTTGGATTGGGGTGAGGATGCGTTAATCATGGAGAAGTGACATCTACCCCTAACTTTGCAGCTTTCTGTATGCAAAAGTGTATGTCCTTATGAAGCAGACCACTGCAGCTAGAGTAAAAGAAATCATTTTAGTCAGTCCCTTAAAAGTATATTTTAACTGTAACATAATAATGTAATATATTACATTTTGGTTATAAGAGCCCTACACAGCCCACTATATCTTAGAGGAAAATAGAGATAGGAGAGGACAGCCAACTTCATATTTCTTAAGCAGTTGTTTTTCTCAGAATGAGACTGCCTTTAGCAATTTTGTTAATGACTAACAATGAATGTTAATCATAAAGTAAATGAACAAAACCACAAACATAAAATATCAGGGAGCAAAAAAGCAATGATTCATTAAGTATTCAAATATTCAATATTAATTATTTAGTGACTATACTTTTAACATATACATTTAAATGTATTTACTTTATATTATTTTATGTATAATAAGTATTCAGAATATATGAACACAAGGGCTTCAAGTAAGTAGAACCAGCATAAAAACTACAACTGATTGGCTTTTCTGCGGGCAGGGCGTGAGTGTGACCCTTTCCCCTAAGCTTTGAGTTGAGTTACTCATTCCAGAATATAACTTTATGAAATTACTTGATTTTCATGTATATGTCTACTGACAAAGCTAAAGTGATGCTGCTACATCTGGGGAAGCACAGCAAACATCCTTAGCTTCTGTTCCTGAACACGGCTCTGGGTAGATGGGACTCATTCCCAGTTCAGTTCATTCTAACTGGCAGTTCTTTTTCCTGCCATGAATCACCTGCCAATATCCTGACTGACGCTATAAATGACTTCTCTGTTTTCATTAGTTTTCAATCCCCATACTGGTGGCTAACATAGTGTGGTACTCACCATCCATCACACACTCCAGCAACACAATGCTCTGACCCTATAAGGACACACACTTAGAGCATCAGTTTTAGATTTGCCTTAAAGCACTCCACTTCCTTGATCACATGACAAGAGAACGTACACCATCTTGGTGGTCCAACAATCTTTCTCTATACAACATTTGGTTTTTAGCATCCAGTCAGACCCAAAATCCTGGTTTCTAATGAGTTTTTGTTAAAAAATGAAAACTGCTTAAGCAGAAACGCTTCTTATTACAGCTAAGGGAGATGGTTTTTCACTGAATATAAAATATATTAAGAAACTATGGGAATTTGCATCATTTGAATGTCATTGACGAATGTAAAATACTCATGATCAATGTAAGGATTTCATTCTTTCCCTTTCCATCTTTCTCAGTCCAGGGATGCTAGTGTCAACATGAAAAAGGTCAGGGGATAAAACTCTACTGCAGGAGAAATGAAAACATCCTGGCTCCTAAGATGCTGGGGTAAGGCTGAACGCATTCTGTAGTTTTCTTGGGTTTTTTTTTTTCTCTTTGTTCTGGCTTGAATCTAAACTATAAAGGTCACAAATGAATATTGAATTCAGAAAAAAGTCATGAATAATATGTTTTCATAGGGTCTACTATATGAGAATAACATTATTGACTTTTTTTCCCAAAAGGAAAAGCAGCTGATGCCCCATAATACCAGAAATGAGTTCCCTGGATCAGCTCCAATGCTCCCCTTCGTAAGTCACCTGCCAGGACAAGAACAGAAGCAACCACTGCACAGCAGAGAGGACCAAGCAGAGGACAGGTCGGGGATGGAATGGTCTCATTCTGATGTTTAGGGCTGCACTGCAGTGTCGTGCTCATGCAACTGAGTCGGGTAAAGATGCCCTCACTTGAAATCGCCTCTGCAATTTCCTAGTGCTGAGCTGTGACACTCATGAATAAGGAATTGCTCAAAAATAAAAAAAAATCAGTACTGAACATTTCCTTTGGGGGCTACGAAATTTCAAAGTTGGAACATTTCACAGGAAAGGCTGAACCTGAAGCTTCAAGTCTTCTGTGAGGTCCTTATCTGTGGAATGCTCAAGCTTTCTTCCTACCGTGCATGTGGCCTTATCCCCCAAATGATGAATGCCATTTACATCTCTGTGAGAAGTCTTGGAGAGTGAGAGACCTTTTTGGAGTTCGGCACTGCCACTCTTGTTTCCTCCAAGAAATTTGGCAGAAGATAGCGCTCCCATGGCTACCCTTCCGCTGCTCTGCAGGAGTTCCCCAAAGCCTTTTCTTCAGTTGAGAGGAAGAGCTTTATCCACTCTCCCTAGTCAGCCTTGCAAACCCACCATGCCTGGTTACGGGTGGTTTCTACAGGATGAAGTAGAGACAGCCCACTCAAGGGCCCCTTAATGCTGACGTGTTGCTCTAGAGGCTTGAAGAGGCTTACGGAAGCAGGATCTGCGTATAGCCAACAGACTTCTCAGACATCCTGCTTTAACGTTATTAACCTGGAGTGCTCAGCCTCCTGGGTCTGAGAACATACGGGTCCTGGAAGGGCAAACCAGGAAGCAAAGACTTAGCGGGGATGTTTGGGATGGTCAGAGCTGAAATCCTCCACAGCTGAAAATTCCAGCAAGAACCTTTCGTGCATGTGGACTCAGCCAAATCCTAGGCCCTGTATTTACCTAGGAAAGCACCGAGAGGGCTTTCTGCTCCCCATCTTCATCCTGCTATACCTCAGGCTGAAGTACATACCATCACTACCATTGCCCATGCCCTGTGACCACATACTCACGCTCAGAAACGGGAGCTCACACATACTGACTCACCAGGGGATACTCTGGTCACAGCCTCACCACACCCCAGCATCTCACCATCATGAGAGCGCTTTTTCATACCTGTGCCCTCCCACCATCTCATGCACACACATGGGGAGGTCGTCACACGTTAACGCCATTTCAGACATTCTCCGAAGTCTCACCCTTGTTCTCGTGACGAGGTACACACGCTCTCCCTGTTCTACGGTCCCTTCAGCCCTGAGTCTCAACCCCAGTGGATGCTGGACCTACACTGTTAGAAGAAAACAGGAAAGCCAAGTGAAGGCGTAAGTCACAAACAATGCCACAGCAGTTTGGAATTATGATTTATAGGGCGGTATTTATTTAAAGGGGAAAAAAACTTACAGATCACCTTCAGCCCTCTGCGCAACCAGGAAGGGAGTCTAGTCGCCAGCGGAGCAGGAAGTGAACGAAGAGAGAGAGGAGAGGGAAGTAGCCACTTTTTTAAAGGGAGAGAGACCACGCCCCAATGGGCTGGTATCTCAGCGGCTATAGGCTGGAGGAGTGGAAGGACCTCCCACAACAGCCAAGATTTCACCGCGTGCCTTATCACCATGAAGACTGCAATTGCCTTCATTCGTTGTGTCAAATCCAAGCACTGCAGATACATTTGCTGGGACACTGGGGAGTTAAATGCCTTGCTCAATTTAGTCTACCGTCAGTTTCTAGCTTTAAGTAATCTGTCCTTACAAGAAGTTCTGAGAACAATGTGTCCCTTTCTTCGGGGAATTTCTAGGAGGCCCTTACAAGCACCAGTCTTGAGTAAATATTCACTTTCTAAGCTTAAGGAAAGGGATGCAGGCCCTGAGTACCAGGAAGGCAAGGGGATTCCCAGACACGCCTGCAGGACCCTACTCTGCCCCCGGCTGATTACTCCTAGACACAGTCTGGTTTTCTGCCCTCAGGGGTCTGAGAGCCCTACCCGGGGTTCAGCCTGCAAGCACACCTCTCACTCCAGTTACCTGCAGGAAGCTGAGTCAATAGGAGCATCACTCTGCCCTGAGATGTCTTTGTCATTGCCATCCGGGATTCTCAAACCTGCCCTTGTGGAACCCTGACAACCTGATCACTGCCCAGTATGTGGATTACCAGGAAGCAGAGAATTTATCCAAGGAAGTTGCTTGGCCATTAGCGACCACCGGGGAGACCCATCACCCATTCTGCCTAATGTAGTCCTGGGTAGCACTATCACCTAAAGGGAGGTCACTGCTGGGTTCATACCATATTTTTCTCAAAATTGGACCAAGTTTTAAGTCTAAAGGGCCAGAATGTGGTATCCATAGACATTTTTACCAGAGTAAAGAGGAAGCCTCGGCCTATTTACCTGAAAGAGATGGGGACCTGTGCAGGTGAGCCATCAGTTTGTAGACCTAGCATAAGTAATGGGTCATTCTAGTTCCCTTAGTTAAGGGGTGGTTGATTACACAGCAAAAGACAACCAGAATATCTCTTAATAACTGACCATGGCAGAACATGTGACTGAGGATTAAGCAAGTCACTTTGAACTTGGTCCTGTGAAAGTAACTGTCCTCCAGACAGCTGTCATCCTTAGTAAATGTTCTTGGGTAAGTTCTTTGTCTTGGTAAAACTAAGGGTTTGGTTCCTAACTTCTTAAATCAAAGTTCAGCACCATACAGTCTCCACCCCTGTCATATCAGGTTTCTTGAAATCTCAGCATTCCATAAAACATCAAATCAGCCTGCCAATAGCCCACTGAATACAGGCCCTAATTTTGAATTTGTTCTTAGTGGTATCTTTTATATTCTGATGTCTTCAAAGTCCAGACTTGGGGCAGGCAAGATGGTAACATAGGTAAAACACTTGTCTCACCGGTCTGGTCCCTGGACCAGAACCAATGTAGGCAGAAAGAAAGAGTGAACGCCACAAAGCTGTCCTCTGACCTCATGTGTGGGCCAGGACATGTGTCCCCTCTGATGATATTAACAACAGAGAACAAAATTGAAATAAAACTAATACCACCAAATTTTGCTTTGCATCTTTGCAAAACAAATCCTACTCCCCAGACTGTTCTCAAAGAGTGTCTTCAGTCACCGTCATACGAATCACACAAAGTGTGAAGGACGATGGTTTGGGAGCTCTCGTCTAGATCACAGTGTCACAGGAATGCATGAAAGTAGAGCTTAATAGCACAGGATCTTTGGTTCCCTAACTCATTTTCTGTTCTTTGGAAGTCATATAATTTTTAGGTTTTTTTGGAGCGATTTAGTTATATCTTTCCCTCAAGAAATATTTCTGCTGATGTTTCTGTGGATCATAGCCTTAAAATATGCAGAAGACTAATTCGTGGTCTCATAATATATACAATAGTCAATAAAATATCAGCTCTGTATTCTAATGGGAAAAACACACGTGAACACACACACACAAATAGCATGATGACAGATGCATAGTCATTGAGGGGTAAGCTAATTTAGAGCCCTAGAATAGTAAATAAGCATTTAAATGATTATCAAAAGCAAATGGGTTAGTAGTGGATTGCTCAGTGGTTAAAGACACTGGTAAAGACTAGCAGCCTGAATTCTATGTCTGGAACCCACAGGATGGAAAGAAAAGCCTACAAGTCATCCTCTGACCTCCCCACATGTGCTGTGGCATGCGCACACATAACCCACTAAATTAACCAACTTGAAAAAGTTCAAATGAAAAGTTAAGGCCAGCATATCAAATTTGATTTTATATAAATTATGTTTTCTGGAGTAAATAACAGAATATGAACGAAAATTTAAAGTATCAAATTGAGAAGAAATAGTAAAAAAAATATATTGCCAATTACAGTATGCTAAAATTTAATACAGAAGAAAGAAATATTAAACAACTGACAAAGGATATGAAGCTGTTCATAAAAGATACAGAAAAGTCACTAAAGAATGCCAGTGCCATAGACCTCACCAGATGTCAAGGAAATGAAAATGTATAGACTGAGGGTCATGTTCTTAAAACGAAATGAATGTGAAAGTCCAGTGAAGGACCATGCCCAGGCAATGCTGTGCAATGTAGCAAACTTACGCAACCCTTAATTGCTGAGAGTTTCCCATGATGAGGATGGGGAAGGTGGCAGATAAGGATTCTAGCACGCCTTCTCTTTTTATTACTTGACTTTTTATAAGATGTGTGATTGTTGTAATTTTTATCACTTTAGGTAATGAGAATAAAACGGGTTCTTTAGATACAGATACCAGCTTCTACTGGGTTGTAAACAGAGACAGAAGCAGGATTTGCCTCCAGTGGGTCTGTCACTGAAGCATGGGCTCTTGGTGGCCATTAATCAGTCTATGTTTCTGTGCACGTGACAGCTCTACGTTCCCCGGGCTTTTCTGCATTCAGAACCGAGAATGCCCTCACGTCTGCTGTTTGGCAGTCATGGTCCAGAGACGCTCTGGGACACCCTGAGGTAGGGACTCCACCTCACTTGCTCCTGCAGCTGTGAGGGAGCACAGGGGTTCAAACATACCCGACATTGTCCCCATCACTGGAAGCAGAGATGGGAAAAGAGCAGGCAGGTGAGTCTCAGTTCTTTACATTTGCCCGACAGAGGAGAGCCTGGATTTTTAGAGTCAACAGCCTGGGAGGGGCCGAGGTCGAAGGGGTATTTCTGTTCTGCCTAAAGACAATCTGTGGATTCCTGAAGAAGGCCAGCTCTGTGCATACCTGCACCGCCATTCCTCTGCCTCCTTGAAGACAAGGGAACTTCTTAGACTGTTAAAAGGTAGACTCTCCCAGAGGTGGTTCCGACAACCTCTGTCACAATTGTGTGTCTGCTCATCTGGAACATGCCTGATGAGGGGCTGAAAGAGAACATGTCCATCTGTCCTGTTCTCTGGTTGTCTTTCTGTGCTTTAGTGTTTGAGAGAAATTTCACAGCTTTTCAAAAGTCCATGAGAACAGAGAGCCAAAACCAAGATCGTCCCTCTTGTGATATCTGAAAACTTGTCACAGTTTGGCGTGCTGTTGGGGGCAATGGCTTTTTCAGGACATGTAGTTGGGGGCCTTTCTTTCTCAGAGATGAGATTCAAAGCAGTTAGAGAGAATTTGTGTGCTTTCACAGCTGGAGCAGCAGGCACAGGAATCTCATGTTCTAGAAATTTTCAAAACATGCTACAGGGAGAAAGGAAATCAAGAATGTAAGACTGTCTCACCGACACACATTTACTACAAACTGCCGCCTTCTCTCCCCTTCCCTCAGCGGTTTTCAAATGAATTACTCAGTTGGATCTTGTATGGAGATTCTGCAATGTGTGGTTACCGTGTAGCAGGGACCACTCTGACCTGTGCGCCCCAGCACATTATCTGTCCAGCAGCCCCGGCCACTTGCTCAGCAAGGACCTTCAGAACAAAACATTTCCCCCCTTCCTTTAGAAAATGAGGATTTTGAATTAGATACTGTGTCAAGTTCTTTCCATCTTAAAACTCCATTTTATGAGCCAATATCTTTAAAATGACTGCTTTTATTTTTCTTTCAAAATTTCACCTATAAGTCAAAACTGTGTGTCCTACTGGGAAATAACAAGAACAGTGGTCTTCTAATTCTAGCTTCACATGCATGGCTATTGCAAGCCGTTAGATGCACTCTCTTATTTAGTTCCTATGGTAACTGCAGTGATATTTTGTTTGAGCTCTAACAAATATAATTTGCCTGAAGAAAAGACTGCAGAGCTAAGTTAGCCAGAGAAGCCAGGCAGTAGAGGTACATACCTTTAATGCCAGCACTTAGGAGACAGAGGCAGACAGATCTCTGTGAGTTCAAGGCCATCATGGGCTACACGAGACTGATCCAGCCTAAAAGAGGAGAACTCTAAACTTTAACCCCAGTACTTGGGAGTCACACACCTCTAATCCCAGCACAAGAAAGGATATGGCTGGGTGGAGAAAGAAAGTTAAGGTGGGAGGCAACAGGAGCTCAAATGCATTCTGAGGATTAGCAGAGACGGATGGAAGCAGTCTGAGGATTCAGTCCAAGATGCAGTCCAGTCTGAGGTTTCATAGAGACAGGATAGCCCTTTTGGTCTGTGCTTTCATAGAGGGCTGGCCACTCTGCTTCTCTGACTAATTAGAATTCATGCTACAGGTAACAAGAAAAGTGCATGTTATTTTTTTATGCCTGTCTTAGGGAGAGTAAAGTTGACGGAGAGGAGTTGTCCACTGACATTAATACAAAGGCCATAGCATGCATATGCACACACATACACAACACATGCACGCGCGCGCACACACACACACACACACACACACAAACACACACGAGGGGGAGAAGTAGTTTTAGCTTCCTATGAAACCTCCACACTGCTTTCCATAGTAGCTAAATGAGTCAAACTCCCATGAACAGTGTATAAGAGTCCCCCTTCCCTACATGCTTGCCAGAATTTATTCTAATTTATTATCCTAACAGCCATTTCTGACTAATCTAGAGGTGAAACACAACCTGGAAGCAGAGTTTCAGTTTGCGATTCTGTGACAGCTAAGAATGTGGAACACTTTTGAAAGTATTTATTCACCATATGCATTTGTTCTTATGAGAACTCCTTGTTTGGTTTTATAGCCTGTTTTTGGATTAATGTATCTATTTTCTTGATGTTTAGATTTTGAATTCTTTGTATAAGTTATATATTAATCATATTTCAAGTGTACAGTTGGCAAGGATTTTCTATTGCTATGAAGGCCCTTTTTTCACTCAATTAACAGTAATAAAATTTTTAAATTTCATACCGCCCCATCTGTAGATTGTTGACTTCATTCTCTGAGAAGCCAGAGTGCTGTTCAGAAAGTTTGCACCTGGGCATGCCCCTCTCATGAAAAATTCTTCCTACTTTCTCCTCATGGAATTTATAACTTGATTTCCCACCAAAACATAAGACCCTGTCATAATTTTAAAATTCATTTATTTGTATGTTTATTTGGGTGTTTTGCCTGCATGTCTGTGTACCATATGTGTGCAATGCCTGAGGAGCCCAGAAGAGGGCATAAGATGTAGAACTATATATACTGATGGTTGTAAACTACTATTTGGGTGCGGGGATTAGAACTCTGGTCCTCTGGAAGATTAACCAGTGTTCTTAATTGCTGAGCCATCTTTCCAGCCTTGATCACACTACCATGTTACTAAAGACACCATATACTCGGTTGTAGGACATTGAGAAATCTAAATCTCTAAGCAGGAACCTTCCTCCCCCATGGTTAGCTTTTGTGGTGTCAGAGGTACTGTGTAAGCTTTTGGGACGGGATGGGTTTCCACGGTCCTACCTAGCTGGGGACCCACAAGATACAATCACAGCATACCTAGCAACTTGTACAATAGTGGTATTACAGGGTAACGAACCCTTTTCTAACCGCATCTCAGGCATACTCCACAGAAGGGAACTCATGCCTGTACTGTAAACCTGGCTGAAAGTCTGTGGCTGCAGAAGTCAGGCCCAGGGGAAAACCTGCTGAAATGGATTTGCTAAATATACATAGTGCCATGCTGCCTTCTGAATGTGTGTGTTTCCATCCACAAGTCAATGCCCTTCTCAGCATTTATCAGACAATTGCGCTTCGTTTTGTTTCTGTCCTGGGGGGCAGTTGATGTAGTCAAAGCGGTGAGGCACTCCAAACTAACTGGATAGTATTCCCCTAAATAAAGCATCTAGATTGTCTCCTCCACGGCTCACTGAGCATCAAAGGAGAAGAGGGAATAATATAAAAGCCACAGGTTGTGGAGTGTTGCAGAGTAGTTTCCAGTCGGACACAGAGGTTGAACTTGTTAACACACTGCAGCTGCCATTACCTGCACAAGAGCTAAGATTGGACCTGTGACTGTCTCATCTTACAAGGTTCGGGTATTTTATAGTGTCTCTACCCCCTACCCCTTTTTGTCCTGTTTAGATGCTACCCCCCACATTCCCACCATTTCACCTTGTAATGTTTTGTGAAACATGAAGCTACCATCTCAGGGCCTGCTTTCACCATCCTGCCTACCTTTGTTCCTCTAATCCCCTTCAAAGCTAAACAATGAGAATGCACAAGGAGAGGGAGGACATGCTGGTGACATGTAATTAAACATGCATTCCTTACACCCAACAAATATGATTGCACATAAGAGAGACTGAATTAAATTCATAAACATTTTTAAATAAATGCTTTGGGGAAAAATACTGCAGGCAAATGAAAACAGAATAGTTGCATGCTGTGGGAAAATATTTTGAAACTATTTCCCGAACAAATAATTGTTCGTCGGCTGCCAAGGTGCAAAATAAAACCCCCAAACAGACAAAGCAAAACTGTGAAAGTGAACTTATTAAAGGTATTTCAGGTAAGGAACAAAAGATGTCCAGCATAATTATCTGTTGGGGAGATGCAAATTAGAATTTCATTAAACATCACTACATATTCATGAGTAATTAATCTAACCCGTGGCAGAATAAAATGCTAGATGCGATCAGAACAATTGGTCCTGTATGCATTTTATTCCTATATTTGATTCCCTGGACTGATCTCATTATTCTGCTTCCCAGAGTGATAACAGCAGAAGCCACACCCAGGGATGCGGTGTTAGAATTTACCATGATACCAATTTACTTATAATTAAATTCTCAGTTGCTTCAACTGAAAACATTTTAAAACATAATTGCAATCTCTCATATATTTTGAGTTAAAGTATGTTCTTTAGATCGATGATTGCAGCAATAATGGCTTTTGATACATAACCTTCTGAAGGACTGATTGGTCATACACAGCTTTGGCATGAATGACATATTCACACAACTTTAGGTCATATGATAAGAGTGGGTATGCCACAGGATATAATTTTATTTCTACTACACTTTATGATGTAATCTATTGACTTATTCCTGCTAAGAATTTTTTGGGCTCTTTTCTAAACTTTACTATTAGAAGCTGTGCTGCATTGATTAGACTTTAATGTTGTAGGAAATCCAACAGCCAGTAGCCTGTAAGTTACCTGCCCACTTGGGTGGGTGAGAAAGAAATGACAGCTTATCCAAAGAGGAGACAACCAATCAGGTGGTAAGGAAACCTCATAAGAGTTGGGGCAGGGTTCTGCTCTTGTCTTTGCAGCAAAATACTCATCTTCAGAAAGTCAAAAAGTCCTGCATATCTAGATGCCTAAAGAGGAGGAGATAATTATCTAGATAGGATCGCCAAGCAGAAAGAATTATGACTATGATGACAGGTCATCTGAGGGTAAGAATATCTAAACATAAACATAAATAGTCACAACTCACTTAAAAATCTGTTGGGACCATTTGGAGTCTTGCCCTTCAGCTGCTCTTTCCTGTTAGAGCCTTCTGATTAGAGTTACTAAAAGCTGTGAATCAGAAGATAAGGTTTTCACCTGTTGGCCCACTTGACTGTTGTGTATATAAGCCTCCATGGTGCTATGAAATAAAGGGCTTCTTACCAGTGATTAGACATCCATGTGTCTGTCTGTCTGTGTGTGTGTGTGTTTCAACCTCCAGCCCCTTGCCCAAAGCTCACGAACTGTATGGTAGTGCATCGAGCGCAGACGGGGGCTCAGAGAGCTGCAAACATCAAAGCTGGCTTTGGAATTGGACGACAGCTCTATTCTTCTCTAAATCCACGCGTGTTGTTAAAAGAAAAATTTAGAGTTTTAGTCTCGTGTCAGGAGGCATCTGGTATGGGACAGAAAGAAGAAAGAATTTAGAAAAACTTTACTTTTCTTCATACCTATTTTTTATGTCTGTGTGTGTGTATGTATGTATGTATAAATAATTTTACGTTTTCCACAATGAACAATGAAATTTCCTGCAGTAATCTTTAAAGTTTCCAGGAAGAAGATGGGGCCCCAAAACAATGACTCCACCTGGTTGATATGATGTCATGATGCAGATAACACTACTATAAGACCAGTTTTGGCTGCCACCTGGTTGATATGACATCATGATGTTGATAGCACTACTATACAACCTGCCTTGGGTACTAGCTGCTCAAGATGGTTCCAACTTGGTTAGCTGAAATGGTGCACTTTTTTACAACATTCTGGCTAGAACTCCAAATAGGAACCTCAGAAAAACCCATTGAATACACAGCGACTATTTGCAATTATACCAGACAGTAATCTTGAAACTTAAACCATCATTTTATTCTCACAGAATTTTCTAAATGTACCTTTAAAGAGTCTAGGAATTTTAATAATAATTATCATAAGTAGGCACTGTGAAGGCAATTTTTCTCTATCCTGTTTTTGTAAAGGTGTAGTTTAAAAAAGCATTCCTTTAAATCAATCACGATAATAGACCATTCCTTAGGTAATAAAGAAGGCAAGATAATTCCAGGCTGTAAAGATCCCACTGGCTGAATCACCCTATTAATGACTCTTAAACCTGCTAATATTTTCCATTTTTCTTAATGTTTTTAATGATAAATAATAGGAGAATTCCAAGACTGGTCAATTCTTCAGTATGTTGAACAATGAGCTGCTCCAGAACCAGCAGTTCTAGTGACTGCAACTCTTTGACTGTCAAAGGCACTTGGTGTACCCACACAGGTTTGTCAGTTAACCTTTTTAAAGGTACAGCTGTTGGTGCCTTTGAAAGACCAGCATAAGCTGTTACATAAGCTCTTGTACCCTTCTTATGTAAAATTGAACAGTTGATAACTGTCCTTGATAATCCCTTTTAATATGTCTCTCAGAAGCATTCATTTCATGCTTTGTTTCTGGGATCGGAAGAATGCTAATCTGTGATTTCTATTCCTGCTTCAAATCACATCCCCATCTGGCTTTAATTTTCCTATATGTCCTTCTGGCCCTATACACTCAACTCATCTTGTATCTTGTTTTACCTGACATAAAGTTCTAATCCCTAGAGGCTGAACATTTGTCTCCTGAAGAGACCAATTTGAACACCAATTTTTTAGTGAAATTATTGTTATTACAGACAAATGAGTGGGCTTAGTACTCCTCTCTCGTGTTCTGAACTCACTGAGGAGTCGCACATATGAAGAAACGGATGGAAAGCCAAGGCGTCCGTTCTCCTGCACCCACCAAGTGCACAGAACAGCACAGATCTCAGGGGCCAGAGCCTTCACTGGCATCGCCTCCGCCCTCACAGAGTCTGAGATGCCTGCTTTGCCTGTCTGGCCCTGGGTTCTGCAGAGGCATTGGTCAATCTGGTTGGTCTTCATTCCCACAGGTGTTTTTCTTCTTTCTCTGCAGGAGGTGAGAATGGGGACCTGTCTGGCTTCAGGACTTTAAGTTATCGTTCACACTCTACCTTCCACCAGTGCTGACGGTCATCATTGTTCTCCATAATCAGTCCCCCAGAGGTTTCTGTGCTTCTCTTCTCTGGGAGCGATGTGTAGCTTTCCATGGCCCATCACTGCACAGCCTTGTTACCCAAGTGGTCAAAGGTAACTTAGCCAGCGGTCTGTGTGAGGTATGAAGGGTGGGGAGGCACGATGGGTCAGATCTACCAGGTCGTGTGTCAAAGGAATCATCATTATGAAGTTTTTGCACAGGTAATCTCTAGCTTCTATTTTATAAAGCAAACAAACATTTTCTAAAAAGAAATTATAGACTAATGGGGGGGGTCTAATGGAAAATGCACATGTTTGCTGTTTTCAGCCAAATACCAGACACTTTCGGTTGCAATTGGGGACAGTCTTGTTTGAAGGCAAGTGTTCACTAGAGTAAATACCTATAGCCAACATAAAAGAGGAAACTTGGATAAGATGTAAAATTTTTTTAATTAATTAATTAATTTTGATTAATTAAAATATAGAAACTGCTTATATAATTTTGCATTTGTATGTAGACATAATACCTCATATTTATTTATCAATATATTTTTAGAAGTTTTATTTTTTTCTCAAATTAATTTTTTCTTAAAAAAAATAAACCTTTAAAATACTTTAGCAAAGTTGAGTTTCAGTTTTTGGTGATCGGTGTTCACTATTGTCTGGCCAGTATCTCTGGAGAGACAGTTCCAGGACATGTATTTTTCTCAATTCTTCGTTCACACAATACCTTGTCTTTTGGCTTCAACTTTTCACCTCAGGAAGTGTTTCCATGTCCTTCTGTTAGATGATTTTTATTAACTGGGGTTTTATTACATTGCCTAGATCAATCTGAAACTCTTAGCTAAGGCTTGCCTTATGTCTGTCATGGAAGAGAGACCACACAGCTTGTCCTTCTGCCTTTTGCTTTACCCTTTAGCTCTATGCGCTTTCTTTCAGTTTGTTTTTTGTTTGTTTACCTGCTCCTTTGCAACAGGCAGGAAACTTTTTTCATTTTTATTGACTGTGTTATTTCTATCTTTCTATTTGTGCCTTCATCATTATAAAGTAATTCTCAGCCATTTTACTTTTAAGATTGTTTCTCTGTGCCTATCTCTACCTCTGGGATTCTGTGTATTAATATATCATGCTTCCTCTCTTTTCCCCATGGTCTTAACCTTATGTGTGTAGGTGTATTTTCTAAAATGGAACAATGTGGTTTCCTCACAATGAAGTCTTGATATCCCTAAGTAATGGGATATACCTAAGGTCCCCCCTTCTTTTTTGACACATAGAAAACAGGATCCAGTGGACTGGGCTCTCTGACAAAGAAACCTCTACTTCCTGGGGCTCCGTGTGTTTATTATATTGAGCTGAACATGAAGGCAAGGTTACTGTATACAGTTAAGGAAGAAGGTGGGGCCATTACATACAGACAAACAAGTAAATGAGGTTTATGTTATACATCAAGAAGACAGGCTTAACTAATCTAGGTAGGAGCAGTCTCTGGAGGTGAACAGTCTGCAGGCTACAGACCTGGTGCGGACACATGTAGCCCTGTGCTTGCTGTTTCAGTCTCTATGATTTCATATGAGCTTTACATGGTATTGAAAGGGTCTTGTTTTCTCGGTGTCTTCCATCTCCTCTGGCTCTTACACCGTTTCTTGCATGGGGTCCTCTGAACTTGAGGGAAGAGATTTGATGGAGACATTCCATTTAGGGCTGGCTATTGTTGCACAGTCTCCCGCTCTCTTCCTAATGTCAGGGTGTGGGTCTCTTTTGTTCCCATCTGCTGCGGAAGCAAGCTTCTCTGGTGCTGGAAGAGCAAGGCACTGAAGATCCCTGCCTTGAAATCTGCTGGATTCCATGTAACTCTTAAACAAATGTGATTCTGCCTGAAGGTCAGAGCTAGGTCATAGTCATGTCACTGTCTTTAGACACAGTCATGTTGGAAGGAAGCATCACAACATGGCAAACCCCAAACAAGGCCTCCTATGTGGTCCATAGGTGAAGCCTCATGTTCAGAGGGAAATTGTAGCAGTTTTGATTGACACCTCCGTATGGATACCGCTGAGAAGCAACTTCAGCCTGAGATGATTGCAATGCCCTCTAGCTTTGAGACCCTTGGTTATTATGTATCGGAGACAAAGCAGCCTTAATTGTACTTGTACCCTGAAATACTGGCATTAAATCTATAGACCCAATAAAAGATTATTTTAAGCCGGTACCTTCGGAGGTGGGTGAATAATGTTGGAGTAGAATCTGCGATGTGTATAGGTGTTATCTACATTCTGCAGAATTTCTTCAGTTGTATCTCCGAAGACCCTATTGATTTCTAACCCATGCGTCCTTGACATTAGCAACACAAATTAAGCTTCATTACCAGTGGCTGCATTTTTCATCTCTGTGTGCTTGCTTAGCTGTTTTTCAAATCTTGCTCATTCTGCAAATATCTATCACTTGATACTTGGCTTTACAAAACTTCTTGCATGTTTTATTAATAGCCCCTTTTGTAACATTTGCAATCTTACTATCTAAAGCTGTTGATATTTACTTACTTTAGAACGATGTTACTGGAATTCACTCATTGGAGGGTTTTTTTTCTTTTATAGATGGTGATATAAAAGTGTCCTATTATTTATTGCAGCAACACACAAAAATACAACTGGCCAACAGTAATAGGTCACAGTTATAAGCAAACACCAGAAAAACAACTGGGGGCAGCATTCAGTTTTCTAATTTACCTATATTCTAAGCTTGGTTTCCTAATTCCAATCTTGAAGAAGTTATCTTTTCAGAGAAATTGTTTCTCTGCATTTTTATGTTACTTACTTATTAATTTTGCATGAGGACATTACTGTTGCTCAAGCATAAATCATGCTGAGTAGACTCACTCCCTGCTCTCCCCCTTTCTCAAGCCTCACTGCTTCCATGTGTCCCCTTTGTTCACACAGGCATATCGCTTCTACATCTGTGTCACACACACACACACAATTTCATATGTCCAAGTAAATTCTGGGAATCACATGTGAGGAAGAACACAGCGTATTTGTCTTTCTGTGTCTGGTTTAACGCATTTGATATCATTGTCTCCAGTTCCACCCGTTTCCCCACAAGTGACATTCCATACTTCATACTCTTTTATGGCTGAAGAAGAATTCTATGGTGTATTTATACCATACTGTCTTTATCTATTTTTCTGCTGTTGGTTAACTAGTTTGCATGTGTGCTATAATTTACCTTATATATAATGTTTCACAGAATCTAATGTGAAATTGTTTCAGTGCATTCAAGATCAGTTTCTGCAGTAGGTGATCTGGCAGATGGAGATAAATCAAAGAAAAAATGTAATATATATATTGTATATAATATGGATTATACTACACATATCATTTATATTAATACGTAAAGAGAAGAATAGAGAGATTATTTGTTCTTTACTTACATATATTTAATTCATACCCCAAATACCATCAACAAACAACATGCAGAAGGATTTTGATGCATTTTTTTATTTCAAGCGTTTATTCAAATAAATTAGTAACGAACTTGAGTTTTCGTCAATATAGAGAGCAGAAAGCTGAAGGTATGAAGTCCATAAATTAGGTAGTTGATAGGCTTCACCCTTTAATGGTTTCTTATTCCTTCCTCATAAACGTCTAATTGTACTTTTAGAAGAGGTTAAAGTGGGTAATAAAAAATGAATTACAAGTTTCAATTCAAATATTCTCTCAGTTCACAACTTAAGACATAAATATTGTGGAACTGGGACTCTACCAATAATTATCTTCCTCGAGACAAGATCTCAGACGGACCTCTCTTACCTTGTTAGTATATTTTATGGGTTCTCTATCAACTGTACATCTTGGTATGTGTAACACTGTGTACTTCTTAAACATTTCAGTGTATGAGAAAGTAAATGTATTAACATTGCTACTTAGGGATGTGTATGTAGCTAATTATGAACAAAATGACATTCAAACCACTGTATGGTGCTCTGAAGAGTTCAGATTTTACTATCCTCCAAAATAATAAGAAAAAATGATTGAAATCATGACTCGATTTTCTTCAGTCATTTTAGTCTTCTGGCATCACCATCAAAGGAACTGCTTGACATTCAAATTAAAGACAGTGCAGGTTACCCTAAGGTAACACAGCCAATGGAATTCAGACACTGGGTGCTAAGAACATTTCCCCACTTCAAGCAGTTTTAGAAAAACATAAATGTTTGAGAACAAGAGAGTTTGGGGTTCTGAAAAGGATGCTGATGACTGATGAACAAAACCTTGAGATAAAGTAGGGTTCAGATTCCCTGAGGTGAAGACGAAGGAGACTTGGAAGCCACTCATTTTATGAGGCAGGTTCCGTAACTGCTTCAAAATTTGCAGCAACGGGAATTTGGGATCGCAGGACTTAATGTGAGATAAGACCAGAAATAACCAAGGAAGTTATTGATAAATAGCATCCTACAAAAAACAGTATACACACCCCATAAGGATACTACAGAAGTCGAGAAAAAGGCAGTATATGAAATGTACTGAAACAGGCACATACAAAGGAAAGGGAGGGGAAGAGAAGGAGAGGGCGGGGAAAGAGATAATATAAAAATAATAGGTGTCATATGGCATAATATTTGAAGTGCTAAAAGTACATCAACATCCAGACAGACCTGTGCCGTGATTGTATTCCATGCAGAGGTGTTCGCTCTGTGGCTCCCTGGAGCTGATCCTCATGAGGGACCACAGAGACAGAAATGATGTAGTTACTGTTCCTCTTTGCCTCACTTGGCCTCGAGTATGTATAGGGAAAAAAATTATTTTTCTTTGATTTTTAATTCAGATTGCAACCCGACAGCAATTTGATAGAAATGTTTCCAGATTATTCATAAACACAGTGTGTGAAAATTGATTTTTCCTCAGTGAATTAAAAGCTGCAATGGCTTACAAATTAATTATTGAAAGAAACCAACTCTCGTCATTAACTTTCCAAATAAAATTTACCGAATTTTTTTTTTACTCTTTGAGAATGGCATACTTGTATGCAACTGATCATATGCCTTCCCCATTCTCCTCCTTCAGCTCCTCCTATGTACCCTGCTACCATTCTCCTCCTTCAGCTCCTCCTATGTACCCTGCTACCATACCTCTCTTTGTTATTGTTGTCTCTAGAGTTCACTGAATCCAAGATTAGCACTGCTCTAGTGCTGATGGACATGACGCCATCCACCGGAGCATGAACTAAAGAGGCAAGGGGTGATTGGAAGGAGTGAGCAGAAATGAAATCTAGGATAGCCCTGATCTCAAACACACAAGTGTAGGCTGCATAGACACCAAACTGGTTTTCATACAAAGTGGCCCAGATGGATTTTGTTTCTGTCCTCCTTCTTGGGATCTGATTCCACCCCCGTACTTATCACCGTCTAGCTGAATTGGTATCCTTTCTGTCTTACATCATGCCAAACTCCATCCTGTCTTAAAGACTTTTGCAGGTTACATTTCTTCCAACAAAATGCCCCAGGATATGCTGAGTGCTGCCTCTCTCAAGAGACATGCAACAACTCAAATGTCCCCACTCTCCATAGGTCTTCCTTTTATTAACTGATTTTTATTGAGCCCTACATTTTTCTGTTCCCTTCCCTGCCTCTCCCTTAATGACATGACCAAAGCCTCTCTCCCTGCGAGATTCCCATGGCATAATTAACAGAGAGTAACCTTTGACCCTGTTTGCTTTCTTGCCGCAAAGCAGATAGCTTCAAGTGCTTTCTGCAGCCTTGCTTCCCCCATGCATAACTCTTGGCCTACTTGAACACATGGTACTTGAACAGGGCAGGGTAACAACTTAACAGCAAACCCATGGTCATAATTATAACAAGAATTACAGCATTTATGTGATGGAGAGAGGTTGGAAAGACACAGGCAAAGTATAAGGAGGGCAGAGAAAACTTTCTATGCAGAATGTTGCTGAAACTGAAATTTAGGGGACAGGAAGGGATATTAAGTCTAAGCTGATTCTAAGGGATTTAGTACCAAGTCTCAGGTTCCCTTAAGAAATAGCAAGGTGCTTTGCTCTTCCCCCTTAACAGTCCAATGAAGAACACTGATTGCTAATGAGGACCAAATTAAATCTCTAGCTGCCTAACTTGCAAAGTATGGCTCTGACCTTGGGCTAATTATCCAAGTACTTTGTCAAGGTAGTAGCCTTCGTCCTTTCATGGACACTGATTTATTTGCTTAGTAAAGTGACTATTGATGTGGGAGTGTCATATATCAATCTGTTGATTTCATTGGTTAAGTAATAAACAAACTGCTTGGGCTCATAGCTTAGAACATAGGTGGGTGGAGTAAACAGAACAGAATGCTGGGAGGAAGAGGAAGTGAGGTCAGACTCCACAGCTCTGCTCTCGGGAGCAGATGCCTCAGAGAGACGCCATGCTCCCCTCTCCTGGGAAGATACACTCCCGGTAAGACCGGTGCTCACTAAGACCGGTGCTCACAGATTATTAGAGATGGGTTGATCGGGATATCAGAATTAGCCAGTAAGGGCTAGAGCTAAAGGGCCAAGCGGTGATTAAATGAACACAGTGTCCGTGTAATTATTTCGGGTAGAGCTAGCCATGTGGGCGGCCGGGTGCCGGGACTCAGCCCCGCCGCTCCTATTTCTACAGACTATCATCTGTGATGAATGTCAATGAAAAGGCAGAGGTTCCACAGGTGGAGAAAGTTCACTCTAACAGTGCAGGATGGGACTAAAGAGAAGTCTGGCCTCGGGCAAGGTTTGTCAGAGGGAGACAGAGGTATAGTAGTTGTTAGCTAAACTCTGGGGACAGGAGGGTCTGGATTTGGCTCGGTCTGTTGTGTGCTTTTAGGTCAGTGATATAGAGCAAGACTCTTCGTCCCAACAGACTTCCATTTTTTCTGCATGGTTAAGAGATGATATTGAAACCTACTCATGAGGACTGCTGTGAGTGTCAAATACAGAACCATGATCAGAGTTTCCACACCTTCTGAGATGTAGTGGAAATGAATTACTTCTAGATTCATCTTTCTTCATGGAGCAAACTCCCCCTTTTCCCTTGCAGTTCCTGAATGGCACAGCCTGCTGATATCACATGTTCAGAAAGATCCTATGGTGCAGGCTTTCCTTACCCGTGCGAGCCTGCAGTCTGGCCTTGGAGTGAGCAAGAGCCCGGTCATCACACAGCTGCCACTAACGGAAGTGTGTCAACACTGTGAGCCTCTGTGAGCCGCTCTGTGCCAATATTAGTGACCTCCATACAGTCTGTGTGGTCCCCACTTGGCATGAGTGCCTTGCCCTCTGAAGAATGAACACAGGCCTGGCTAGGTGCTTTGAGAGAAGTTTTAATCCCACAGAGAGGCATGTGAGTCCTTACTGTCTTCAGGGACAGGCTGGCCCCATACCCCCTTATCCGATGCAACCATTTGCACCTAGGTTTGATTTCTAAGAACATTTTACCAATCATGATGATGTAACCCTTCATGATTTCACTTTCACACAGTGGAGTTCTACTGTGGTTCTTGGAGTACTCTTCTTTCTTCTTGTTCCTTGTTAGCTTTTGAGAGTTTCCAGTGAGAAGTGACAGATTGCAGACTAAGTTTTAGATGTTTCAACAGGCTTTCAGCACTGGGGATGTGCTTTTCACACTTAGTAGAATCTCCTGGGTATTAAACTTTTGCGAATTAGCGCAATCATCAGATGAGTCCCATAATAACAAAAACTCCTAGGATTGAGCATCCATCACAACAACCAATTAACAGCACATTAATGCATGCTCAAAGACTGTAAAAGGCAAGTCTCAGTAGACTAGCAAACAACATGGCACCTGGCATTTCTCCCTGCATCTTTCCTCCTTAAAAGAAAAATCCACACGCATTCTGTATTAACACCATTTCCACACTGTCTCTTCCCTTTCACCCCATCCAGTGGTCTTTCCAAATTTGTGGTTTATTTTTACCTGTAATTATTGCTCATATATAAGCAATATAGCTTGTTGAGTCCCTTTAATGCTGCTCACATGTAAGTGCTTTTAGTTTGGACCATTTGGTATCATTAACCAATTAACAAGCTCATCAATTAGGGAGCAGCCATTAATAATTCTTCAATGAGGAGTTGCAACTCGTGAAATGCCTCTCATCCGTCTTGGCATGTCAATTGATGTGACTATTGTGGAGATCGTGTTTGGGTAACCAGCATGCGTCCAGCTTTCCCTGTCGTATATAGAAGAGACAATGTCAACGGAAATCCCAGTTCCCCGACTCTTGCAACGTTCTCACTCCCTCTTCCGTGCTGCTCCCTTAGCTGTAGGGGTAGAGGTCACCCTGTAGATGTGCCAGCTCGCTCTGGGCACCCCATGGGGAGTTGTTCTCCGCATTTTGACTGGTCATGGTTTTCTGTCAAAGGTCCGTATCTGCCGCGAAGGGAAGGTGGTTTGCTGAAGGCTGGGCATTGTGCTTTTCTGTGGGGCTAAGGATAAGTACTTAGAATGTAATTGGACTTTTACTGCTCCGGTTCCTCTGGGTTTCATGGCCTCAACAGTCGTGGGTTGTTGGCTAAGTTTACAATACTAGGCAAGAATTCTGTTCTACTGAGTGGGTTTTACATCCAATCAAGCAGCTTTAGGTTACTAATAAGACAGGAGTTTCACTATTGCACATTTGAAGATATCTTACCCTGTATCTAACAGCTTATAAAAACCAGTTCTTACTGTTAATACTGTAAGAGCTGGTCAGACTATTAATTGTTTTTGTTTTCCTTGACAGCTTACACAGCACCTTCTAGTGCTGAGAGCTCATCCTCAGGAAGGAAGCTTCTGGGTCAATTTGCACACAAGTCCTCCAAGTCCTTTATGATGTCTTCAATGAAAGGAATTTACCTTCTAATTCTGGGTGACAACTGGGGGCAACAGCTAAACCTTACATTGTTTGGGAGTTGCTTGGACTCGCCTGACCAACAACTCAAAAGCATCAACTTGCTTGGTACTAGGGTCTTTGGGAAAGAATTATCACTACCAGGTAGTATAAGTGCATTTAAACTACACACACACACACACACAGAGAGAGAGAGAGAGAGAGAGAGAGAGAGAGAGAGAGAGAGAGAGAGATAATTTATATGTAATTTTGATAAGCATAAAATAAAAATCTCCAATGACTTTTTCAATCATCCTCATTGTTATTTAACCTTCTCACCCTCTCCTTCCGTTTTCCCCACCTTCCCCCCCCACCAGTTTCCCTATTTCTGCTTCATAGTATCCGCCACAGTCTGTTTCTTGCCGTTGCTAAATTCTCAGACTGATGGAGCTAAGGAAGAACTGCTGAGGAAACAGCTCCCTGGCTTCACTTCTGGTTTCTACAGTAACTTGCTGCCTCCCCTATGGGGGAGCTGGGTACCCAAGGCTCTAAACCAGATGCTCCCTGTCAGACAGTGACAGAAGTGAAAGCTGGTGATGAATTAGGGAGAGGAACTCACGCTTCACCGCACTCTGCTTTTAATGATCCGTGCGGAACCACTGCAGCGAGAGGTGTTCCCAAACTAAATACAAGGAGACTTCCCTCATGCCCAGATACAACACTGTCTCCAGATCACCTGAGTAAGACCCGGGAGACAGGAGCGCATCCCGGTGTGGAGGAGGGATGTGCCTTCCCGACACCGCCGTGTGTTTCCCTCTCCTCCCCAATCACGACACAAGGCACTGAGGAGACTGGGAAACATTCAGTTTATGAGTGAATAAATCTCATACCTACTGCTTCACGAGCCCGCTTCTTACAACAGAAAAGAGTGGCAATGATACGGAATGGGAATTTCTAATTGTATTTCTTTCAAAGGTTCCAGCTGCAAAGATAATCCTTTTATAGGGAAACAGAAGAAAATCGTGAGGAAAGAATCCATAGAAAGGGTGCAGAGGGGATTTTGGAACTTCTCCAAAGCAACACTGTGAAAGTAACTTATGAGTAACATAGAATAAATATTTTATGTCAATAATTTTCTTTGCCATCATAGTACTAGATTGTCACCCAGAATTGCTCACAAGTGAATAAAGAGCCTCACACTGAACTACTTTGTAAAGATTTCTTCTTCTTCTTCTTCTTCTTCTTCTTCTTCTTCTTCTTCTTCTTCTTCTTCTTCTTCTTCTTCTCCACGTCCTCTTCCTCCTCCTCCTTCTCCTCCTCCTCCTCCTTCTCTTCTTCCTCCTCCTTCTTTCTCTTCTTTTTTCTTTTTTATTTTTGTTTTTGTGAGACATGATTTCTCTGTGTAACAATCTTGGCTGTCCTGTCTTTGTATAGCAGGCTGGCCTTGAACCCATTGAGATACACCTGCTTCTGCCTCCCAAGTGCTGGGATCAAAGGCATGCACCACCATCACCACCACTCCTGAAAGATATTTTCTTACAAATGAGATGTGAGATAAGATTTACAACCAACTAAGACCATCCTGTTCCAATGAATTTTCTATCTATCAAAAAAAAAAAAACCCTCAATGTGATTCAAGCAGAAGCAGAGAAGAGCTATAATCCAGGTCACTTTACAAAAGCACACTGCAGCTAACTGAGAAACCCTCTGTGTCCACTTCTTGAAGCCTCGCCCCTATATCATCCTATAGGGAAAAAGCAGAGGAGATAGGGAGTTGAACTCTTCATTGACTCTTCCTCCCTGAGCCTATACTGGTCACAGCCTGAGCATCTTACCAGTGTCCTCAGTGTCCATCACCCTAAATTGAATCCCAGTGAGATGGGTTCTCAGTATCTGTAACAGGTAGAAAGAGTCACAGAACCAAAGAATGTGATTCTTTCTCTTTTTCTTTCTTTTTTATATTTTATTTTTTTTATTGAGAAAAGGAAAAAAAAAGTTTCCCCCTCCTCCCAGCCTCCTATTTCCCTCCCCCTCCTCCCACCC
>NC_022021.1:47271043-47306699 GCF_000317375.1 Microtus ochrogaster
TCCCAGGAGCCCAAGGCGATGTCCCCAGTTAGTTCCTTGGGCAGCTGAGGATAGGGAACCTGAAATGACCCTATCCAATAGCAATACTGACGAATATCTTGCATACCACCATAGAATCTTTCTCTTTTTCAAATACCCAGTTACAGTGGTGGATTTAAACTTTGATTATGAACAGAGCACAGTACTTCCTTTTCCCTAAATGAAATTAGCAAAGATGTGAGCTCTTCCTGCAACTTTAGGAGAGTATCAGCATGGGCATCAGACCAGAGGAAACAGAGCCCCTAAAGGCCAAGACTTGGGTGTCAAGTCATGATCATCGAGAAGGGGAGCTCTGAAAACATACAGCCCTGAACTCTAATGTGAACTGATGAACTAAGGACCATGCACAGAATAGGTTAACTTGGTGTTGAGACTCAAGGCTGTCCTAAGGATCCAGCATACCAACATACAGGAGGCATTCTGATAATAGTAGCAAGTGCCATGATGTATTTATGTGTTAATAATTTAATAAATTTCAGAAATTAAGATAAATACCAGGTGTTAGTCCAAAACCAAATAAATACTGTGCAGGTCCACAAACACCCAAGGGTGATTAGTTCAAACAAATGAATGGCTCCATTCTTAAGAGACCAGTGTCATAGCTACTTGGGAACTTGATGTGGGAGTCTTTTGTTTTGTGTTGATTTTATTGGTTAAATAAAGAGACTGCCTTGGCCCTTTAATAGAACAGAAAATTAGGTAGGTGGAGTAAACAGAACAGAATGCTGGGAAAAAGAAGCCAAGTTGGGCAGTCGCCATGATTCTCACACTCCAGACAGACGTAGGTTAAGATCTTTTCTGGTAAGCCACCTTGTGGGCTACACAGATTATTAGAAATGGGTTAGATCAATATGTAAGAGCTAGCCAATAAGAGGTTGGAACTAATGGGCCAGGCAGTGCTTAAAACAATACAGTTTCTGAGTAATTATTTTGGGCAAAGCTAGCCGGGTGGTGGGACACAGCCCCGCTGCTCCTATTTTCAACAGAATCTAGAATTCTTTCACTCCATAGTGACCACAGTATAGACCTGCCAATTGAGGAAGAGCCAGTGCATCAGCACTGTACTCCTAAAGCAAGCTCTCGGGGAATCTTTGTGAACACACTGGTAAGAATTTCCACAGTTTTCTTTAAAGAGTATTATAAGTGACTTGATCCACCTTCATGTTATGTCTGCTTTTGATGGTTGCCTAGAGTTGTAAAAACACCACCAAAATTTGTCCTGGTATCTTCCCCCAAAGCAACCTGAAGTAAGGATTTGCTCGTGTGTGTGTGTGTGTGTGTGTGTGTGTGTGTGTGTGTGTGTTCTTGACCTTTCTTCTTTTCATGAAAATGTTTTACTTTTTTTTCAGAAGGGAACAAACCTGCTTGTGATGGTTTGATGAAAGGCGGTGTGGTAGGAAGACAGGTGTGTTCCTGATCTTTGGAGAGAACCCATGACACTTCTGCTGAGTTTCTCATGAAATAAACAAAGCAATTTGAATGCTCCAGATTCCAAACTGGACCCCATCTACCAGCAGAGCAAACCAATGCATCACAGAACAGGAGAAAGGCGGTCTGGGTTATACTGTGAACACGGAATTAACACTGAGAATTTACAAAGAACTGAAAAAAAATAAAACACCAAGTAAACAAAACTGGTTATTAGCAAGGGACTAAAAAAATGAATAAAACCCACTACCTGCATTTGCTACATTAATCCATTTAGAAAAAGTGATAGCTAAGTTTGTTCTGAAGAAAGTAGTTTTATAATCCGATCTGCATCTCCTTTTTTTTCCCATTTAAAACAGTAGCCAATCATCCCACTATGTTCTTTTTTAGTATGTATACTCATTGTTATACATAAAATGTATAATTTTAAAATTCATCTTCACAATAAGGGAGTATAAGGAGAAGCTTTGCAGACCATGTGTCCAATGCCAGCTTTGCTGGAGGAGCTGCACGGAGATTCATTTTAATTCAGAATTAGCCAATGCAGTGACAATGAATGAGTCCCAGCACTGTGAAAGTTTGTCTCCCTGCAGACCTGTTCAACAGCTTCAGGTCTGTCTTCAAAATAAGAATTTGTTTGCATTGATATTTTCTTAGCTGCATCCAGCAGCTGAAACAAACAAAAACAACAAAAACATCTGTTCTGTTTCCAGTTCATTTAACTGTTTTATATTAAATATCTCAAGTAGTGCTGTTCACATCCCACAAGGAGATGTGAGGAAGGCCAGGGGGTCATGTCTGCAGGTGCTGGAGAGCAGTCAAATAAGGGAAATCCAGATGAGGAACCCAGGTCTTTTGGAGTCATCAGTAAGCACGCTTGGAGGGGAACACTGCCTGTTTGGGGTGGGGGCAGAGTCACAGTCCAGCACCTTCTTCCAGAGCCATGTGTGATGCAAGCATTTCTAAGTACATCACGATGGAAAAACTCAGCAGCTCCCTCTGTCCCAAAGACTTGCAAAAACTTCAGGAAGCACGGAGTTTTGTCATCTGTGCTGTGAGTGGTTTAATTCTAATGCTGAAATGCTTTTCCGCTAAGCAGCCTATCAGTTATGTTAACAGCCATCTGACAGCTGTGTTCTGTGGTTCATTTCTCTGTCTTCTGTTCACACTAGTGAATCCTGAGAATAAAACTATGGAATACTTTTCTGTGCATTAAAAGTGTAGAAGTCAATATTTTCTCATGTCTAGGTGAATGTCATTCTTAACTTTTAATATTAACCTGAGAAACTAGAAAGGATGGACAAACCAAAACCCATTATGATACCCCTCCCCTAAAGTAACCAAACAGCTTAGTTTTACTGAGTTGTACCACCAAATTTTGAGACCAATGTGCATCACACACCTGTGCTGTGCAACTTTTCCCAGACTTGAGCAATGGGGTATTTTAGACTTAAACTAGCAAGAGGAGACCCCAATATCCAAAAGAATAATTTACCAATCTAAAGTCTTATTCTATAAAAATATATTTAAGAAAACACTATGCATTTAAGAGGAAAGATTTTTCTTCATATACAAAATGATTTAACACCCTCATTGAGATCAAAACGTAGCATATGTGTATTATAGAATTCATGCACCTGAGACCATGCCTTAAACCTCACAAACACACCCCTCACTTCAGGTGGTTCAGGAAGAAATTCATGAGGCTTGCGATGCAGTAGGAAGTCATCTGTCCTTATGGAAATGCGTTTGTGAGATCTTTAGCGAATTCTGGCAGCTCAGTGTGAAGTGTGAGAGAAGGAAGCTGGCAAACCCCATCACGGTCCGAGGCTGCACTGTGTGACACTCCAGAGTTACCACTTATGTTAGCACATGTCCAGATGTGATTCAGCTTTTTAAAATAAATTTAATCTGGAGAGAGAGGGAGAGAAGCACTAACTTCAGCTCGCTCTATCCAGGCCCTGTTAGTGCTAAACTCACAGATCATTTCATCCTTGCTGGATGATTAAAACCTTTAGAATTCCAAAGCTGTAGCAAATACCTCACACATATGCATATGTGCACATGTGTGTGTATCATTTCTATTCAAATGCTAAATGACTTCTGTCTCAAATATACAAACTAGGAGGAAAATATTCACATCCTCAGCTCACTTATTATGCTTCCCAAACCACCCTACAATGCTTACGGTGGCAGATTTGACAGTGTTTTTGACAGGGGAGTCGCATCAAATCTCTGTAGATTAGGTAGCTTGAACATTTGTTATTTCTCACAGAGTTGGATGTCACTGCAACATCAAAGGCCAAGATAGTAACATGTCATGTGAGTTGCATGTGTCTACCCTCTTCTTTTGTCCTGAGGGTGGAGAGAATAAATTTTGGTTTTTCTCTTTCTTAGGGAGGCCTCAATTCCAGTGAACTCACCATCCAAACTTATCCACTTCCTTTTAGAGCTCCACTTCCAAATATCATGACTTTAGGGGCAGTGACTGAGCACATTGATATGCAGGTATTTTTTTGGTATGTATGAGCGCAAGGAGTCCATATTTAGTTCATAACATATATAAGGGATTTCCAGAGTCAATCCCTGAGTTCCAGCTTGAAATGCAAACTGGAGACAACAAGTAACCCATCTTGGCCCATGTCTTCACTAGCGTGTTAGTGCTGTGAATAGATGTCATGACCACAGCAGCTCACAAAGGAAACCATTCAACAGGGGCTGGCCTGCAGTTCACAGGTTGAGTCCATGACCAGCATGGTGGGAAGCATGGCAGCAGACATGGTGCTGGAGAAAAGCTAAGAGTTCTACATCTTGATCCTCAGGCAGCGGGAAGAGAATGTGCCACATTGGGCCTGGCTTGAGCATCTGAGACTTCAGTGACACACTCCCAATACTTTAGAAGATAGAACTTCTACTGATGTGAGATTCCACTCTATAGGCTATGAATATGTTTTATTACCATTAAGATTATGAAAGAAGCTATTTTGGCCAATGGCTTAGTAGAGTAAAGCCAGGCGGAAAATCTGAACAGAGATATAAAGAGAGTAGGCAGAGTCAGGGAGACGTGGCTGCCAAAGAAGAAAGACACCAGCTCCCAGCCAGAACCTTACTGGTAGGCAGGAGCCTTGTGGAGATACACAGATTAATACACTTGATTAATTTAAGGTGCAAGAGTTAGCAAAAAATATGCCTAAGCTATTGGCCAAACAGTGTTGTAATTAATACAGTTTTTGTATCATTATTCAGATCTGGGTAGCTGGGAAATGAACAAGCAGCCTCCACCTACATACTACCTCTAACAACAATAAGATACTGTCCTCTGACATGAATTCCACCCTCAAGTTCTTTACAACAAACACCTGTGTTCCCCAGATGGGTAGAAGAACAATCTAAATTCCAGGCTCTGCTAACACTCTACAATAGAAACATGGCAAACTTGAGTTGACAGATCCATGGTAGCGCAAGTCACCTCTGGGGACTCCAAGAGTCCCGCAGCCTCTTATCTCCTTCAGATCAAGGAGCTTCCTCAATGCTGTAAGGTCACCAACTTCTGGAAAGAAAATGAATCCTAACACCAAGTGAAATGAACGGTCACGTTCATGACACACAAGAAAAGGCCAATCCCTAAGAGTGATCTATGGCTTAAACCCACCACATTGAACTTCAGAATTCCATGGGTCATACTAGAGAATCCTTACATTGAAAGGTTCCACCTCAGCCCTTAACCTAAATTCTATTGCCTTGTACACCCCTTGGGCATGGAATCAGCAGGAGACAGTGGTGCAGAAGGGAGGTAAGAACGGTTGTTCTTCTGAAGAAAGCAACCTGTACCTGTACAGTGTGTGTGTAACATGTGTATTATGTGTAAAAGCCACAATGAGATCCATTCTGTATGCTAACTAAAATATTAAAAAAATTAAAAGACCTGAACTATTTAATGTATTTTACCTGGAGAGTAACCAGTAACAATTTTATACATTGTTTTCTCAACTATTTTTACGTAGCATATAAAGAAATAGATAAGTTATTTGATGCCCTTGGAGTTTTCATGTTCTAGACGGTAGAGTAGTAAGTTACTACTACTTCTCTTAGGGCAGCAATTTGACACATATTCAAAGAAGTTCTCACAGGTAGCCAATTAATACTGTTTTATGTCGGGATCCAAGAAACTCTAGGCCACCTAGTGAGGGTGGTATGGAGCCAAAACAGAGGGTAGTTCATATTTAGACAACCTACATTTATATTTCTGTTGGTGAGTTACTCTGTGTTCTTCAGGAAGACATTCTACAACTGAAGAGCTGAAGTAGGGTGTGGTGGTTTGAGTGAAAATGGCCCCCAAAGGCTCATATAGTTCAATGCTTGGTCCCCAGTTAGTGAAACTCTTTGGGGAAGGTTAGAAGATTTGGCCTTGGAGTACATGTGGCCTTGTTGGAGGAGATGTCAGGCCTGCTTAACTGCTTCCCTCCCTTGAGAGCTCACATGTTCTCTTCTGGAACCATGGAAACTAAACCACAGCCTCTGATCAGGCCAGTTCCAGCTCAAGTCATTGAAGTCCTAAGTGTGTGATGTCTCCAGAAATAGCGGTCACTCTCAATCCCTGAGAGGCAAGTGTGGGCTGCATTGATTATCTATATGGTTTTGAAAGTCACTTGGCCTAATTAGACCAATCATGCTAAAGAGGTTTCTCAAGCCTGGTACTGAGGCTTTTTAATAGTTTTTGTTTCTTGTAGGGAGTATTGGCAGCCTAAGAGGTTTAATTTCCTTTAACACACACACGCACACACACACACAAAAAAAAAATCATGATAATTTATCTAAATATAAATAATATTTTTATTTTAAGCTTTATCAAACAACCTTGGTGCTATTTGTCCCTTGTTTCTCCTTCTTCTTATATGAAGACATTTTTTTAAAAGTCAGACAGTTATGAGATTTGTTGTTAAAATTAATTTATCTTCCTTCTGTATAATGTTAATAGAACAAATGCAATCCATTTTTTTGTGGTAAAATTACAGAGCTGACTGCATCAGCTAATTTATAGATGCTAAATTAGGAGCAAAGAGGACTGTCAATGTTAAAATACATCAACACTAGCTGGAAGTTCTCTTCTTTATGCCAAACAACACCAACAGCCACGGAGTTTACCTATTCATGTCTTACTGAACATCTGGGGGGGTATATCTTCATGAGGTTCCACCCTGTTTATCCACTTGGTCCCTAAATCATCAAGGTGCTCAGAGTTAAGCCATTATATGCTGGTTTCTTAAATACCCACAAATACATACTTGGAAGGCATAAATATAAAAAAAGACAGGAGCTTTTAATTTGACACAATTTGGGGGTGTTTTGCACAGGGGATATAAGTGCTGTGCTTTGAATGTCTATGTTTCCCTAAACTTCCTGTGTTGGAATTCTGATTTCCAGGATCAGAGTACTTAGTAGACAGTGGAATGGCTGGGAATAATTAGGAAAGGTGACCATGAATGAAGTTGGCTTCTTTAAATACATATATATGACAAATCCTCAGCTTACAGCATTTTGGTATAGCATCTTGAGCAGACTAACACCGTGCAGTACAGATGAACCCAATTTGTTCTTTCTTTCCTAGGGATTACTTTGAAGCACACTCCTCTTACCTCTAAGTACTCACCTCTTTATCAAAAAGACACATCTAAAATGAGAATAACAGCATAATACCCCAGATGTTGAACCACTATGGCTAAATAAAAGTGCTTGCTGTATTTGCCCTGTAACCTTGACTGCCCTTCTCTCAATATTGACATGTATATTCAAGTTTTACTGTAGTTACAATTTTATTTGAACTCACATTTGGTCCCAGAATGAGCCTGCCAGCTGAGTCAGTGAAGAGGAATGGATCTGGGGACTTAAAGATCCAAAAATAATGACTTCTGATCCACTTGGCAGTAGGGCAAGATGGTAGGACCCCTCTTAAGTTAGCTCCCTATCGTGGCAGCAACCACTAAGCTAGAAAGTATGAAAGAGCTCTTCTGCACTGGCATACAGTGCGGAACACACGCCATCTGTTTCAGATTGGGCTGAATTCTGTGGAGTGAACTTCCCTCGTCGATTCTAAAAACGTTTGGTTGCAGTCTCACTTACTGGATTCTGCCTTTTCCTCCACCAGACCCCAGGTAATGTTCACATGTTACAATTCCAAGGTGTGCAATACAGATTGGCCTGGATCTTTAGCTACTGATGCACTGCGGAGCCTCTCCATTATACCCTCCATCCCCTCTAACAGATACCAACTCCATCAGTGTCATGGAGATACATGATATGTAGTGTCCCTAACTTGCCGTCTTCCTCTGCATCCCATCTATGCTGGTTTGGAGCTGTAGCTGCCTTCCAACCACAGCTCCTATCTTACGGGTATTCCCCCTTGTCGATTGTTCTGTTGTTCTCTGGTAACATCCACTCTCCTGCCTCTGTTAGCCTACAGTAATTCTAAAGTCTTCCTCGGTTTACAATTTCTTTCTCCCAGAGAATTGCCACGATTTCCACTCAAACCCTACAAAGAGTATTATCCCATCCAGGAAGCATCTGTCCTCTCCTTTCTTCTAGAATCACCAGAGAACCCATCAGCAAAACTAAAATCAATCAACAAATAAAATCAATACACCATAATGAGGTGAGTCATTGTGAGATGTCTCAGTCTACCCTAGGTACAAGATGACTAAGAAAGGATCTTTACCAAGTTAACACTGGTGATGGGGTGAGGAGGCAAGGTCATCTCCCGACAAAGACGGCCCTTTCTACAACTGTCTGGAGACAGTTGCTTCTCCAGAACAGGTGAGGTATGTTGACCGCCTAATGCAGAGGGCCTTGTGACTTGGCCCAAGCTGCAGCTTTGGGATTGGGCTGCAGCAGAAGAGCTTGGGGGATGTTCGACACTGAAGCTGCTCTTCTTTAACCTGGCTGTGATAGATTTGAAGTGGGATATCCCAGAATGGAGTTAACCTGGAAAAGGGGAACAGATGTTACTAAACTGCTTCAGATTGGACTCAAGCTGAGGCTGTCTGGATTGCTTTGAACACCAAGCATATGGTAAAAATGAAGAAAAACTACTGGTTAATTTTCATACTGCTAAAAAAATGGATTTTACTCAAGATATTAAGGGATTTCTTTAAGAGCCTTTGAGTGTACTGGTGTTATAAAAAAATATTCTTACAACAAAACCTCATTACGGAAAGCCCTCAACATCAATGCCAGGCAGGTTTTAAAACAATGAGGCTAATATTAATGCTTGAATACAAGAGAGTTTCTTTCGCTCCCAGGGCCTATGCAGTTTTCACCAGTAGGCCTTTTGATTTTAACACTAGGGTACCTAAAATAATGGAGAATTATTTTGAACAGTTTCATACAGATGATATCAGAGCTGATTTTGTCTTTTCGTGGGTGTCTATCTTTCACAACACCCACTTTTGCTGGTATCTGTATTGCACAGTTGAGAATATGATGCAGAAACAAAGAAAGACATGCAAACACATGCACACATCAAAATAACATATAATTTGTATGTGCTTCTTCATAGAATTTGTATGACCATATGGAATTTCCTTCTTGTTTTGTTTTTGTGATTGGTTTTGTTTTCAACTACACCCTTTCTCCAGAAGATTCAAGTAACCCCTGTTGGGTTGAAAACTGTAATTCTTCACTCCTCTGTTTCCATGTGCTTTGTAATGCAAACTTTCACAGTCTCTCCCAGGTTTTTGAGTCTGGGACTCTTCCACTTCATAAAATGTGCCTGTTCTGTGACATTAGTTAATGAATGAGACAGAGTGGTAAGGCGGGTCCATCTTAAATCTAAGTTGTAAGAACTCTGGAATATTCTTCCTGATTGTAAGAAAGCTGCCACTTCCAGAGAATTTGCCATGTCTACACTGATTGGTGGTAAGAACACACCACCCAGGTTTACCTTACTGCTCTTGCCAACAGCCTAACTGAACACTACTGAAAACAGATCTCATGGACCAGCCAATAGCACTCTTCTCTCCCTCTGGACATAGGTGTGCCACCAGTCCAGCAAAGATCAACAGAACAAGACAGCTGAACCTCCAGAATCATGAGCTACAATGGTTCTTTAAGTAGCATGTCACCCAGTAGAAATTAATAAGGCCAGGAGATGAGCTATTCTAAAAATAAATAATAAAGGAGAGAGGTGAAAAAAACGAGCGTGTAGAGTCTGCCTGGCAGAGTTTTTACTTCAGGGGGATCATTAAAATTAACTAAAATTCTGACAAAAGGCGAAATAAGCGAGGTTTGTTTCTCATTTGAATAACAAACACATTAACCTTGCTTCTTGTCGTCAGGCATTCTTTTTATAGTTATACAGGTTCAGAGTCTCTGAACCTACTTTGTGTATATTGTAAAACAGAATAAATAATGTAAGTGTGATAATTTTACTAAAGATTAGTTTCCCAACAGTATAAGTTTCAAGGTTGGAAAAGTACTAAGGAGGAGTATTTTTAACAAGGTGGTAGAAATTCATACCACCAGTGAAAGCTAAAGTTACTACAGAGTGGGCATAGCATCAGATCTGCTACACACGGAAAAGCACACATCAAAGCAGGGGATGAAGATATGTCATAGAGACTGACATTGAGAAAAATTTCCAAAATACTTAGCCAACGTTTAAAAAACTAAGGAAGAAACAGTAAATGACAATGTGAAGAAGGGAATGAAACCAGGAGGGGGGAGAAGGTGACAGACAACACGAAAGTAGACAGGTATGAGAAAATCACATGTGGAAAGAGCACATTAGACACACGAAGCAGAGGAATAACGCCACTTAGATGGAGACATAATAGATGCTCTACGTTTTAGATAATGCATGTTTAATTTTTAACCATGTATGTAGGAAAACATTTTCTTCTCCACTCCACACTTAACTAGTGTGAGGGTTAAACCTATTATTTAAATCATATACTGTGTTACTCAAAAGAATAAAAGAGGCTGCGAAAGACTGGCCCAACAAAAAGTGAGAAAACAGGAAAATTTTAATGGAATATTTTCCATGACCACTCAATAGTACCACAGCTATGCATTAATACGAATGCATAGTATTTTGACTATAATTTTAATGAGTGTATTGTGTATAAGCATTGAAGTTAGAAATGTGACCATTCAAATAAAAATCAGCAGCTTTCAGTCATTAAAGCAGGTGTCTTCAGTTTCTCAGAAAACAAGATAATATTCCTGGAACAGTTCTTTATATTTTTTTCATATCTCTTAATTTCTATCAACTTCACAAGTCAGAGATTTGCTTCGAGTGGGTTCAAATAATACTTTTGCTAGTTTTGTTCCATTTTATTGTTTAACTTGTTTAAAAATATTTTTTTCATGGATATATACAATATAACTATACATGTACCTGCGTTGGCAAAGAATTTTGCAAAGAGGGAATGATTGCGGCAGAAACAAACCCCTGCTATTTCCAGATAGTTATTTGCCACAGATTTTGCCTGAACTCAGGTTAACTTCATTGAACTTAATGTGCCAAGATTTAGGGAGAAATTATCACTCCAAACATTAAGTTTCTGAGAATTGGTGAGGAATATTTTTAATATAATAGGAACATTGAAATTGAATCTAAAATCATGACTGTCAGAAGAATATTAAATACTGCAATTTAAAAGTTGGAAGTAATGCCACTTTGATGAATAGCTTCATCAATACTCTGCTCCACTGCCCTGTAGAATGTGTGCCTGGAGAGAGCGGTTGTGAGAACGTTCCTGAAGCCTTGGAGACATATTTGATCCAGCAGAGCCTGTGCAGCCCTGAAGCTTCAATGAGGAGAGGAGATCTTCGCAGGAGACGGGAGAGAAGTCACTGTAAGCATCTCCTCAGGCTCTCCACTGAAACTCAGACTGAGTGCAGTCCGAGAATCCTTTAGCATTCGGAAACCACAAGTTTTACTGAGCCTCAAGTGTTTATATTCCTCACAGATACTAAGAATCATGAAGTCAAATTCTCTTTTATGTCTCTGTCTTAATATTGTAAAAGTCATAACTTCCTTCTGATTTACATATTGCTGGGCTATGGGGGGAAGATCATGAAATTGTGAAATAAAAGAAAGAGTATTTAACCAGGACATTGATGCACCCAATTCTGTGTCTCATTGTGAGTACGTAGCTGGGTTAAGCAGGGAAGACCTTCTATGTCTGGACTCACCAGTATCATCTTCTCACCAACAGAAACTCAACCAATTACCAATGCCCATTTGCCAAATAGTCCACCATTTTTAAGAACTCGCTGTACACTGGGAACAGCAGCGGGGGAAGAAGAGCAAGGGGAGCCCCCAACTCAAGGGGAGCCCCCAACTCAAGCCATTTCCAGTCTACTAAAGATCACGACATGCTCTTCGGGGACTCCGGAAGCACAGAGAGAGACACAGAACACAAGCCTATCGCTTCTCACCGCCAAACAGTCTGAGGGGAGCTGCAAGCTCTCTGTAACATTCCTCTTTGATAGACTCTTTAATGGCGAATTTATAGCGACCTCAACACAATGCTTAGAACTCATCAAGAAGAAGCCATTACTTCATCTTGTCTTATTAAGTTAAAAGGGATTCTCTGACAGTACATTTCCCTGTTATTTAGAGGAGAATTTTAGTGTAAGCACAGCCATTCTTGCAATTTGGTTCATCTTTATTTATTGCTCATTCTCATACAGCGGGCAATCCCTTCTTTTATACAGATCGGTAAGAAAGAACATTTATTAAATCTTTGTATAGAATAATTTAGGGGTATTTATCAAAAGATTATTAACGTTAAGACTGTTTACCTGAAGATTATTCTTGAAAGGTATAATTACAACAAAACTGATAAATTCTTCCTGTTGAGCAAAAAAGCAGCCAGGAGAGGAGAGCTTCCACTTGCTGCATGCCTCCTCTAGGGACAAGCTGCTTTTTACACTGCATGGGTGAGATGCTTGAGACCTGGACAGGAGCTGAGCAGCAAGATGTGTTTTTGGTGATGTTCCCCTGTGGAGGTGCAGACCCCGGAGCTGAGTGCCTGAATGTCTTCACCACCTGATGAGAGATGAGCTCTATGCCTGGTATTAGGGAAGTTACACAGAGGCTGCAAGCAATAACGGAGTTCAGAGGAGTTTCAGAGTTTCAACTCAGATTAGATCATTTCAAGTCTAACCAAATTACATGGATGTACACCACTATAGCCATCTACCATACGGCTTGGTAAGCTTTCCCTGAAATATCAAGAACTTCGAGACAACGTTGTTGCCAATGGTCTGCCTTATGTATACTAGAAATTTTATAAGAAAAAAAGACAGAGAGAGAAATTTCACAGCTTCCAAATATCAATAAGTAAATCTACTCATAGACTCAAGAAACTTGTCAGAGATGAGAATCTTTTATGCAAAGTGACCAAACCTGGACAAATCTCAACAATAGGCTCTCAGTGGCAGGTAAAGAGTCATCCAAAAGAGAGGCAGGAACAGAACTTGGCATAAATTAAAGGATAGCATGGACAGCTAGTATTGTTGATAGCTGTAATGAAAGTCAGATGACAGGAAATGACGTCAAATGGTTAAAAATTAAGTATAACTTAGAACTATTCAATAAATAAAAATCCTCCAAATATAGGCATAAAATAATGAAGTCTAAAACAAATAAAAATAAATTTATCAACTGAAGACATGAACTAAAAGACAATTAGCTTTGTATCAGTATCTTGCTCAGCTTTGGACATTGCAGGCCACAATACTAACCTTCCAAGCTAAAAGCGATTCTTGGAGCCACAGTGACAAAACTGTTTGGAGGGTAACCAACTATTCTGATTAGATCTGAGGCCTAATCCATAGGGGTGAATTCCTGCCCAGTACAGTGTCAAAGGACATGACTGGGGAGGTTATGGGCAATAAGAATCTACTACTCTTGTTTTTCTAAATGGACACATTTTCCAACTGCCCCCTAAACCTTTACGTTTATATTCATGATCCAATGCTGCCCCCAAACTTGAACAGAGAAGTCTCCCCTTGCATGTAATAGCACTTGATTAACAGCTATTCAAGGTGTTGAGAGCAAGGGCCTGCTTAGCACTCAGCCTTAAGTGGGACACCTGTGTCAGCTCCCGGAAGGTTGAAGGAACATCATGGAAGATGGGATGGAAAAAACACAAGCTCCAAACAATGGGAAAGAAGCCAATGAAGCGTTGTCACAGTGGTATAACGTGGTCACGACACTCGTGGCCTCACAGCAGCTGTGGCTCTCTATGTGATACTGAACCCTGTAAACATTCTATCATCGGGAAAGAGTCTTATTGTACGCCACCAAGGTGAGCTAATAACACTCAGGACTACTGGAGAAGTCACTGTCTTCTGCCATAGAACCACTGATGCGTTACCTCGTCCCTAGAGATAACTTCGTATCTATCCTCACGCAAGTGGTCCTGGTTGAACCCAGTGGGTCCCAAGGGAAAAGAAAACATGAAAGAGAAAGCCTTAGGTGGACGGGGGACTAGGTAAGGGAGGATGCACTGGTGACGCCGGGATGATAAGAAAGGGAGGGGAGAGCACTGTGATCAGAGAGTCTCATGGACGAGCACGAAGTCGTTGAGTGCTGAACTAGTAACAAAAAGAAATTTAAATTAGAATGAAATAAAATCAATAGAAAAATAAAGCCACTACTAACCTACTAGGCTATTCTGGTTTCATTCTGTAGCAATGGTGAAAACGCCTTGACAAAGGGCAGTTTATGAAAGGAAAGATATTATTTCAGCTTAAAGTGCCAGCTGGCAGTCCAGCGTTCTACAGAAGTCAAGGCAGGAATTTCCAGCAGCTGTGTCTTGTCACATCCATAATCAAGAGGGTATGAAAAGACAATAGACACACTCCTTCGCCACTTGCCTATGCTCAGCTCAATTTCTCCACTCTCAGAGAGTTCAGAACCCTCTGCCTAAGGAATGATGCTGCTCACAGTGGACTCGGTCTCCCCACAGCAATGAATCCATGGAGACAATCCCTACAGACATGCATATGAGACAACCAGATCTAGGCAACCTCTTATGTGGCTATCTTCTCAGGTGATTCCAGGCTGTGTCATAAAAAGTAACCCTAGACAATAACACTATGTAGTTTAAATATAAATACAAATAAAACAGACAATACAAATACAAAACAGACAATAACATTTTTAAAAGGTGTGAATGAAAGCCCAATTAAAACACCTTCAAACTTGGTAGGTCTCGGAAATATGTGGATATAAATTATTTTAGGATTAAAACAATGTGTCAAAGTATATAGGAAACACTGAAAGAGCTTCTGCATGAATGTTATGAGAATGTATAATTAGGACAAAGAAAAACAGCAAACAACACACAATACTAACAAACCTCAGGGTTAGATAAACAAGAGAGACACAGAGAACAATGCTGTCTTATGAGGTAGCTGCTGCAGCCAAGAAAGGTGATTTTAGAAACCAGGACACAGGTAGATGCAGAAGCATCCACCTCAGGGGCTTAGCCTCAGTGAGGATGGCTATGCAGAATCTACCCCAGAGGCTTAGTGCCAGTGAGCATGGTTCTGCTTCCTGTGCAGATGGGGTGCAGCTTCAGAGAGTTGGCGTCATGCAAATTAATACTAGGAAAGAGTCTAAGAAATTTAGTGTATCTCTGTCTCTGTCTCCTTTCATTGCCTGATGAAGGTTAATATTCAGGAGGAGCTGATGAGGGAGGGGGACTTGATCGGGGGAGGGGGAGGGAAATGGGAGGCAGTGGCAGGGAGGAAGCAGAAATCCTTAATAAATAAATAAATTTAAAAAAAGAAATTTAGTGTATAGTCAGCATGCAATTTTTTTTAATTGAGAAAGAGATTATGACAAAGTCTGTGAGGCGGCCGTCAGCGTGTCCAGAAAGGAAAGGCTGGAAGCCTAATGAGGGGAAACATTATAAAAAACAACATTGAACATATCACAGAGGAAACTTTCAGCCCAGCTAGGCAGGAATCTTGGGATCCTGCAGAAATTCTCTGAATCCAAGGAAAGAGATGGACAGCCAGACACAGGAATCGTTTAGAATGGGAACAGCCAAGCCCTACAAGCATATACTATATTACAGCTCAACACTAAGTACACAGAGCAAAGGAGGGACGCTTCCTTCTAATGCTGCAGAGCTGGGGTTCTTCTCCGGAGCCAGCAGAGCTTTCCCTGAAACTCCCCGACTGGAGCACAAAGCAGGTCTATACATTCTGTGTGAAACACAACCCCCAAGCCAACACCCTGACAGGCATGTAAAACACACAAACCAAAGAACAGACACCTGGGAGGTAAAGTACTCATCAAGAAACTCAATAGGAAACTACAAATTCCTAGGAATGAGTGAATAGGAGAATACAACCTAACACTGCCCTGAGATTTTATGAAAGTGGGTGGTTATAAAACAGAATTTATAGTTATCAATTCTTACAATAAAAAATCTGATATCTCAAATAAATAAGTTAATATTAATATTAATATCTCAAGATCTTAGGACACCAAGAAGGAAAAAAGAAAATCCAAAGTGGTAAATTGAAAGAAATAATAAAGAGTGGGCAGAATTCAACAAAATAGAATCAAAAAAGCAATATAAAGAATCGGTGAAGCAAAGAGTCGAATATGAGCAAAAAAGCAGGGTGGAGAAACCTCAACCAAATTCAAAATACAGAAAACTCAAACTAATAATAATGGAGATAAAAGGGAAAAAATTACCTCACATACCAATGAAACCTTGGGAATGATAAGAGCTTACTTTGAAAACTATAATAAAAATTAATTGGAAAGTCTGAAATAAATGATCAAATTTTTGGATGCATTAAAAACTGCCAGAATTAACCCAAGAGAATTAAAACAACTTGAACTGATTTATAATTAGTAATGTCCTTGAGGCAATAATAAAGACTCCCAACTGAGAAAGTCCAAGATGGGATGAGTTTGCAACTGAATTAAACTAGATTTTAAAAAAAAAAAATGGCTAACCCTAATGCTTCTCAAATTATTCCATAGATAAATAATAAATACTACAATGATCTCTAAGATAAATTTTGTATTTACCTACAAATGGATAAATTTGGTTGTTTATCATTTTATGGGGATCGTGTATGGCAGAGCACAGCCTGTGGCAGTCGGTTCTCCTCTACCTCTTGAGTCCTGGGGACTGGTCCCCCATCATCACAATTGGCAGCAAACACCTATAAATGAACCATGCACAAGTCTGTTTTCTCCATCACCTATAAAATGAGAGTCCCTGAAGCAGACTCATTATTAGATGGTTAGGTGTGAATCTCAACAGCATCCCAAAGGAACCAGGAGTTGAACTGACGGCACCAGAGACAGGTGATCTCATGGATTTTTCCCAAGGTGATTTTATTCTCTGGAGTATTTGACTGTTCCAACAGCAGCAGCCCATGGTCACAAAAAGTACAACAACTATCAAATCTTTTCATTCAGGGTGACAAGGGCCAAAAATAGATTTGAGAAAGAATGGAGCAAAAGCATTGCCCAGCGCTAAATCTCTGGGGCTTTAGTCTCATTTTCTTCCTTTCCTTGGGAGAGTTTTGCCCAGCCCTGAGTTTTGTTGGGTTTTGGTGACATACACGACAGGTGAGCAGCAGAAACAGGGCAAGTTTGTTGTTCTCATGCTACCAAGGTACGTGGTGACCCATGAACACCAGGACCTAAGAAGGACAATCTATTTTGTATACCCTTATAGTAATTTCCAGAAACATTATTAGGTTCTCAGTTTTATGACCTGCAGCGATGTCCTGTGAGTTCTTAACTCCAGGACTGATATTTGCTTTGGTTAATTCAAACTTCATTCTCAATTTTGTAGCATAGCCAACACAATGTGTAGTTGGATGTGCTTGTTTAAGTCTGGGTTTAAGAAATACTAGAGAAAAAAGACTGCTTCAGGCTGGTCTGTGGGCAGGAGAGAGCTAGGAGACTAGTCAACCTTGGGATGTCACTAAAAGTAAAAGTTCTAGATTCTCATGAATGGAGTTATTACAATTACTCTGTTCAGTAGCGGGGAATAATAATTGATAGAGATTGTTGCCTGAAGGCACATTGCAGACTTAAACGCCTCCTCAAACAATGCAGTCACTTCCGCTCGGTGCTTCTTTGTAGACTGACCCACCAAACCAGAGCCATTTGGAACTGTAGCATGCAAGAAGAACACACCATGGTAGGAGTCTTCTGACCTGAACAGTTTAGCAGTAGATAGAGTATCAAAATACTGACATGTTATATATAAAGAGAAGGGAAGAAATCTTATACTTATTCATCAGGGTTTTTTTTTTATTGAAAAGATACCAACTATCCCATGGCAGCCCTAGGAGCATACTCAGATGATCTGAGATTTACTAATCAATATGCAGATTTAATATTATGATATTTTTAGCATAAAGCAGTAGAAATCGCTGTGAACATTTGTTCTGTGAGTTCCAGAGTGTTAGCATTCAGTTTCTCCCTTGGCACAAGCACAGATGGGATGAGTAACTGAGATGAACGGAGGATCTGGTGGTTTTACTTGCTCCATTTTGGTGACACAGTTAATACACTAATGAGATGCTGCGGCAGGAGCCCTTGGGGAGAAGCACAGCAGCAAATCACCAGTGATCTACAGTGCTGTTCCTCAGCCTGTTATCCCCCGCAACCAGAGCGCTCATATTTCACCAGGATCGGGAAGTGCATCGTGAGTCATTTGTTGAGAAGTCGTCGGCCATTAGAGGGCATTCACTTCTGGGCTGCTGGAATTTATAACCACTTACTGCTTCAATTATTATAATCTTTCTGCCTTGCATATAAAGAAGCATGTATGTCTTAACAAATCTTATAAATAAGCTTGTAACTTTAGGTATAAATCAGCTTACTAGAGTTGTGTTAAGTTATTAATATTATAAATACATTATAAATCATCATTAAGTACTTATACCACACTGGATTATCAATAAGTTGATAACAGAAAGGAGTAAACTAAAGCTTATTGGTACCAACTGATTGTCAGCCACGTTTACCTCATTACTATTTTTTCTGGAAATATTGATAGATAAAAATCTTATAATCATAAAAAGCTAAAAGTTTTCCAGTGCAATGGAAATAGTTATTAAACTGTGATTTTGTATGTCTAGGTTTTCAAAATGGATGCTTGAAAACCTCTCCAGTGTAACAAAATGACTGGAGGAACTGAGTGTTATCTACACATCTTCAATCTAGTGAGTCCACCTAATGAGTCTCGTGAACAAATGCATGTTTTTAACAGTTTTTTCCTTTGATGAGGCGGTTCCATCCCATTCATTTCAGTGCCCATGAAGGAACGTATACTTCCTGCTTGTTTGTTTGTTTATTTTGTGTGCACATATGCACATATGTTCACACAAGAGCATGCCACAACACACCCATGGACGTCAGGGCACAATTTGAGTAAGTTGGTTCTCTCCTCCCACCATATGGGTCACAAGGATGGAACTCAAGTAGTCAGGTTTACTGCCAAGTGTCTTTACCCATGAACTGACCTCCCCCCCAAATGCACACACAATGAAATGCACACTCTGGGGTTAGGATTGGGAAGGGGGGAGACACAGGATCCAGTGGCCTGTTCACGTAACGGGGGTCTCCATGAAGAACACTATGTCTTTAACTCAGGTGGCTCACTAAAATCTGAAGTGTGCATCTCTCTAGGCCATTGTAGACTTCCAATCATTTGAATGGATTTGAGTGATGTCAGCGACTCCACTCCTGTGTGAGATTTGGGATGTCAGGGGGAGAAGTGGGGTGGTTCATGTATCATATGTGCCACAATCAATGCCTCTATTCATTAATCCAAAGCTGTGCCCATGAACAGATCATGGGCCAACAGTTTTGTGCCACCTCTACAAACTTCCTGGGAGGACAGCATGAAAACGGAGACTGTTCCTTTGTTTCCCAGCCACCCAGGCCTGAATACACCCCACGTCAACAACAGAAAGGAGGAAGTGTTCATTTCAGGGATTTGGGTGTCTCAGTTCATGCTCACTTTGTTCTCTTGTGTCTGTGTACAAGCTGGGGCAAAGCATGAAAGGCTCGTTCCTTACCTCACAGTGGTCAGCGAGCAGACTGGGAGTAAAGAACCAAAACCAGGAGTCCTCGGCCAGAGAGCAAAGGTATGTCTCTAGGGCTCAATGAGGCCTTACCTCCCACGGTTTCCAACACAACTTTGGAACCCCATGGGTGGATTGTTCCATTGATTAGGTCAGAGCTCTTATGACCCAATTGCCTGTGTACACAGAAGTATTAGTAACCATGGCTACAGTGCTGTATCTTCGGGAGGGGGGGGACTTTATATTCAAACCATGAAATAAGGTATACCAGGGAGTACACCCTCCCTGTGTGAGATGCTGTAGGACACACTTGCTTTCAGAGTCTGTTCTGACCATCTGACTCACACATATCCACACACTCTCTTTAAGATGGGGTCAATTTAATTTCTATTATTGCCTTTCCTTCCAGGTTTCTTTCACAATAACAAAAATGGATATGTGCCGGTCGGTGATGGCACATACCTTTAATCCCAGCACTCGGGAGGCAGAGGCAGGCGGATCTCTGTGAGTTCGAGACCAGCCTGGTCTACAAGAGCTAGTTCCAGGACAGGCTCCAAAACCACAGAGAAACCCTGTCTTGAAAAAAAAACTGGATAAGCACAGAGTACTTCCTATCTTCCCATAAATTACAATTTCCCCCAATGTGACCATTGACAAATTCTGCATGTGTCTCCCATTTGGCTCATGAGTTAGGGTTTACAGCTATTCATGCTTACCAAATGCATGTATGAAAAGGTGTTTGTTTAAATTAAATAATACCACTTTCAATCTTTGATTGTGTAAATCTGTGTTTTTTATTATCTTGTCATTGATTTCACTTTGAAGTCTCCTCCACCCGCATTCTGGATAATGCATCTATAAGGTGAGGCCTTCTGAGCTAAGCTTGTCTTAGAGCAGGGAATTGTTTGCAAATAAATGTTTTCAAAAAACCTTTGTCAGGGCTAAGAGTGCAGCCTGGCACTAGGCCGCATTCCTCTTAATGTCCCTCAGACTTTACACAGATTGGAGATAAGCCCTGACAAAGTCATAAGTCAGGCAACTGTTAATGGCTAAATCGATTTAGGTCATAATATGAATGACCTGGAGATAGACAATAAAACTCATCTTTTTCCTTTAAACAGTAATGTTTCTTGGGGAAAACACAGTCCATTTATCTCTGCAACTTCTGTTAGTCTGTGATGAGAAATGAATGCAATATTGCAAACTAAATATAGGGTAGGTAATTGGGTATTAGTGTGTGAATTTCAGTAGAATTTTAGCAACAAGAGCTGAAGTGTGAAAAAAAATCTGTTGGCGCATAACTGTGGTGAACGCCTTGTGTCTTAGTCCATGTTCTGTTGCTGTGAAGAGACGCCATGACTGCAGTGAAAGCCTTGTGTCTTAGTCCATGTTCTGTTGCTGTGAAGAGATGCCATGACCGTGGCAGCTCTCATAAAAGAAAGCCTTTAACTGGGGCATGCTTACAGTTCTGAAGGTTTAGCTCATTATCAGCACTGCAGGAAGCATGAGGGCATGCAGCAGACCTGGGGCTGGAGGAAGGGCTGAGAGGTCTGCATCCAGACAGGCAGACAGCAGAGAGAGTCATTGGGCGTGGCTTGGGTGTTTGAAACCTCAAAGTCCACCCACTGTGCCCCATTTTTTTCAACAAGGCCCCACCTCCTAATCTTTTCAAATAGTGCTACTCCCTAAGCATTTAAACACATGAACCTACCAGGGCCGTGCTAATGCAAACCACCGCACTTTGCATTTTGAGATGAGAAACCAGGGACTGGTCAGGCTGTTTAACACTAACTAATGCTTTTATTCTTTCACAGAATTTAATACGACAGACATTGATGTTGTTAGGTGTAAGAAAGTAAAGCACCTACTTTTGAGAGTTGGGTGTAGAAGCAAAGTAAGTACATGACGCAAGCCAATCACTCAGTCCTTACAAACTACTCAGAAAGATTTGCTTAGGTTAAAAATGCCATATAACATGTTCTTGGGTAAGGGAGTCCTTCCAAGCAGTACTTAATGGATATTTAAGGGACATGTATTTATTTTCCTTTTGTTTACTGAACATTCTGAGTGAAAGTTTGGGTGTCCCGCAGCTTTTCACAATAATAAGAGGAAGATGGTTTTCTACATAAAAAGAAACAATACTATCAACTATAGATAAGTTTTAAACTCCAAATAGGTATATTGTAGGCCCTTGAGTACCACTCAAAATGGTCTTTTCTGGATTGTTATTTTAGAAATGTGTTTTCACAGCAAAGTTCTGATCCTGCTCTGTCAAGTTTTATTGAAGATGGGCAAGTGCTCGGCAGTACCAGCCACGTGACAATTCCTCTAGAGAAAGGACATTCACAGGATCCACAGTTAGAGCACCGCTTTCACACCGAGCTACAGTGAAGTCGGGGAGTACTCCAGCACCCCTGTTTAGACTCTAGAATACCAGAACCCTTCAAATCATTGAGAACGAACCCTGAAACCTCTTTACAGGAAACAACCCCAGACTCTGACAGAACGGTCCATATTGTTACGATTTGTCATGTATTACACTTGGCTTATTTTTCAATTAGAACCTTATGACTATTTATCTACCAAACCCTTGTCAAACCCTTTCCACCCGCACCATCCTTCTCCCTTCCGTCATTTGAAATGGTCCCAGGAAGTAGACTCATGTAATTGTTGCTGGTGTCTGGGTCAGGGTTGACTCTGTGGAGGTTTCTGTCCCTGAAGAGTGCGGACACCCCCTTACAAACCTCCACTTCCCCACCACAATGGGGTGGTGGAGTTGCTGACTCTCTACGTCTCAAACAGGAGAAAATTCCACACCACCAAGCCCAACCACGTCATTGAGGCTACTGTCCATCCCCCACCCTTCATAGGATCTTCTGCATTATTGAGGGAAAGAATTCTCTTTCCATCTGTTCCCAGGCTAGACTAAGAGAGATTAGGAAGATGGTAAAGAATGTGCAGCCATTATCCTCAGAGCTGGCTCTTACTCTGACTTCCCACTGGACTCCAGACAAAGGACCTCCTCGTGGTCATGGCTGCTGACGGTCATAGCTAACAGACTTGTCAGCTTCCTCAGAAATGGACTTGTGTGAGCATGAGAGGCAGGCTGCCAGCTAATGAGTGGGACATGTGGCCACTTCCTAGGGCACAGGAAGCTCCTGTCTGCCCCACAGTCCTTATATAGGACTCCTCATTGGGTTCACCTTATCCCCAAATGTTCCTGCACTCTCTGTTTACAGTCTTTTCATGGAAAAGCACAGTTAAGTTTTATCAGAGCGCCTTCTGAAATTTTTGCCTCAGTTACAATCAGCTACTTCACAGATACCATAATACTTTCTAACTTCCAAGGGAAAAGTTAGAAACAAGTGAAAAGTGCCCATCCTGGTAATATTAATACCCCCCTTTCGTGATGCCTGTGCCCACGATCTATTCAAGGCATTGGGTGATTTACGCTTCTGTAAGCCATATATTTAAACTTAGTCTATTAATGCCAAAAGATTTATGTTAAGCTCAGAGTCTTTAACTTATGCTCATGTACTTTAAATTCTCACCACACGCAGCCTTTTACAAAGCTTATGTTCTGAACATTTTTATTTTTGAATATTAATAAGATAGAGCAGTGTGCTAAATCTTAATATGTATGCAAAATCTATTTTGAGCAATCTAGATTAATCTAAGAGAAATTCCCTTACACATTGTGTGACTTTTTAAAAGCAGAGAGTCACTGGAAAAGAGACAGCCCCTGGTTTTCTCAGAATGGTGCTCCTCAACCTCCCTAGTGCTGTGACATTTTAACACAGTTCCTCATGCTGTGGTGACCAACCCCCAATAATAAAATTATTTTGTTGATATTTCACAATTGTTATTTTGCTACTGTTATTAATTTCAATGTAACTATCTGACATACAGATTACTGATATGTGACCTTCAAGGGGGTTGTGACAGGACCATTGTCTCAGAGGAGTCACGGTAGCCATTGATCCTTTGTTGGATAGAAGGTTTTTTATCCTATGTGATCCCATCTATCTCTTGATTTGTGAGTCTTGTTCAACCAACCATCCTATCCATTCCATTCCATTAAAGTGTTCTCTCTGTTTACTTCTAGAAAATTCCATAGCTTAAATTCTAACTTTTTAATTGTGCAACCTCATTGGAATTGATTTTGTAAGTTGTGTAAAATAAGGTCTAGTTTTATGGTTTGAAGTGTGAATTCAATTTTTCCAACATTAATTATTGCAAAAAAACTGTAGTTTCTCTGTTGCTCTAAGTTCCTTTTCTAAAAATCAGTTGGCTGTGCACTTGGGACTTTATTCCAATGTTTTTTTCTGTTCCAGTGAGAATTCAAAAAATCCTATTAATTTGTTCTACATATCTGTTTTATTGATTTATTTTGATAGTACTATACTGTTCTGGTGACTATGGTTTTGTAGTATATTTTAAAGCCTTAATTTGTTTATGATGCATTCAAGAGTAATAAAAGTTTATAGAATAGGAATAAACTTCAAAAATATGCACAAAATATATAGGAACAAAATTCTAAAGTACTGCTAAGAAATGTCTAAAATTTAAATATTTGAGTTATTTATTCTATTGTTATTTCACAAAAGTTTTACATTTTGAAGCCTCTTTATAATAAATGGTCCAGTAGAGCTGATGGGCCGTCAGTTAGCAGTGCAAAAAAAAATGTCTTAATATGTAGAGTCTAAGGAACTCACTATCAAATCAAATGTTACCAAACAAAGTTTTCAAAACCAAAGAGATGGCCTGGGAGAAGAGGACATAAATTTGAAATCTAGAACTCATGCTATTTGTTAAATTTTCTTATAGCTATACTCATTATTTTCCCCACATCTTTCCTTTTTCCAATTCCTCCCACATCCCCCCAAGTCCTTTCAAATTCATGATGTCTTTCCCTTTATTATTTGTTTACATACACACACACATGTGCACACACACATGAATATATGCACACATATATATTTAGCATACATTTACATGTTAAACACAATGAATATATATGCATAAATGAGAATGAACAGTATAAATAATCTGCCAAGTCCATGTAGTGTTGCTCATTTGTACCTGTGTTGGGGTGGGCCCTGTGCAATCACCGCCATCCGTGACATTCACGGGTAATCACAATGGAAGAAACAAACAAATCCCTGGAGCTTTCTAGACAGCCATCCCAGCCGCAAGCCCACCTCATGGAAGACCATGATTGGCTCTTGAGGAACGGCACTGGAGGTTGTCCTCTGATCTCCACACACGCACAGATTGCACGCATTCCCACAGCTGGGGCTGTGGCCCTGCCTGGCCTAGAACTCACTCTGTAGGTCAGGCTGGCCTCGATTTCACAGAGATCCTTCTGCCTCTGCCTCCTGAGTGCTGGGATTAAAGACACTTGCAGTATTTAGGTTTTTATTCTGGCTGAGATAGAGAGAACCTGGTTTCTCTTTTCCCTTGAAGAGCTGAAAAGGGGGGAATGTCGACAAGATATGGAAGCTCAGGATGGCTGGAGAACATTTAGATATCAGAGAGGATCCACAGAGACACAAGACAAAGGAAGCCACCCCGTCCCCAAACTACCATCTAGAGAAGAACTTCTAGGTCATGGTGTGAGGTTTCTGTGCAGCACTAGGGAGTGGATTAGAGATCTGGGGGCCAAGGCGAGTTCACAGGTAAATACTAAGGAGCAAACAGCCAGCACCCAGGGGCTATAACCCTCAGAAGCCCCCTCCAGTGTTCTGTGAAGTCAGTTTAGCCCATATTGGAGACTCAGGAAATAACCTGTGTTAACACTAAAGAGAGGTGTGTTTGACACTGACATCTGGGTGGGAAGGGAGGCCACACCCAACAGCCGCAGAAGAAAACCTCTTAACTCATGAGTTCTGTGGTAAAATTCTCCGAATATCTTGCTCAAATTTGTGCAAGAATTTGCTCTGGACTAAACTATTATTTTCCTGCTTTTGTGTCTTCAACTGGTTTCCAAAAAAAAAGATGTGACTGTGCTCTCCAAAGGTTTGAGAACATTTCCTGCTAAGTATATGAGGGAAATTCTCCTTTTCTTTTATTATTTTATTTTGTCATTGTTAATATTCTTGTTGGTTTTGAAAAGCCATTGTTTTGTGGGTATTTCTAAACATAATTCAAATCCTCAAGGAGAAACAGATAACTCTTTCTGTTTTACTGGGGTGTTTCTTTATGAATACTGCTCGGTTTAGAAAGACAACCTCTTTCACGTTCAACATGCACTTTGATCATGTGTGTTCAACCCTCCTCCTCTTTCTCCCTTTTTCTTTTATACGAACTATTAGTCTCCTCCTTTACCTAGTTCCTCTGTCTATTTCTCTCTCTCTCTCTCTCTCTCGTGTGTGTGTGTGTGTGTGTGTGTGTGTGTGTGTGTGTGTGTGTTTGTGTGTGTGTTTATAAATCTAAGATCCACAAATAAGAGAAAACATTTGCCTTTCAAGTCTGGTGAACGTGACGATCTTAGATTGTATCCATTTTCCAGCAAATGGTGTAAATTCATTATTCTATATGGCTGAATAAAACCCCATTGCTCATACATATTCACGTATAGTCATATGGCCCATTTTATTCCTTTCCTTTGTAATGGCTTTCTTTCTTGACAATTTCATACTTGTAAAAACTGTTTTCTGATTACTGTCTCCCCGAGTTCCTCCCCCATCTCAACCTTATCCCTGTAAACTACCCCGATCCCTAATAATCCTTTTCCCTAGAACTATGCCTTTCCATTTTGTCATAAACCATTTACTTTACCTGGGGTGTCTGTATCACCAGTAGATACACAACTGAAGGCAATTACTCTCTCTCTCTCTCTCTCTCTCTCTCTCTCTCTCTCTCTGTATCTAGTAATCTCTCTCTCTGAACTAAGCATCTAGTTTAGAAGTGAAAGGTGGAAGCCCCCTCCTGACCCATCCTCTCCCAGGGCGGACCGCTCCTGAGCTCACTCGTGCCGGCCCAGCACTGACGTCTCCGACTGCTGTGGCTCTAGTCCCATCTTACCCAAGGACTCTCCCAGTTGCTTCCACCTTCTGTCCCTATGTTCTTTCTGCTCTTCTCTGCAGTGTTCCCTGAGCCTCAGACGGGGTGCATGCTGCCCGCTTTTTCTATCTGTCAATCTACTGGTGAATGCCTGGACTTGTTCTGCATCCTTGCCGCTGTGAAGACTGCAGCAGTAAATGCGATGTGCGGGTGTCTCTGTCACATCTTTTTCAGGTAGCAGCCATTGTTTAAAGAGCACAGTTAAAACTAGACAATTGGATAAATCCGTATGTAGGGCAAACCAAGTGCCAGTGCTGCTAACATTTGCTCATTTTCTCCTTTAAAGAGCGAATGTATACAAAGAGAGGCACAAACACATTTAGGTCTGTGTCTGCAATGTCAGAATCCAGCAGGACCACAGAGGTGGGAGGTGTGCTTGGGGCAGAGAAGGCTAACAAAGACAGCAGGTGTCTTAGTGTCTCAGGCAAGCTCCTCAGATCAAGCACAGCTGAGCACTCCTAGCAAGAAAACATTTCAAAACTGTTTTAAAGCAGAGATTCTGTCTGGGAGGTAAGACCAAACATTCAAAATCTATTTATTCCAGAATGACCTATATAAACAGTGGATGGTCACATGGGCCCTGGACAGTGCTTCCCAAGCAAGATTGCCTGGTGGACCTTTTGCCTCTGCCTTTCCCAGACTTCAGAAGCATCACGCATTGTTTTAGACATTGGAGTGACTTTGCATCACCAGGATGGATAGTAGCAATGGGTTTACTAATTAGTGATTCTGTTTGCTCACTTTTTCTCTTTTGTTATCCACCATACTGCATCTACTCAGTATTTCCTGTGGTCAGTTATGGAGTTTAGAGGCGTGTTTGCAATTCTTCGACAATGTGAGGTGTGCATTGCAATTAGTAAAGCTGTTGCTTAAATAACAAGAGCAGCAGATGTTAACAAATAAAAATACACTGGATTTCCAGAAAATGGTGCAGAAAATATCAAGTGTCCAACATCCTACACCAGCGAGAAACTTAAAACTCAAGGTACTGGTGCAACATCTGGAAAAGCCTCAGGCTCATGCAAAGTTCTGCACAGATGAAGACAAACGGGAAGGCTGGACCTATAGAGTTTAAATTCCAGGTAGTAGCAGCACAATGCAGCAGGATGAAATAACCCAACTGCAAATCTAAAATTACAACAGCAACTATCCACACAAACTTTTTACATTTTTAATATTAACAAAGTCTGGCTGGGCGATGGTGGCACACGCCTTTAATCCCAGCACTCGGGAGGCAGAGGCAGGAGGATCTCTGTGAGTTCGAGACCAGCCTGGTCTACAGAGCTAGTTCCAGGACAGGCTCCAAAACCACAGAGAAACCTTGTCTCGAAAAATCAAAAAAAAAAAAAAACAAAGTCTGGCATAACAGTGTGCCATCCTTCTTCCAACTATGATCGTTATCCTGCTAATACTAATTCATTATAATGAACTAAGAACTGAGTGTTATCTGAGAGATGTACTGTGGAACAGATCACGTGATTCTTTACAGATGTAATGTTTAAAAAAAATGGCATTGCATATTGAACCCAGGCCCTTGCCTATACCCTGTGGGTGCCTGATAGAAGTATTTGTTTCCGACGGTTGGAGGAGTGGTTCCATCACTTGCTGTGGTCTTTATCTTTCGTGTCAGTTTTTTCTTCAAGAGTGTTCTATTCCCCAAATCTTATAAAGCTTCAGGGAGAGGAAGAAGAGATGAGAAGACCTCCTTGAAATGTCATCTATACGGCTGTCCTGATTTCAGAGAAAGCATGTATCCTAGCTGGTGCAGTCACCGACAGAGTGTTGACTGAGAAAGTAACCAGTTGTGCCTGTCCCGGTCCACAGAGCAAGCAAGGAAGATGCTGAAGCTAAAGGGGGACTTAGTTTCTCAAACCTGGGATTTTTATTAGACCTAATACATGGCATCCTAATGGGCCGTCAGCCTAAAGCTAATGATGGATAAGACACTGCAGAAATTTCCAGAACAGCTCTACCCTAATATCTACCGAAACCCAAGTGTTCTTTTACTTGATTTCAGTGACACCCAGTGTAACACCACATGGGCAAAATGGGGAAACTTTGAGAAATGAAACTAATGAACTTGGAAGTTTACTAAAAAGGTCTACACGTTTTGTATTTTCTAACGCCTACTTTTGCGTTGTGTACTGGTGACTGTTTATGTGGTTGTGACCACACAGGTACTTAAGGGGAGAAAAGTCTGTTCTGGCTCACAGTCAGAAGGGACACAGCCTACTGAGTTGGGGACAGCATGGAGACAGGAGTGTGAGGGGACAGGACATAGGGTGTCCACAGTCAGGAACCAAGGAGACAACAGGAAATGTGTCTCGGCTAAAACAACAACAAAACCTCAAAGCCCACCTCAATGATCCATTTCTGTCAGGTACGCCCCACCTTAAAGACTGGCCTCAGCTGTGGAGGAAGTGTCCAGACATTCAGACAGATGAGCCTATGGGAGGCATTTCACATTCAAACCACACCATACCACATAGTAAATCCATGTAATAAATGTCATATTTTGAGTATTTACTCAAAGATTGGTATAGGTTCTTACATGAGCCATTTAATATCATATTCAGATTTATAATTATACAGAAAAAAGTTATGCTTCAATGATTTTAAAGACTAGAAAGGGGGCTGGAGAGATGGTTCAGAGGTTAAGAGAATTGCTTGCTCTTCCAAAGGTCCTGAGTTCAATTCCCAGCAACCACGTGGTGGCTCACAACCATCTGTAATGGGGTCTGGTGACCTCTTCAGGCCTGCAGGCATACACACAAACAGAATATTGTATACATAATAAATGAATAAATATTTTTTTAAAAAAAGACTAGAAAAATCCCACTAATTTTTCCCAGATAGTCCCAAATCCAATCCATAAACCTTACCAGGAAGATAAGATACACACTACCTTGCTTTCCTGTAAAAGATGCTCAAGTGTTTTTCATCTTTGAGGTCCTGAGAATGCTTTAATGCACAGACATTTTGTTCACATGATAAAAAACTAACAAGGAGCTTTTGACTAATAAGAATTATTTTGCTTTTAGAAACTACATATGTCCAGATACTTCAGAATTTTCAAATGACTTTAATTCCTTTGTGGGCTAATTTAGCAACTCTCTGACAATTTTACTGGGATACATACACTTTTGTAAATAATAGCAGACAGTTTTGAAACTTAGAAACATGACTTTATTTTTAGTTTATTCCTAAAGGCTTATTTCCACTGAATTTGCAAGAATAAATTAAGACAAGATACAATCCTAGCAAAGAGGAAAAACAGTGTTAGGACCGGTGCCATAATTCATAACTGCATAGAACTGGATATGATTGAGTGCAGTTAACAAAACCATGCACATCTGATGAGCTGCCAATCACAGCATGATTATAATCTCTCGGAAACTTTCCCAACGTTTATCTGGATGGATTCTTGACTAAGCCATGTTCCATTTTCTAGGCAACTTTCCTTTCATGAAACCTAGATAACTTCTGATCCTGCCAGACATTTCTCTTGAGAAAAGAATGGTAGCCATGTTCTCACTCATGCTGTGGACATCCCGTGAAACAATAAAGACATTGATGGTATTTATTCCGTCATATAAAATCATCTGTGAGCAGAAAGAACTCAGACCTGTGACTTCATGAAAGAGCAACCCTCAGAACTAGATCATGCACTGGAGATTTGACTCCAGGGTCCCCTAGGGCTAATTCAATTCCACAGTGTTCAAGTTCCTTATATAAAAGAGGGTGGTGTTTGTGTACAATCTGTCCACACCTTCCCAAATGCTTTTAATCATCTTTAGATTACTTATGATATCCACTGTAAAGGTAATGCCGTTGAAATAGTTACTCTCTGTTTTCGCAATTACAGTCAAAGTTTGGCACATGGTTTGGACAGATGCAACTCTTCAAAAATATTTGTTTCATAGTTGGTGAAATCCAAAGATAATCCCTCTCTCTGAAGAGTCATCTTAGAAAGGAAGGAGTCACTGCCTCACAGAGGTTCAAGGACATGAGAGACAGTAGGAACTGAAATGTCAAAGAAGTCTTAGAAAAATCGATGCCCGACACACGCTTGTCACTCCATCACTTGAGAGCTAGGTATTCAAGCTAGTCTGGGTGACACATCAAGACCCAATCAAAAAACAAAATGAAAAGAAAAATATTTCTTTAAAAAAAGAGAAGAAGGAACCGAGTAAACATGAAAGATGAAGTTAAAAGAGCATAGGAAAGGTGAAAGCGCCGTTGAGACCAGAGAAGGGGGAGAACTCAGTAATGAACAAAGAGGAAACAGAAGCCAGGGCTCTGCACACTCACCCTCATCTCAGCAGCGCATGGAGGCAGAGACTGTCACCCCAGAGCAAGAGAGCAGTAACCATCTTTTCACCGCTCCCGTTTGCTCTTTATGCAAGGTGCACATCTACCAAATTATCGAACTGCAGCCTGTGATTCCATGCAATTAAGGTAATACCAAAAGTAAATGACAGAGCTGGGTAGTCACATTGTCCTGATGCCACTCAGTGGTGACTGGGCCAGAACCCAAGTATGTAAGAAAAGTGGCCATATTCATAGCAATGCTTTCTACCATGGTCAAGGTGAGCAGAATTGTAGGGTAACAATAAGGACAAGAGGAATCAGAGGAGCCCAGAGTGACAGAGACAGGCTTGTCGTATACCTCCGTGAAGACAGCAAAGTGAATAAGTGGTCCAGATCTGAGATAAATGTGGACATCTCATCTCACTTTAATGAACTCCCTTTTTTGCTCCTATCTGCACTCTGCTAGCCTACTGTGTGGCATTCCACTTCCATACAGGGTGAGAGAGAATGCAGCAGCACACAGGACAATCTCATCCCGGGAAGACACGGATAAGACACGATGGAGTCAGTCGAGGAATACAGGGCCTGGGTGAGCAATTGCTGATCCGTGATGAGGAACCCTGGGAAAATACACTCAGTTAAGAGCCTGTCCCTCGGCTCCTGCAGCAGACTTATCATCACCACCGTGAGCCAAGTATCCCATTAACTTTGTTTTGTATTAGAAAATTCCTCCGACGGCTGTGAAGCAGAATCACCAGTGAGTGGTGTTTCTGACCATTATTCTGCATTTGCGGTTTATTTATTTACCCCAGGTGACTCTGTCTTGGGCTAGAACTCCAAGTTAATAATGCATTTTAAGCAAAATCTTTTTAGCAAAGTCAAAAGTATGAAAAAGATTTTAATCCAAGTTTGATTTGGACTCAGCACCTTCAGGTTTTGTTTTTTAACAGATAATTTTGCCTAGTTTGGTTTTTCACAGTTACTATGTTTCCAGTTACATTGATAGATATTTGATAGCCAAAATAAAATGTAGTATGGGAACTCTGCTCTCCTTGTTTAATCCTAACTTCAAATTATTTAGTTAATTTCTTTCTTGCTTCCCAAGATCGTACTTCTGAAGACCTCCCTGAGTCTGCAGAGATGAACGGTGGCTTGCAGACCCTGGGGACTTTCCAGAGAAAGATTCTTCTCCCTGCCTTTGTTCAGGCTTTGTGATCATTGATTTCCTAGAGATGCTGTCCATCCATCATCACCCGCGTCTCAACAAGATCTGCGACTTGGGGTCCAGTCTGCAGAGACATGTGGGGAGAAAACTCTCATCCTTCCCTCAACGACGAGGCATATTTCACTCTGTCCCAAACACTCTATTTTCCATGCGCTCCAATCTGGTTTCCCAGGGGATGGCTTTGGGTACTTAACAACTAAATTAGGGAAATCCGCACAGGTTCCTGTACTGTGTGTTGTCTGTAGGCTCACGCTCTGTGTCTTCTCTAAATTTCCATGAAGAGACAAGGCTAGGATTGAGAGTAGAGGACAGTTAGCATCCTGTCCTGTACCTACCCTCAGAGCCCTCATCTACCTCAGCAGGTGAGCAGGACACCGCCAGACTCAGGTGCCTACACCTGGGCAGCCCTTTCACCATCAGGGAGCCTATACATCCTGTAGTGAAATCAGGACACCGAAACTGTTACTATGGACACCGCAGGCCTGCTCCGTGGCTCCTCTCCTCCAGATGGCGGGAGACCATGAGCCTTTGCTCTTGTTTCCCTTCACGGTAGGCCCTCAGCCTTCAGTTTACATTCGTAGAACGGAGGCTAGGAAGGTGAACCACAAAATGTCAAATATATAAAGTCTCCCTCACATTATCCGGAGCAAAAGTGAAGCGCTGGCAGATGGGTAGCATGGTAAATACTTTGACCTTTCTTGTCTTCGAAAACAGTCAAATGTAAATGCTGTAGCCTAGAGAACTTCTGTCTCAGCTCACCTTGATCTCAGGTATGATTTGGGTACGTCAAACTTTTCATCGTTGTGTATGGAAGACTAGCCGGCAGTGGGACCTTAGCTGTAGAAGAGGAAGCCAGAAGGGCTAAGCCTTGGTGAAGGTGGCAGTGGTCCTGACCCTTACCATGTGGACATTATCAGCCAGCATCCTGGGTGGGAGGCTTGCTCAATAGTTCAACGCCACTCTCAGCGAATGGCTCTTTACTCATTTGTTATAACAGCACCAGCACAGTAGCCTGGAGAAAAAGTGCATCGCAGTAACACTGACAGCACCAAAGGACTTAACAGGTGTCTGTCTTCCGACGCCATTATCTATATGAACACTAAAATGTAAAGGCAATTTTCTCTCTTTCGTTTTTTTTTTGATACTGTAAGTACAGAAGGAGAGTCTCAGAAAAAGTGGAATGGGATTCTGTTTAAACACGTATTCCCCAAATGTTGATTGATTTGGGTCTTTCTGTCCCATCATCAAAATGGAACTGAGAGGCATTGCACCTACAGGACTTTTGTAGGCACCCTGGGGGTACAGTATTGACATATAATGAAGTAATGTCACTACTAAAACCACGACTAACAAAAATGTGTCACATAAAACCTTAAATCTTCCAAAACAAATCATTACTAAACTGTCATTCACTTCTATAAATAACTTTATCAATAGTAATTATATAGTTTGTAGTGGTTGCAAGAAAAGAAAAACAAAAGTGAGGACAGACTTGAATTTCTCCTCTAGCTAAGAAACTTCTATTAATTATAAATGGTAGTTCCCATTCCCAAATTATTCAGGCATTTCAGATAGTGGAGGGCATGGTGTAAGACATGTTTAAGTAGAGCCTGAGAAACAGCCAGGCATCACGGGACTAAACTATTACCAAGGTAGTCCATGATACTTGCACATGAGTTCACATGACCTGGAGGGCGACGGTTTCAGAGTCTCTGCTTCTCACTACGTCATCCTGGTTCTTACAAAGAGAGGGATCAACTCTGTCGGAGCAACAGTCTGAGCACGTCTCATGGAAAGGATATGAGGCCGTAGGGACTGCCAATGAAAGAAAGACGATTTAGACACTAGAAAAGTTCCAGCTGGAGACGCTCTGACAAACAGGTCAGCGGCTGGAGAGACCTGGTGCCTGAAACCATGTTGCTTTGTAGGACAGGCGAGCCTAGGTCTCAGCACTCACATCAGGCTGCAACAACAGCATGGAACGCCAGCTCACAAACTTCTGGCGCCCTCTTCTGGCCACTGCTAGCACCTGCACTCATGTGCATAAATCTTTAAAAAAAAACTTTATGCACATAAAACTTTAGTGAATAACTAAAAATAAAATAAATCTTTACAATAATAAAACAGACCAAATAAGGCAGCATCAATGGTATTTAAAACATACTTCTTTTTACATGTGCCAAATGTCTATGTGCACTATCAACTTTATAAAAAGATAGAACTTTATTTTTGCTGTGTTTGGAATAGTCCTTAAGGCCTTGTGTAAACAAGCAAACATTCAGCCACTAAGCTCTATTTTGAGTTGTCAAGAAAAAAAATATAGAGGGAAACATGAATTTACAAATTCTTCTGACTTGGTTCCAGATCTCTGATATAGCACCGAGTGTGTGCACAGTGGTATGATTATTAATCTCATGTACCTAAAAAAAAAATAAGCACCACACAACACTAGTGGAGGTTCTGACATGGAAGAGAAAAACCTCCCAGGGTCCACATCATACAAAGAACTATAGGCAATTAACAGCTGCTGAGAGAGGAAAGGTTGGTCTTCTCCAGGAATAAGCCTCCCTAACTTGTCATCAGAGAGAAGGTGCTCAGCCCTGAAATCATACACAACAAGGCCAAGGGGACTCAGCAAGGTGCGTGTGCACATGTGTGTGTGTGTAACAACAATAAGCGAATAAGCAAAGAAACCGAGGCCGTGCATGTGAGAGGGAGGAGGGGTGTGAGTTACTGCCTCCACCACTTCAGGAAGAGGGACTGCTGGGGACAGGCCTTCTCTTTCTTTGCATCTTCCACAGTATAAGCCTCGTGTTTGGAGGTCGGTCATTATTTTCTCTGATTCTCTACCATACACATGTGCAGATAATTCTAAATTGCTTGATTGTTATAGAAAAGAGATGAGCTGATGGCTCGATAGGTTCATGGGATAGAGAATAAACCTCAGAATAAGCCTGGAAGAACACATCAGTCTCAGCATTGCAAACGAGATGAAGAAGTACGAATCTCAGGATGTGCCAGTCAAGCTATTTTCAAGAGCAGTAAACTTTTTTTTTTAAAGAAAGAATGAGCCTTATTAGAAGAACATTTCTTTCCTTGGAATATTCTGCTTGCCATTCTTTTCAGTTAAGATTTTTTTAAAACAGGGTGTAATATGAAATTTCCTTAAAATTATGGCATTTGCAATTACACTGGCATGTCACTTTAAAAAAATGAAGTGTGTATTCATTAAAAATTACCCCATGTTGTTCTTCAATGTTACTCAGAAAAGTTACATTTAGATCATAAAAATTCTTAGATTTTTTTCTGTTTTTTTTCTTTTTTTTAATTTATTTATTTATTTAAGGATTTCTGCCTCCTCCCCACCACCGCCTCCCATCTCCCTCCCCCTTCCCCGATCAAGTCCCTCTCCCTCATCAGCTTGAAGAACAATCAGGGTTCCCTGACCTGTGGGAAGTCCAAGGACCGCCCACCTCCATCCAGGTTTAGTAAGTTGAGCAT